>NC_133449.1:52665769-52966662 GCF_048565385.1 Saimiri boliviensis | reverse complement strand
ATGCCATCATGCCTGGTTAATTTTTGTATTTTTAGTAGAGATGGGGTTTCACCATGTTGGCCAGGCTGGTCTCAAACCCCTGACCTCAGGTGATTCGCCCACCTCAGCCTCCCAAAATCCTAGGATCATAGGCATGAGCCACTGCACCAGGCCATACCCTCCCTTTTAAGGTAAGGCTCTTGAAGGCCCAGACCTTTTCTCCAGTGCTTTTGAGGTCTGATCCTGATAATAATAACACCTCACTCATACCCTGGGTTTTGCAGTTTACAAAACACCCCTCCTCCCCACCCCCTCCCAAACTCTGTTGATTTTTATCCTCAAAGCAGACTTGTAGGCTAGGGTGGACCATAGGTTTTCTTGGTCAGGAGAGACTTCCTCCCTCCCTGGGCTTCCCTCTATAGTGATGCCAAATAAAAATTTGATCAGTCAAGCCTGTAAGGTAACCAGCACTGATGTGCGGAGTCAGTCCCGGGCAGGCCTGTTTATTATTTGAAACACTACTGACCGCACATTCTGGCTGACATCCTCGCCTGGCCCAGCCTTGCCCGCCAGGCCTGGGCTGGGTCTCCTAGGTCAAGTTCTCACAGGAGGGCAGACCACAGCCAGAGCGCGTCCCTCTTTGTGCCTCGGTTTGCCCACGTGGAGGTTAGTCCCGCAGGCGTGGCGGGTACATCTCAGGGTCGGCGGAAAGTGCCACTGGGAGCCCAGCCGGAGTTGCGGGCCTCGCGTCGGGCCCACTGTCCAGATCCGGGCTCACGAGAAAATTGAGGACACGGGAGGGCTGCACGCCTCGCTGCCGTTGCGGCCACAACCCAGCCCTAACCTGGGGCCTAGACCCCTAAGAACTACAAATCCCAGCTTGCAGTGGGCTGCGGGGCGGGGTCTCGGAAGATGCGGCCTGCGGTGCCTTTGCTGAGCCTAGCTCCCGAGGGGACGGGAGCACCAGAACAGATCCTCGGACACACTTACACACCGAGTCTCTCACACGCGCGCGCGCACACACACACACACACACACACACGCTCGCGCGCGCCAGGACCTCCTAGCCCCGCCCCTACAAACTACAAATCCCGAGAGGCAGCGGGCCGCGGGGCGGGGTCTCGGGTGCTGATCAGGAAGCGAAGATTGCGCCAGGCCGGGTGGGATCCGGTTCGCTAGCAGGGGGCTCCCGTGCTGGGAAGGAGATGCCCTTCTGTCCTCGCAAATCCAGCTCCCCTCCCGTGCACGCGCCGCTCTATCCTGGAGTCGCTGGTCCGACCCCTCCTTCTCTGCGAACCTGAGCCCCACACTGCCCTCCCTACAAGGTTGGGGCCGTTGTGAGAAGAGGATGGTGGGTGGGGGGTTGGGCTCACAGTCTGGTAGGTACGCAGAGTGACCTCCTGAACCCATCCTCCATTGCCCAGAGCAAACTCGCATTCCTGGAGGAGGAGCAGCACAGACCCTAAGGCTGAACTAAGTCTGTTAGGGTCCCTGTGTGGCCTGCAGGACTCCTGGAGAAGCCCAAGGAAGGCCTGGGTCCTCCCAAGTCCGACATGTAGGTCCCAGGGTTTTCAGGCCACGGTATCTGACCGTCGTTGGCGTCTAGCTCCCAGGTATTAATTTTACATGGCAGAATCAAGGTGAAGGTTAGGAGGCTGCCAGGAGGTAATAACCAGGGCACTCGCATTCAGCATCCTCTCTCTCAAAGCACTCTTCTCACACCTCAGGGTCAAATGTCTGAACTCTTTTCCTAACTTCCCAGGTTACCCAAGGAGCTTCTGAGACGCTACAGAAGGGACTTACCCAGACCCTTCAGTGCAAACCAGGAACTCAGGGTCCGCCTGCTCGGTGGGATGAGCTGTGCCGAGGCCCTACTTCATCCACCCTCTGGGGCCTGGGCAGCCTCTTTCCAGAGGCCTCTTCTCAGCTGATTTCTGGCTCCCAAGCAGGGGACTCAGGTTACACGTGTATCGGGAGCAGTGACACCACAGTGGCCAGCAACACACTGGACTTCCTGTCTCCAACTCCATTTTCAGCTTTTACACTTCTGATCTAGGCATACATTGCTACATCTTGGATCATCAAGGAAGGAGGAGAATACCTAGTCAATGAAGGTTTCGCATGACCCTGTATGTCAGTGAAATTTCATTCTTGCTTAGTTAGGTCGAGGCGAGCTACTTCATAGAAATATTTCATTTAATCTCTAAACACCTAGAAACAGCTCTAGAAGGGATATTCAAAGTAGACTGTGCAAATTCTTTTGGTAGCAAATGTGGGTTTCATGTTAACTGGTCGAGTGGTCTCTAAGCATGCCCATTTCTGCCTGGGAAGTTCTCAAAGGCTTGGTTTTGTGAGTGTTTCTGTTAAGACAACCAACCTTTTGTTGAGTAGCCCTTCTACCCCTAAAGACGAGAGATAGGTACCATAGAAACTTGGAGACAGCTATTGGCTCAGTCCCTGGACTCTTTAATAAGAACCCATTCTCTCTCTCTCTCTCTCTCTCTCCCCTCCCCCTTTCTCTCTCCCCCCTTCTTTCTTTTTTATTTTTTTTTAATTTATTTTATTTATTTTATTTATTTATTTATTTATTTTTTGAGACGGAGTTTCGCTCTTGTTACCCAGGCTGGAGTGCAATGGCGGGATATCGGCTCACCGCAACTTCCGCCTCCTGGGCTCAGGCAATTCTCCTGCCTCAGCCTCCTAAGTAGCTGGGATTACAGGCACGCGCCACCACGCCCAGCTAGTTTTTTTTTTTTTTTTGTATTTTTAGTAGAGACGGGGTTTCACCATGTTGACCAGGATGGTCTCGATCTCTCGACCTCGTGATCCACCCGCCTTGGCCTCCCAAAGTGCTGGGATTACAGGCTTGAGCCACCGCGCCCGGCCTTTCTTTTTTATTTTTGAGATGGAGTCTCAATCTGTTGCCCAGGCTGGAGTACAGTGGCGCAATCTCTGTCCACTGCAACCTCTGCGTCCCGAGCTAAAGCAATTCTGCCTCAGCCTCCCAAGTAGCTGGGATTACAGGCACACACCACCACGCCCGGCAAATTTTTGTATTTTTAGTAGAAACAGGGTTTCACCATGTTGGCCAGGCTGGTCTCAAACTCTTGACCTCAGGCAATCAACCTGCCTTGGCCTCCCAAAGTGCTGGGATTACAGACGTGAGCCACCGTGCCCAGCCTAGAGTCCAACCTCTTATTATTAGAAATCTTATTATCAGAATGTGAGCTTCTGCATTTCAGGGCTTAGCACCAGACCCCCAAGTCAGTAATGGCCCATGGGACGTGCAATGTGCCAAAAACCATTTAATACCCATCCCTGCTCCCTGAAGATCCAACCAGCAACCAGCAGGGTGCAGTTAAAGTTAGGTCATTACAGGGAATGTGGTTAAGGAAAGGCAAAGCCCGAGAAAAGTTGGGTTCTTTTGCTTTATGGGCCATTTCTTTATTTTTTTTTTTCTTTATTATTATTATTTTTTATTAGAGATGAGACGGGGTTTCACCATGTTGGTCAGGCTAGTCTTGAATTCCCACCGCAGGTGATCCACCCGCCTTGGCCTCCAAAGTGCTTGGATTACAGGCGTGAGCCACCACGCCCGGCCAGCTATTCCTTTATTTTACCTTCCTGATAACTAAAGCCTGGGTCGGTGGTCCTCTAGGCAACGCCCCTTCCACCATCAGCCTCTGGGCTCAGGAAATGAGCGGTAGGCTGCCATGCTCATCCTCACCACCAGGGGTCGCCCTCTCCCTTGGAACGACTGCTCAGGTCCCCATAGTGGCCTGGGACAGGGTGAGGGTCGGTGGCTTTGGGTCTTTGTACATCAGATGACCTTGGCCAGCATCCATTCCTCTTTGGCCTCAGCTTTTCTGTTGGTAAAAGGGAGGAAGGGTGATCTCAGGGCCCTCCAGGCCCATCAAGGAAGGAGATGGGGATGGAGACATCCGAGAGCCACCGAGCCCAGTCTCTCCTAACGCGGAGGGTAGAAGGCCCGCTGGTTTTCCAAACCCTCTCCCATTCCCAGTCCTGGGAGAAAGGAACAAGGAAGCAGCAGGCACAGGAGAAGCTTGGCTCCCAGGCTCTGTGCTGAAGAAGAAAGCCTCTCAGGCAGGGCCATGCTACATTTGGTGGGAGAGGGAAAAGGTGGGGAAGGAACGGACGCCCCACCCCCTCAGGAAAGCCAATAGAGGAAAGGACCCAGTGGGGTGGGGAAGGTCGGTCAGAGATATCCAGAGAAGACAGTCCTTGTTGATCATCTGCACTGGGGAAAAAGGAGTTGTTTTCAGCAGGTAAACACAGCTGGGGCCTCAGGGCGTTGTGCCTCAGCCTAGGCCTGGTAGTCCATGACATATGGACAGGAAAAGAGCCTTCCAGAGAAGAGAGACCAAAGATGTTTGCAGAGAGGCAGGCTTTGCGCAACCTGTAAAGAATGAATAAGATTTGAATAGCAGCTACAACAAATATTGATTGAGAGCCTGCTGTGTGCCAGGCTTGGAATTTGGCCGTGAACCTAACAGACGGAGTGGCTGCCCATTTACATAGCGTGCAGTCGAGTGTGGGAGTTTACAGTCTAGTGAAATAAACCTGTAGATTTAATTATGGTGAGACCTCAGAGAGTGGGGTAGGGGACTGCCCTGATCTGAGACCCTCGCTGCTGAGGGAGGATCACCTAAAATGGGGCCTGCAGGAGGAGGGAGGAAAGGGGCCAGGATGTTGCAGAGGAGGAATAACAAGTGTACACTCCAGATAAGAAGGGCCTGGTGAAGATCAGAAAGGGTGGAGAGAAGCCATGTCACACTGTTTGCAACAGCTCCTCCCAACACCCAACCTCACCAGAGTTTCCTGTGCACTTGGTCACCTCCTGGGCTCTTTTGGGGGCAGAATCTGGGCAGCAGATGACTGGATCAAGCTGAAAGACAGCTAAAGAGGCTGTGGTGGCCGATGCGGTGGCTCACACCTGTAATCCCAGCACTTTGGAAGGCCGAGGCAGGCAGATCACCTGAGGTCAGGAGTTCAAGACTAGCCCGGCCAACATGGCGAAACCCTGTCTCTACTAAAAGTACAAAAATTAGCCGGGCGTGGTGGCAGTTGCCTGTAATCCCAGCTACTCAGGAGGCTGAGGCAGAAGAATCTATTGAACCTAGGAGGCAGAGGTTGCAGCGAGCCGAGCAAGATTGTGCCACTGCACTCCAGCCTGTGCAACAGAGCGAGACTGTCTCTCCAAAAAAAAAAAAAAAAAAAAAAAGAGGCTGTGGCTGAGTGCAGGATAAAGAGCTGAGGTGGCGGTGAGAGGGCTGGGCTCTGGGAGACAGAGCCTCCCAAGTAGCTGGGATTACAGGCATCTGTGAAGAGGGTATTGGCATTTTGGGGATAACGTTTTTTGAAGTATGATATACATTTCAAGAGTCCTTTTTTCTTTAGTTTTTTTTTTCTTTGTACTGTTTTGCTGCTATTAAGAATGCCCTTGGCCAGATGGGATGGTTTATGCCTGTAATCCCAGCACTTTGGGAGGCTGAGATGGGCAGATCATCTGAGGTCAGGAGTTTGAGACCAGCCTGACCAACATGGAGAAACCCCGTCTCTACTAAAAATACAAAATTAGCCAGACATGGTGGTGAATGCCTGTAATTCCAGTTACTTGGGAGGCTGAGGCAGGAGGATCACTTGAACCCGGGAGGTGGAAGTTACAGTGAGCTGAGATGAGGCCATTGGACTCCAGCCTGGGCAACAAGAGTGAAACTCCATCTCAGAAAAACAAAAAACAAAAAATGCCCTCTTGGCCAAGTGCAGTGGCTCACGTCTCTAGTCCTAGCACTTTGGGAGACTGAGGCAGGTGGATTGCTTGAGCCCAGAAGTTCAGGACCAGCCTGGACAATATAGTGAAATCCTATATCTGTTTTAAAATTTAAAAAATTGAAACGAGTGCCTTCTCTCTTTGTCATATTCTTTAAGGATTGAGTAAATATCTAGAAATTCCACTAAAATTTCCTTAAGTCAACAGGATGCCGAATGGTCCGCCTGGACCTGTCACTTTGGAAGAGCAGAGAGAAGGTGAGTGTGAGAGAGTCCTTGGGCATCAGTGGAGGGACTGGGGCTATGGAGGTAGGATGGCCTGATCTTTCCAGGCAGCAAGAAGCGTTTGATCTCTGTTCAAGGAGCCATGAGGAGTCACTTAAGGGTTTTAGGCAGAGCCGTGACACAACCAGAGCTACTGTGAACAAAGGTTCTGGAACAGGGCAGGGCAGGACAGGTGAGTGGGACAGAGGCACACCACCTTGGGGGGACAAAGGGAAGATAAGAAGGTGCTGCTGGCTGGACGCTGTACCCTAAAGTCTGGCGAAAGCTGACCTCAGCTCTCAGCCTGGGCCTAACCCTTGGAGAACCTGAGCAGAGCTAGTGGAATACCCTCTGGGAAAACAGAGACAAACTACACACCAGACTTTTTTGTTTGTTTGTTTTGTTTTGTTTTGTTTTCTCAGGCAATGTTTTGCTCTTGTCGCCCAGACTGGAGTGCAATGGAGGGATCTTGGCTCACTGCAACCTCCATCTCCCAAGTTCAAGCAATTCTCCTGCTTCAGCCTCTCTAGTAACTGGGATTACAGGCACCCGCCACCACGCCTGGCTAATTTTTGTATTTTTAGTAGAGACGGGGTTTTGCCATGTTGGCCAGGCTGGTCTCGAACTCCTGACCTCTGGTGATCCACCCGCCTTGGCCTCCCAAAGTGTTGGGATTACAGGTGTGAGCCACCACACCCACCTGTTTTTTTGTTTGTTTGTTTGTTTGTTTGTTTTTTGAGATGAAGTCTTACCGTGTTGCCCAGGCTGGAGTGCAATAATAGCACAACCTCGGCTCACTACAACCTCCACCTCCCACATTCAAGTGATTCTTCTGTTTCAGTCTCCCATGTTACTGGGATGATAAGTGTATGCTACCACAACCAGTTAACTTTTTGTATATTTAGTAGAGAGGGATTATTAAATGTTGGCCGGGCTGGTCCTCCTGAGTAGCTGGATTACAGGCACCCACCACAATGCCTGGCTAGTTTTTTGTATTTTTCAGTAGAGACAGGGTTTCTCCCTGTTGGCCAGGCTGGTCTTGAACTTCTGACCTCAGATGATCCACCCACCTCGGCCTGCCATAGTGCTGGGATCACAGGGGTGAGCCACCGTGCCTGGACAACAAACTACACACCAGACTTTCTGCCTTCTCCCAGGGGAGACAGAGAGAGGGTCTCTCACAAAGCTCTGAAGCTGTGGCAAGAAATGATTGTGCACCAGGGAGGGATGAGGCAGGGGCCTCTTTTAGGGAGCCATCTGTCCCTCACTCTGTCAGCCCTTCATCGCCCATCACAGCTGTCCCCAGAGTCAGCTGAGTCAGCAGGCCTATGACGGCAGCAGGCACGGGAGGAAGAGGGGACTCAGCCAGCTTGTGCTCAGCCAGCCCCATCATCCGTTGGTCCAGGACACCACCGTTCCTCCCACTGCAAACCACTTTCCCCTGGGATTGCCCCAGCTTCAGCTTGAACCCAACCACAGATAGAATTCAGGTGGCTGCAGAGCCTTCCACCAGGAACTCCTGGGCCTCTAACCTGAGCACCTGCATTGGCAAAAATGTCCTGAGGACTCCAGGCCCCCTACCCTCGTGGGCTTCCTTCTCCACTTGCAGCTCCCTACCCCACCACGGCCCGCTATGTCCTCAGCTCCAGGTCTCTCTCCACACGCTTAGCCCTAACCTCGTGTTCAGAAAGTTCTTCCTTCTCTACCCCACCTACACTTCACTTGTCTTTGTGGGTTCCCATTCCACTGGGAGAGGAATCCTTGTGTTATCAGCAACTCTTCTACTCCCCTCGCGAAGGGAAACCTGGCTTTCCCGTGGTGGCCCGCACGTAATCTCCCATTGGCCTGGCCTTCTGCTCCCTGGATCTCCCTGCTCCGAGTGCCTCTGCCTCCTAGTGCTTCCTCACATTTGAAGTCCAGGTCACATTTCCCCGCCTCTTTCCCTTCCTCCCTTCTTTTTCTTTCTTTCTGTAATGATTGATTTTTTTTAAATTATAAAAATATTTCATCATTGGGCACAGTAGGTCACATCTGTAGTCCCAACACGTGGGAGGCTGAGGCAGGAAGATCATTTGAGGCCAGGAATTTGAGACCACCTGGGCCACATAGCAAGACCCTATGTCTACAAAAAATGTTTTCAAATTCGCTGGGCCAGCTGAGCGAGGTGGCCCATGCCTGTGATCCCAGCACTTTGGGAGGCCAAGGCAGGCAGATCACAAGGTCAAGAGATCGAGACCATCCTGGCCAACATGGTGAAACTCCGTCTCTACTAAAAATACAAAAAATATTAGCTGGGCGTGGTGGCATTCGCCTGCCGTCCCAGCTACTCAGGAGGCTGAGGCAGGAGAATCATTCGAACCCAGGAGGCAGAGATTGCAGTGAGCCAAGATCACTCCACTGCACTTCCAGCCTGGCAACAGAGTGAGACTCCATCTTAGAAAAAAAAAAATTTAGCTGGGCCTGGTGGTGTGAGCATATAGTCCTGGCTACTTGGGAGGCTGAGGCTGGAGGATGACTTAAGTCCTAACCTAAACTTGAGGCAGGAGTTTAAGACTGCAGTGATCTATGGTCATGCCACTGCACTCCATCCTGGGTGACAAGGTGAGACTCTATCTCTAAAAATAAACAGACCCAGCCAGACATGGTGGCTCACGCCTGTAATCCCGGCACTTTGGGAGGCCAAGGTGGGTAGATCACCTGAGGTTACGAGTTTGAGACCAGCCTGGCCAACATAGTAAAACCCCGTCTCTACTGAAAATACAAAAAGTAGCCAGGCATGGTGATGCGCGTCTGTAATCCCATCTACTCAGGAGGCTGAGACAGAAGAATTGCTTGAACCTGGGAGGCAGAGGTTGCAGTGAGCCGAGATGGCACCATTGCACTCCAGCCTGGGCGATGGAGCAAGAGTCCATCTCAAAATAAATAAATAAATAGTCCCAAGAGTATGCAAGTATAATGCCATGAGACTTAGTTCTATCTGGTTCCGCCTTCCTAGGAGGCACACACATACCTGGGCTCACTGTTTGGGTTTCTTGGCATTCATTTGGTGATCCCACTGACTCTGAGGTTTCATCTCCAGATTAAAGGGTTTTTTTGTTGTTGTTTTGCTTTTGAGGCAGAGTTTCACTCTTTTTTTTTTTTTTTTTTTTTTTTTTTTTTTTTTTGAGACGGAGTTTCGCTCTTGTTACACAGGCTGGAGTGCAATGGCGCGATCTCGGCTCACCGCAACCTCCGCCTCCTGGGTTCAGGCAGTTCTCCTGCCTCAGCCTCCTGAGTAGTTGGGATTACAGGCACGCGCCACCATGCCCAGCTAATTTTTTGTATTTTTTAGTAGAGACGGGGTTTCACCATATTGACCAGGATGATCTCGATCTCTTGACCTTGTGATCCACTCGCCTCGGCCTCCCAAAGTGCTGGGATTACCGGCTTGAGCCACCGCGCCCGGCCCCAGAGTTTCACTCTTATTGCCGAGGCTTGAGTGTAATGGTGCGATCTCAGCCATATTGCAACCTCCACCTCCCAGGTTCAAGTGAATCTCCTGCCTCAGCCCCTGAGTAGCTAGGATTATAGGCACCTGCCACAATTCCCAGCTAGTTGTTGGAAACCAGCCCAACTCCATACGTGGATGCCCTGAGTCCCTGCAGTGACGAGGGATTGAGAAGCGGAAATAAAGACAGAGACACAAGAATAGAATTTACAGCATGGGTCCAGGGGACCAACACAAGCATGGGAAAAACGTGTTGGCCCTGAGCTCTGGGTTCCAAACACTTTTATTATGTGTATAATCTCATTGATTTTATGGGCATGGAAGGGGAGGGTGAAGGAGTAGGTAAGATAGCTGGTTGGAGAGCACTTGAGATCCTCCTAAGACATGCTAAACTAGTACTCTGAGTTTACCACTGATTGTTATCAGAGTGCAGTTGCATGGATGAGGAGCCACAGGGTCTGACCATACCCAACACCCAACGTATCAAGGGGCTTTTATCTCCCAAGCATTGAGGACGTAGAGCAATTCAAATCACTCCATATTCCCAGAACCTAGGCAGAGCCTGAGGCATTCTGTTCTGTGATCTCTGCCTTGCAAGGCTTTTCTCCTCCTTGCCAGCTCCCATCAGCAAAGATCCTCCCAGATCTTGTGAGCAGAGGTCGCCTCCCTCCTCAGAGATCTTTGCATAAGCCCTCTTTAAGAGGCCCTCATGCAGACTCCATGTTGAGAAGACATTAGTGGGACCACAGCAGTATTCCCTGCTCTGCAACCACCCCCACGTGTTCCCAGGTGTTACTGTGCTCTCGGATGGTCTTCACCTTAGGCCTCCTGTTACCCCTTGATTTCTAATTAGCTGCACCAATAATATAGTTTAGTTTGGTGTATAAACTTCAGTGTACTCTGAGCCAAGCAAGCTTATAATTATTTAGCTAGAATTAACATAGGTGTCCTTCTGGCCATCTTGACCCACAGTAGTTTTTTGGTTTTTTTAGTAGAGACAGGGTTTTACCATATTTGCCAGGCTGGTCTTGAACTCCTGACCTCAGGTGATCCACCCATCTCAGCCTTCCAAACTGCTGGGATTACAGGCGTGAGCCACCATGCCCAGCCAGATTAAAGTTCTTACTGAAAGTAAGAGAAATAGACCTGGCTAGAAAATAATTTATTAAAACTATTCTGTAGCTCACAGCATCTCCAGCAGGGCCAGACAGCCAGGAATAATGTCCCAAAGGTCACAGCCAAGCCAGCCTGCCAGAGCCACCCTGGGCGCTGACACCACTGTTTGCCAGTGCCACTGATTTGGGCCCTGGATGGTGGCACTAAGGGCTCAGCCCCCTAAGCCTCTGGAAACAGGATTTGGCTGTCACCATCCTCCCAGGGTGTGTTCCTCTTGATGCCTGCTTCAGATCCACCTCTGAGACCTCTGACCACGGCCTGCCTACCTGTCCCCCTGCAGGTCTTCAGAGCCACCCCCATCCTTCTCACAATGAATCCACTTCACTCACACCCCAGGTCCCGACTATACTTCACCATCTTCTGACGGTGTCTGCTGATGTCTGCTGGCAACAATGACCTCGAGTATTTATTCTATTTGTAGGTTTTCGTTCACGGTTCCAGGCTTATAACTCCCATAGCCCTGTTTAGAGGCTTTTTAAATTTTTTATTTTTGAGACGGAGTCTCTCTCTGTCCCCCAGGCTGGAGTGCAATGGCGCAGTCTTGGCTCACTGCAACCTCTGCCTTGCAGGTTCAGGCGATTATCCCTCCTCAGCCTCCCAAGTAGCTGGGACTACACGTGCATGCCACCAGACTTGGCAATTTTTTTTTTTTTTTTTTTTTTTTTTGAGACAGAGTCTCACTTTGTTGCCCAGGTTGGAGTGCAATGGCACGATCTCAGCTCACTGCAACCTCTGCCTCCTGGGTTCAAGCTATTCTCCTGCCTCAGCCTCCTGAGTAGCTGGGACTACAGGTGGACACCACCATGCCCAGCTGATTTTTGTATTTTTAGTAGAGACAGGGTTTCACCATTTTGGCCAGGCTGGTCTCAAACTCCTGACCTCATGATCTGCCCTCCTCACCCTCCCAAAGTGCTGGGATTACAGGCGTGAGCCACCGTGCCAGGCATTTAGAGGCTTTTGTCAGGATGTTAGCTGTTAAGCCTCGGGAAACAGACTCTCTCTGGCCTTCTCCTGTCCTCCTTTCAACCACCCAAAGCAGGACTCTGATCTTCCTCCACCTTTCTGATTTGGGAACCCTAATTCCAGAGAGGGTCCTACCCCATACTCTGCGGGAAAGAATGCTGTGGTCATGAATTTTCCATAAAAACCCAAATGGGGCTGGGCGTGGTGGCTCACTCCTGTAATCCAAGCACTTTGGAGGCCAAGGCAGGAGGATCACCTGAGGTCGAGAGTTCAAGACCAGCCTGACCAACATGGTGAAACCCCGTCTTTAAATATATATATATAATTTAAAAATTAAAAAACCCAATGGACTGGTTCAAAAAGCTTCCTGATAGCTGGCCACGTGGAGGCTCCTGGAGGGTGGTGTGCCCAGGGAGGGCATGGAGCCTCCACATCGTTTCCCTCTATTCCTGCCCTACTCATCTCTTCATCTGTATCCTTTGCAATATCCTTCATAATAAATCAGTAAACCTAAGTAAATGTTTCACTGAGTTCTGTAAGCTGTTGTTCCAGCAAATTAATCAAACCCCAAGAGGAGGCTGTGGGAACCCCAGCTTGAAGCCAGTTGGTCAGAAGTCCTGGAGGCCTAGACTTGTGCCTGGTATCTGGGGTGGCAGGGAGTCTTGGGGACTGAGCCCTCCACCTGTGGGATTGACTCTGTCTCCAGGTGGGTAGTGTTGGAATTGAATTGGAGGATATCTCACTGGTGTCCGTGGCAGAACTGATTGCTCACTTGATGCTGGGGAGAACTGTCCACCCCGCCACCACCACATTTGGTCACAGAAGTCTCCTCTGGGTTGATTGTTGCATGTGAGAGCAGGGGAAAATCCATCTGAGTTTTTTCTAAACACCACTATGTGTTTTCATAGGGTGGATTTAGACTACTTGAGCCCATGGCCCGTTCTCAGTAGCTAAGACCTGAACAATTTGGAGAATCACTTTGCGCTATGGAAGGATCATAAAACAGGCACTCAGGTGCTGCAGACAACGGGGCATGAAAGCTTCAAAATGTGAGTTTCTAGTAAGTCCGCTTCCAGGAATTCATACCCAGGGAATACCTATGGTGTGCACAGAACAATTCCGTACCAAAGAGGGATAAATAGGATGTCCCAATCTGCCTGTGTGACAAGACAAGGCCACTGAGGCAGGCCTCTTTCCTTCCCCTTCTCCTAGATCTGCCCAGGCCAGCGTCCCCACCCAGATAGGATGGACTCCACCCTCTGCCTGTGCCTGGGGCCCTTTCACTCACCCAGGCCTTGGCATTTGCCTATGCAAAGCCCTGAACAGAGCAGGGAGGTGGCTGGAGTGAGGGCAGCATGGACTGGGAAACTCACTCAGGCTGAAGTTTACAGTGGGGTGGTGTCCAGAACCTCTCACTGACCCTGATTCCAAAGGAGGTTCCCTTGGGTGAGGGAAGTTGCCCCCTGCGTATGGTTCAAAGTGTGGAAGAAAGGTCAGCTGGGAGTGGAGCACAAAGAATAGACCCAGCAGGACCAATTCTGGGTGAGGATTTGTTCTTTGTGTTTTTTCACTTTTTCCCTCTGTACCAAATGGCTCCCTGTGAAACTACCCAATGACTCTTCTATTTTTCTTGGGTGCCCTTTTGCCTGCAGATCCCAGGAATTGTCTGGTCTTCTTCTCCATCCCTGGGTGTCTGCCTGGTGTCCCCAGCCTGGTGGCTTCCAAAGCTGCAAGCACATGGGCTTCGTTTGTCCTTTGTGCCAACAGCCATGATGCCACCAAAATCATAAGCACAGGAAAGCTCCATGATCATCATTCATGACTGTGATCTGTATTTCCTCATTCCCTGACTTAGAGTCAGACACCAGGCCCCAGCCCTCCTTTTTATCATAACTCTTCTCAGAAAGTCAAGGTTCCAAAATTCACTCAGGTAACAGAGCCCCTGGAAGTCATGAGCTCCTTAAGAAAGGTCACAATTAGCATTGCTAATTCCATTGTAGGAAAAGAAGGTCTTTTTTCTTTTTAACTTTTTTTTTTTTTTTTTGAGACAGAGTTTCGCTCTTGTTACCCAGGCTGGAGTGCAATGGCGCGATCTCGGCTCACCGCAACCTCTGCCTCCTGGGTTCAGGCAATTCTCCTGCCTCAGCCTCCTGAGTAGCTGGGATTACAGGCACGCGCCACCATGCCCAGCTAATTTTTTTTTTTTTTTGTATTTATAGTAGAGACGGGGTTTCACCATGTTGACCAGGATGGTCTCGATCTCTTGACCTCGTGATCCACCCGCCTCGGCCTCCCAAAGTGCTGGGATTACAGGCTTGAGCCACCACGCGCGGCTCTTTTTAACTTTTTTAATAGAGATGGGGTTTCTCCCTGTTGGTCAGGCTGGTTTCAAACTCCCTGAGGTGATCCACCCTCCTCAGCCTCCTAAAGTGCTGGGATTATAGGCGTGAGCCACCATGCCGGCAAAAGGAGGGTCTTGACCCAATCCTGGAGAGATACAGGACGTTTAGCCTCTAGGGCACGGGTTCTGGGGCAGACAGAGCTGGGGTTGAATCCCACCTGTAACACTTGCTAATTGCATGACGTCAGGAAAGCTATTCCACTTCTCAGAGCCTCGGGGTGTTAGGACTGAATTGTGTTTCCTTAAAATTCATATGCTAAAATCCTAACCCCCCATGTGACTATTTAGAGATAGGGTCTTTAGGGAGGTCATTAAGGATAAATGAGGTCATGGGAGTGGGGCCCTAATCTGATAGTGTGGGTGTCTTCATAAGAAGGGTTACCGGAACCGCCTCTCTTTGTGCGTGCACAGACAAGAGGCCATGTGAGGACACAGAAAAAGCAGCTGTTTACAAGCCAGGAAGAGAAGCTGCATCACAAACCAACCCTTACGGCACCTTGATCTTGGACTTCTAGCTCCGGAACAGTGAGAAAATCACATTTCTGTTGCTGAAGGCACACCATTTGTGGGTTTTGGTTATGGCAGTCCCAGCTGACTAATCCATTCAGTTTCCTCATTTGAAAAGCAGGGATAAAACTAGTACTTGCAGCATGAGGTTATTGTGAGACTCTGATGAGGAAATACACGTCATGCCTCCCCGTTTCGTTTTCCTACGGCATCTTCAGGGCCTGGAACAGTCTCTGGCAGACAGTGGATGTTCAATAAATACCCACTGAATGGATAAATACATCCATCGAAAAGTGAAGCTGCCTCACTAAATATGAGAGCCTTTGTCTAGGTGCTTCCCTCACCTTCATTTCCCTGACCATTGGTCACCACTCACCAGCAAATGACAATAGTAGTAAAGGTTTAAGAAAACTGCAAGCCCAGCCTGCTGTTTTTAATTGGATCTGCCAGATAATGTAATGTCTATGAAGTGAGAAAGGCGACACTGATCAGAGAGCTGAAGGAAGCCCGAGAACCCTGATCCAGCTTAGCTCTTCCTGCTGTTGGGCAGAGGGGCTGGAGACCACAGCGTGGGGAATGGCCCACCTAGGGGAGGCTCAGAGAGCTGGGGCTGGGCCCTGGAAGTGTCCTGGATGAAGCTGGTCTGGGGTTGGAGGCCACAGCAGACCCATCTTCCTGGTGATTAGGAGATGCAAATGATGGGAACAATGGAGCCCTTGTCCCCAGGCCATTTGTGGCAGATCCCAGGCTCCAGGGAGGCAAAACTCCTCTGCCTCTGCCATGGTAAGATGTGGTCCTCGGACAGCCCCAGGGACACCAACCTGCCCACCTGGGATGCCCAGGACTCAGCCAGGGAGAGGCTACACTGACCCCTCTTCTCCCCACCCTGGCTCTTTCCAGGACAAGCTCAGTGGGAGCAGGTCCGAGTGAGTACTGGGGCTCCTCTCTCCCCCGCCTCCTGTCTCTCTCTACCCCTCCTCTCCTGGGTACAGCTATCCCAGGAGCCGTGCTGGCTCTGCCAGGACCTTCTCTGCCCAGGGAGACCATTCACGTGCCTCCATCTCTTAGTCAGCCCTAGGGCTCCCCGACTCCCGGCTTCCCCAGGGCACTAGCTCATGCAGCTGTGCGCCCACAGGCGCTAGCTCTGCCCCCAGCCTCCTTCTCTGCTGCCCTGGTCCCAAGATCTCTGTCAGTCACACTGTCATAGATATGAATGTCCCAGAACACAGTGTGTCTCGTACAAACTCAAGGGTCCCTTGGGCAGAGTTGACTAGAGTGTGCTTGCAGGCTGGGGCCACCGCTTCCACCCCCCAGATGTGTGGGTAAGTGACACAGTGGGCAAGAGGGGCCCAACAGATGGGGATCCCTTGCAAGTCAGGTCCCCCCAGTGACTCTGCACACCTCCTACCTCCCAGAGCCCAGCACTGCTGAGTCACAGGGGCCTAGCTCTCCCATCTATCTTGGCCAGAATCAAGGGGTGCAGAAGGCAGGGGATGGGCATAGGTGGAAAGGCCCCTTGTTTCCAAAATGCCTACCTCAGTGGCCCTGAGGCAGCATTGAAAATGCCTGTGATGAGTGGTTCTTTTGAGCTGAAGCACCGGCACTGTCAAGGGCAGGTGGTTTATTATACTTGGGGAAAAGTGGGCAGGGAGGCGGTGAGGCTAGCCTGTCTGTGCAGACTCCCCAGGTTGGAGAGAAGATGCCCCCAGCCCATCCTTTCTGCCTGCCCCAGGGACCTGGAGACACAAGGTGAGTCTGGCTGCTGAGGCTGGGGTGGGGGAGCTGCGGCCAGAGCCTGTGCTGGACACCCTCTCCCCTCCATTCCCACTCACTGAGCATCCTTTCCTCCAGGCCCAGGAGGAGGACGAGGAGGAAAATAAGTATGAGCTTCCCCCCTGTGAGGCTCTGCCCCTCAGTCTAGCCCCTGCCCACCTTCCTGGCACTGAGGAGGACTCCTTGTACCTGGGTGAGGGCTGGGAGGTGGGAGGCAGGGAGGCTGGGTGCTTGGGCAGGGCAGGAGGGTCCCCACAAGATTAGAGCGCACAGGCCTCGCCTCTCCTCCCCTGCCTGTGCTGAGGCAGCAAGGGAGGCCTCAGCTGGCAGCCATGGGGCCTCTTGGCTGGGCAGAGAGAGAGAGAGATGAAGGAACGGAGGGAGGGAGGGCGGAAGGGAGGAAGAAGAGTGGGAAGGGAAAAGGAGGGGTGTTGTAACCAAGGCAACAGCCGGGGCCTGGCATTCCCCTTCTGAGATCCCCACACTTCTTCAGGCCAAGGGCGGGGGTGCTGGGAGAGCCCTGGCTGCCGCTGGCATCCCACCCCCACTGCTCAGCTCCTGGGCCAGGTGGAGGCAGGGAAACTGCCCGCCTCCAGTTGCCATGGAGACCGGGCTGTCAGGAAGCCAATGAGCAAGGGGAGCGAGGGAAGGAGGAGGAAATGGAGGCTAGGTGGGTGGGGCGGGGGGGGGAAGAAAAATGGGAACCCGCCTGGGAGGAACCCACCAACTCACAACACATGCGATCTTTTCCAGATCACTCTGGCCCCCTGGGTCCATCCAAGCCACCCCTGCGTCAGCCCACCATGGTGAGAGGCCTCCCCAGAAGTCCCTCCTTCCTCACTCACCCTACCCCAAGCTGCCATTTCCTAGTGAGTGAATCTTAGAGGCATCTCATTTGCAAGATACCCCCACATTTGCATTCAAGAGGCCCCTGAAAAATCAGATGCCAGACGCAGGAGAAGCCAGAGCCCTGCCGCTGTCAGTCACTCCTCCAACTCCTGGCCTGGTCCTTCCACCCTCCCCTCAGCTTCACCCAGGGTGTCCTTCTCACCTGCCTGAGGGGGAGGGAAGGGGCTCAGCTGCCCTTTCCCTGGATTCTGGGACCTGAGGACCCCTCTCCACCTCCAGACTGAAGAAGTCCCTACCTCAGCTGCCAGTCACTGCCAGCTCTCATTCCCACCTTGATCCCAGTGGGACTTTTTGGATTTTGAAAGCTACCACCTTTATCATACATTTCACTAGAATTTTTGTAAAAAGCAGGAGTGATTCACAAAACAAAGAGCCACAGAGTAGAAGCAAAGACAAGTCATCTGTTTTGTACACTTTTAAAGCTACTCAGATGCAAGTGGTCCCATCCTGTCCCATCTCGCCCCTTCCTTGTCCTCCTGGAAGGAAACTGGTGCCTCAGTTTCCTTCTCCTATCTGCCCTCACCGGCCCCCATTGTACCCACAGCTGAAGGAAGGAGTGAGCCTGCCGGTGACCGGGAAGCAGGCACCTGTCTTCGGAAGGCGAGGTAATGCGATGTCCTGTCTTTCCGTGGCTCCATCCCTGGGACAGGGAGTCCTCCTGCCACAGGGTAGAGCTGTGCTTGTCTGACATGGATCTCATACTCTGCCCCTTCATGGCACCAAGGGATGTGCCATGAAGGGGCAGAGTATGAGAACCAGAGTATGAGACCCACATGGCTGTGCCCCTTTTTACCTAGTGATTTCTAAGGTAGACAGGCAGTTGGCCTTGCCCCTAATGAAATAAATGAGGAGACTGAGGCCCAGGGATATGAAATGCTATGCCTAAGATCACACAGAAGCAGAGACTGGTCTACTTTTTTTTGGCTCGGCTGGGCGTGGTGGCTCACACCTGTAATCCAAGCACTTTAGAGGCCAAGGCGGGTGGATCACCTGAGATCGGGAGTTCAAGACCAGCCTGACCAACATGGTGAAACCCTGTCTTAAAAAATAAATAAAAATAAAATAAAATAATGCCGGGCGCAGTGGCTCAAGCCTGTAATCCCAGCACTTTGGGAGGCCAAGGCAGGTGGATCACGAAGTCAAGAGATCGAGACCATCCTGGTCAACATGGTGAAACCCCGTCTCTACTAAAAATACAAAAAATTAGCTGGGCATGGTGGCACGTGCCTGTAATCCCAGCTACTCAGGAGGCTGAGGCAGGAGAATTGCCTGAACCCAGGAGGCGGAGGTTGCGGTGAGCCGAGATCACGCCATTGCACTCCAGCCTGGGTAACAAGAGCGAAACTCCATCTCAAAATAAATAAATAAATAAATAAATAAATAAATAAATAAATAAATACAATTTTAAAAATAATAAAAATTAAAAAAAATTTTTTTTTTGGCTCGACTGCTTGGCTTTTTTTTTTTTTTTTTTTTTTTTTTTTTTTGAGACGGAGTTTCGCTCTTGTTACCCAGGCTGGAGTGCAATGGCACGATCTCGGCTCACTGCAACCTCCGCCTCCTGGGTTCAGGCAATTCTCCTGCCTCAGCCTCCTGAGTAGCTGGGATTATAGGCACGCGCCACCATGCCCAGCTAATTTTTTGTATTTTTAGTAGAGACGGGGTTTCACCATGTTGACCAGGTTGGTCTCGATCTCTCGACCTTGTGATCCACCCGCCTCGGCCTCCCAAAGTGCTGGGATTACAGGCTTGAGCCACCGCGCCCAGCCTTTTTTTTTTTTTTTTTTTTGAATCAGAGTCTCACTCTGTTGCCCAGGCTGGAGTGCAGTGGCGTGATCTTGGCTCACTGCAATCTCCACCTCCTGGGTTCAAGCGATTTCTGGCTAATTTTTTTTTTTTTTTGAGACGGAGTTTCGCTCTTGTTTCCCAGGCTGGAGTGCAATGGCATGATCTCAGCTCACCGCAACCTCTGCCTCCCGGGTTCAGGCAATTCTCCTGCCTCAGCCTCCTGAGTAGCTGGGATTACAGGCATGCGCCACCATGCCCAGCTAATAATTTTTAGTATTTTTAGTAGAGACGGTGTTTCACCATGTTGACCAGGATGGTCTCGATCTCTTGATCTTGTGATCCACCCGCCTCGGCCTCCCAAAGTGCTGGGATTACAGGCTTGAGCCACCGCGCCCGGCAGTCTGGTTAATTTTTATATTTGCGTAGAGAGGGGGTTTCACCATGCTGTCCAGACTGGTCTTGAACTCCTGACCTCAAATGATCCACCCGCCTCGGCCTCCCAAAGTGCTGGGATTATAGGCATGGGCCACTGTGCCCGGCTGCTAATGATTTTTTTGAACAGTCCAAAGTCATTTGGAGCCAGGCCTGGCAAGTCATTTGGGAGGTCAGGACAGGTGACACCATAGGCTGTGCAGAGAATCATCAGGAGATAAGGAAAGCTTTCTCCTGGGGCTTCAAAGCTGACACTTAGACGCCCTCCTCGGAGACGCCCCAAGGAGACTGCTCTTCTAGCCTCAGTCCCACTGAATTCCTTTCTTCTCCCTGCTGCGCGTGACAGGTGGTTCTCTCCTTTTCCTTCCAGAGCAGGGTGCATCATCCAGAATGGTGAGCAGCCCCTCCATCTCCACCTCACATTCCAGGGTTCTGGTTAGGAGACTGGCAGGGGTGGGGTAGAGTGGGGGGCTAGGGAGGCCCAGGAAATATCCCTGAAACCAAGGGAAAAGACCCAGAGCAGAGCCCCTGCCCCTCAGCCGCAGGCCCCTGGCTGGCGTGAGCCAGCTGTCCTGAGGGTACTGCCTGGGGCTCCTCCTCACACTCTCTGAGAGCTGAGGCCCATGGGCACCTCTGAAGGGGAAGGTGCCTGTGGGATGCCCCCTCTCAGGCAGAGGAGAAATTGTAACCATTCAAGCTGGCTCCCAGAAAGAGGGTCACTGTGTGAGGCAGGAGTGGGGTGCCTGCCACGCCTCCAAATTGATGGCTCCTCCCCCAGGACCGCTAGTCCTAAATGAAACCCCAGGACTGGGCAAACCATGGTCCCACATACCCCTCCCTACATTAGGTACCAGACCTTCCAAAAAAACCTGATGAGAACCTCTACTTGGAATGTGAGCCTGATCCAGGTGAGCCCCTCCCTCAGCTCCAGACCCCTCCTGCCCGAGGCCCTCAGCTGCCCACAGCACGACACACTCTCCTGGCTCCATCTGCTTCCCTTGCCACCTCTCACCACCCCCAACAACATGCATTTGCCTTCAGTCACTGCATGGACATCACACTTTTCTGCCTGTGGTTCAGGTTGACCCATGCTGTGCCGGCAAGGGAGGTGCCCCACTTAAAGCATGGGTTGGGTGGGGTTCCCCAGCTGCTGTGGCCAGGACAGCATCTGCCTCTGGTTGGAAGCACTCCCAGGAAGTCCAGGCTGCAGAGAAGCAGCAGGCCCTGCAGCTGTCCTCCGCCCCGCCCCGGCCAGCGTGGGTTCCCTGCCTGGTGCCCAGCCTAGCCCAGCCTGCCCTCTCTGTTTCAGTCCTGGCTTTGACTCAGACTCTCAGCCCCCAAGTCCTGATGCCTTCAGGGCTTCTGCCCAGGGCATCGGTGGTGCCCAGGTAAGTGCCCCAACCAGGTGAATGTGCGCGCGTGTGTGTGTGAGAGACTCACACACACACACACGCACGCACACAATTTACACAGAAACAGCACCCCAATTCAGCCTTCCCCAGCCCTGACCCTCGGATGGAATCTCCTTGCACTGTCCCAGGGCCATTGGCAGTGGTGGCAGGGGCAGCTTTGATGCTGGATTCACTGGCTCTTTCTCTTGAAAAACATAAAGACCCTGAGCTCTATCCCCCAATTTTCTTCCCACAGGCCCACAGCCCCCCAGGAAACTTGGAATGTAAGAGGCTAATGGTCAGGGGAGAAGAGAGGGAGGCAGGGAGGGAGACTCAGGGTGGGACCTGGGGCCCAGGCGGCAGGCCTGCAGGGCCCAGCCTCTTCTGATCAGACCTCCTGTGTGCCAGGGCGCAGCGGATGCCACCTCTAAAGGTGAGTACAGGCTAGTCCAAAGGTAGTTAGTTATCCCAACTGATTGTTCACAGTCAGTTACAGATGGAACTCCTTCCCTGCTTCTCATGACTGCACTTGACTAGTCTTAAAAAAAAAAAAAAAAGTAGGCCAGGCGCGGTGGCTCAAGCCTGTAATCCCAGCACTTTGGGAGGCCGAGGCGGGTGGATCACGAGGTCAAGAGATCGAGACCATCCTGGTCAACATGGTGAAACCCCGTCTCTACTGAAAATACAAAAAAAAATTAGCTGGGCGTGGTGGCGCGTGCCTGTAATCCCAGCTACTCAGGAGGCTGAGGCAGGAGAATTGCCTGAGCCCAGGAGGCGGAGGTTGCGGTGAGCCGAGATCGCGCCATTGCACTCCAGCCTGGGTAATAAGAGCGAAACTCCGCCTCAAAAAAAAAAAAAAAAAAAAGTAGGTGACTGCAGGCATCTTCCGCATGAATGTAGGTGGTCCTGCCAGGGCCTACCCCCAGCCCTGCAGGCCAGACTCCCTCAGGCCTCACTTTCCTGAGGATGTCCCTGAAGCTCTGACTCCAGCTGAAATCAGGCCTGAGGGGACCCTTGGGGATTTTCAAGGGTCTGTGCCAAATCAGGAAGCCCCTAGTCTGTGCCCCAAGATCACACCTCATTTGGAAGTCACACGAGGCCTGGCTGGTGGGTCCTGCCAGGGCACTGGACCTGGACAGTGGGAGAAGCACTGGGTGCCTGGGTTTGGGCTCAGGCCCATACACGCCTCCTTCTGCTTCCCACCCCTGCACCTGTCGCCTAGAAGCCTCCCTTGTCCACCCCCACGCAACCTCAGCTCTATAATCTGATTCTTCTAACAGGAAGGAAATTGTCTCTTCCCTCTGTAGCCGCCGCTGGGAGCGCCTCAGCTGTTGAGGTGAGGAGGGGCTGGGAGCAGGCTGTGGGGAGAGGTTCAGGGAGCAGAGCCCAAGGGTCTTCACCCAGGAGTCTTCTTGGGCTGAAGGGTGCACCACTTCAAGAACACATGTTGAACACACATGTGCAACACCCCACCGTGCCCCAGACAGGGACGCCTCTTTGTTCTGCCTGCCGGGGACTCAGTTGAGGAAAGGTGATGGGAACACAAATAACTGCACCCTGGGTCCTCGGCACCCCATGCCCAATCCAGTGCCCTGGCACATCTCTGAGTGGCTGTGTGTATGCACAGGATGGCGACCTGCTGGCTCAGCCTTGGTACTCAGGGAACTGTGACCGCCATGCTGTTGAGAGTGCCCTGCTCTGCTTACAAAAGGTGGGCAGCCACGGAGCCCGGGCCTTCTCCGAAACCCCTTCTGCTCACAGGCTGTGGCCAGCCCAGCACTGGGGCACAGGAGAGCCAGGAGGGTTCTGGCCCCATCATGTGTCAGGGCGGTGGGAGGGCCATTGGAAGATGAGTTTGATGGCTGGGGTCTCCTCCACAGGACGGGGCCTACACCGTGCGCCCCAGCTCGGGGCCTCATGGCTCCCAGCCCTTCACTCTGGCAGTGCTTCTCCGAGGCCGGGTCTTCAACATTCCCATCCGGCGGCTGGATGGCGGGCACCACTATGCCCTGGGCCGGGAGGGCAGGAACCATGAGGAGGTGGGAGCTGGAAGGAGGCAGGGGCCTAAAGAGGGGCAGCAGAGCAGTACCCAAGGCCCAGCCAAGAGCATTTTGTGTTTCTGGGGTGGGCGGAAATGACAGAGCCCAGGGCCCTGAACTCCTTCCCAGACACCTGGCACTCTGGGAAGAGGCCCGCCCTCTGGGGGGCTCAGTCTGCACAGGGCCGAGGTGGGGGCCTTTGTGTCTCTAATGAACCCAGTTGGGAGGAGGGCAGTGTCCAGATTCTTCAGAATCTTGTCAACCTCCCCTGAGGACTCTACGTCACACCCAGCATTTGCTGGGGTGCAAACTAGAGACAGTCACCCACCACTCAGCTCCCCATGCTGGAGGACCCGGGCAGAGGCATGCCCTAGAGTCAGTTTGATCTAGCCTTGGGCATAAGGGTCTGGCCAGCGGCGTGCCCATGGGTGCAGCAGCAGGAAAGCTGCCTGAGGCCTGGTACCAGGCAGCAAAATGGCAGTGGAGCTGCATGGGGCAAACATCTAGAAAAGTGTCAAAAGCCACCTTGCCGGAGTCCCACAGTTGCCTCAGGAATTTGCTCCCAGCATGAGGGTCACGGGGCTCACAGATGCCCTGCCTCTCGGCCAGCTCTTCCCCTCCGTGGCCGCCATGGTCCGGCACTTCACGAGGCACCCCCTGCCCCTTGTGGACAGACATAGCGGCAGCCGGGAACTCACCTGCCTGCGCTTCCCCACCAAGCCCTGAGGCCACAGCAAGGTACACAGCGCCTTTGGAGTTTGCTTCTTGCCCCGCCCCATCTTGGTCTGTCTTCCTCTCTCTTCGTCACTCCTTACCCTAGCCTTTCCCATGCCCACAAGCGGCATTAATGGAGAAAAGCTGCCTGAAGACCCAGGGAAGGGTCCTGAAGACCCACCCCATGCTCACCTAGAGCCTGATGCCACCCTCCCTGTTGCCTCTCCAGGGCTGACACCTCTTCCTGGCCTCCAGGAATGCAGGTATCCACCCAACTCACTAAGTCCTGGATGAAGGAACCGTGGTGGCCTAGACTAGACAGCGGACAGCACAGGCACTGCTGGAACAGCAAACGATCCCCTCACATCCACTTGGGGTCCTAGCGTACCCTGGGAGGGACTGGCCTGCCTTGCACAAGTGTTTTGCTTCCAATAAACATTTGTGGAATGAATTCTTGAAGCTGCTAAATGAAGCAGAGGTGGCCTGCACGAGGAGGCCCCATGGTTCTCAAGTGTCACAGGGCAGACTAGCCCGCAGTTATGGAGATGCAGGAGCCAGGCCAGGGCGGAAAGGGCCAGTCATTTCTACCTCGGATTGGGACTTTTACCTTTAGATGCTCTGTGCCGAGAGGCGAGGCCGTATGGCTGATTTTTGTTTTGCTTTGTGGGGGCTGAAGTGGGAAAGAGAGGGAGGCTCAGTGCTGTCTCTGACACACTATTAAACGAGGAGAATGGGGTCCATTACCGACTCCTCCAACACCTATCTACTGTACAGCGCTCCCGGGGGAGTGATGAGCCTGATTTTGGGAGCTTGGTGCTGTCCAGAGCAGCGGAGACAGTGGGCCCGGGAAACATCTGCATGTGATGTGCACTCAACAGTGGCGCTCAGAGAAGACAGGACGGCGGGCGGGAGCTTGGGGGTGGTGGGAGGTGGAGGGGCGCCCCAGGTCCCCAGGCGGCCAGGCGGAGCTGCGAGACAGGGTGCGGACCCCGAGGCCCGGCAACACCGGGTGGCCGGCGGCCTGCAGGCGGGCGGGGGCGCCTCGGCCCTGGCGCGGCGCCCGGAACACCCCGTGCCGGAAGCGCCATGTGACCGTGACTCCGCAGAAGCCGCGAGCGCCGCGAAACAAAGGGCGCCTCTGCGGCCTCCTCGAGCTCGGGCCGGCACCGAGGGCCCGGACCCCCTACCCCATTACGAACCCCCGGACTCCCCGGCCCTGCTTGCCGGGTTCTGGCCGGCCGGGAGGCGCGGAAACCCCGCGGTGATGGGGCGGGCACCAAGGACGCGGAGATGCCAGCGCGAGGCGGGAGGCGGGAGGCAGGAGGCGGGAGGCGGGGTGCGGGGTGCGGGGCGGCAGGGCGTGGACGGTCCCCTCCGTCACTGCCGGCTCCTGCGGATTACCGCCTCGGAACCTTCATTTCTTGCCTGTAATAAGGGGAAGATAATCATCCCTACGTCATCGTCCTCCGGTTAGGAGGCTTAAGTGAGACATGCCACGTAAAGGGGTGCCTGGGGGGGCACGGAAACACTCTCCGAATTCGGGCCAATTAGCTGCCACTATCAAAATCGCTGCACGGACACACTCACCGGCCAGGGCACTAGGAGGGGGCGCGAGCTGGGGCCGGCGGCGCCGTTGGAGGGCGGGGAGTGGACACCAGTGTGTGTATGTGAGGAGGGGACCCACAGCGGGGGCTTCTAGCAGAAGCCGCAGGATAGGAGACCCCCCAAGACACGCTCAGCCCCGCTGGCCCAGGCCTGGCTCCCTCCGCCCTCCACACTTTCCCCAGCCTCATCCCGCAGGCACGCAGGGGCTGTGGAGGTTGCGGAGCTTGGCACCTTGGGCTGGGCCTCAGGGTACAGTCAGACCCCCAGTATACCCACCTACGGCTTGGCAGGTTCCACTTCCCTAGAGCAACTCTCCACTCCGGCCACAAAGGCCCGGGGCTCAGAAGCCTATTGTTAAGTGAGCCCGGCAGCCGCGAGGCCTGCGGTGGGGGAGTACAAGTTACAGCTCATAGATCCTGAGTTAATGGCCCAACGGGGAGTCTTGATTTTTCCCAGCTCAGGGACTAACCTCAAGGAACTAGCCTGTGTTCCTCCCCTCCCCGGGGAGAAAGAGAGGTGGAGCAGCCAGGCAGTGGGACAGCCTCTAACTGGGGCCTGAGGGCAAAAAAAAGGAACGTCCTGCCTGCCCAGTGCCTCCTCAGCTTGCAGGCCTGCGCAGACGGCCCGGTGTCCAGGCAACCTTGACCGCTCCCCCAGCCTGGGCCCAGGTACTTAAGCCATCGCCTCCTCACTCCCAGGACAGACCGGCTACTACTGTCCACTGTTGTGTATTCAGGGCCTGGAATACAGTCGGTGGCGAATATTTATTGAAAGAGTCATCAAATAGGTCAAGTCTATTCTGGATTCCTCTAAAGCTGATAACATTCCTTTAAAAGGGCCTCCTTTGTTAAGAGAAAAGTCCAATCCAGTGCTGTCCAGTGGAACTTTCTGTGATGATAGAAACGTTCTGTATCTGCATTATCCAGTACAGTAGCCACCAGCCAATGGGGGTCATAGAGCACTTGGAATGTGACCAGTGTGACTGAGGAACTGAATTGTTCATTAACAATTTAATTAATTTTAAATAGCCACCTATGGTGAGGCTTCCTAGTCTCATGCCTTCCCAAGTGTAAGGGGCAGCGGTGAAAGCTGGCGAGGTCGGCAGCGGCTAGGTCTGGAGGAGCCTGGGAGGCCTCCATAAGGCACTGGGGAGCCACAGAGGCTCTGAGCAGGGGTGGGTGCAGGAGAGATGATGATATCCCAGGAGCATCACTCCGGTTGTATACTGTTGAATGGCTCAGAGGGGCCGCACAGAGGCTGGGGGAACATTTAGGGGCTGCAGGTGTTCTGATCATTCAGGTGAGAGATGATTCCTTTTTATTTTTCACCATGCCAGCATCCCTCCAATCCCAACCCCATTTCCTCCCACCCAGCAGGCCAGACTCTAGAAAATTACAGGTAGGGTCACCAACAAGGGGATTAAGTCTTTGAGAAGTGTGCTGTTTGGAGGCCAGGCGCATGGCTCACACCTATAATCCCAGCACTTTGGGAGTTTGAGACCAGCCTGGCCAACATAGTAAAACTCCATCTCTACTAAAAATCCAAAAATTAGCCAGGCGTGGTAGTGCTATGCCTGTAATCCCAGCTACTCGGGAGGCTGAGGCAAGAGATCTGCTTGAATCTGGGAGGTGGAGGTTGCAGTGAACTGACATTGTGCCACTGCACTCCAGCCTGGGCAACAGAGCAAGACTCTGTCAAAAAAAAAAAAAAAATGCACCGTTTGGTGAAGAAGCCCATGTATTACATACAGACAGTAGGTTACCTGTCTCCAGTGGCTGGGGAGGGCCTATAGGACAGGGGAGCTGAGGGAGTGTGCAGCTGAGAAGGGCAGGAACGCCTCGGCAAGCCACACCTGCTGTGGCTCAGAGCACGGTCTGAGCAACCTTCTGGCGGCTTTCAGCTTTGGTTTCTGAAGAGACAGACTGAGCTTTGGTGAAAACATGGACAGAAGGACCCAAGTTTCATTCTGGCTCAGTCACTCACTACTTGTGTAATCTTAGCCTCAGTCTCTCCACTTCCATTTTATTTTTTTGAGACTGAGTGTCACTCTGTCACCTAGGCTGGAGTGCACTGGTGCAATCTTGGCTCACTGCAACCTCTGCCTCCCAGGTTCAAGTGATTCTACTGCCTCAGCCTCCTGAGTAGCTGAAATTACCAGCACCTGCCACCACATCCAGCTAATTTTTAGTGGAGACAGTGTTTCACCATGTTGGCCAGGCTGGTCTCGAATTCCTGACCTCAAGTGATCCGCCTACCTTGGCCTCCCAAAGTGCTGGGATTACAGGGTTGAGCCACCGCACCCAGCCATTCTCTCCACTTTTAAAATGGGGTTAATAACACATATGTCTGAGGATTGCTGTGAGGATGAGAAACAATGTAAATAACGCGTATACACTGGGTGCAGTGGCTCACACCTGTAATCCCAGCACTTCCGGGGGCGAGGTGAAAGGATTGCTTGAGCCCTGGAGTTCGAGAATAGCCTGGGCAACGTAGGGAGACCCCATCTCTACAAAAAAATCAAAAAATTAGCTGGGCGTGGTGGTATGTGCCTGTAGTCTCAGCTACTTGAGTCTGCAAGGTTGAGGCTGCAGTGAGCCGTGATCACATCACTGCGCCCTAACCTGTGCAACAGAGCAAGACCTCGTCTCAAAAAACAAAGCATGGATTTAACATATACTTTGCAGCCATAGGAAAAGTATGAGATCATGTCCTTTGCAGAGACATAGATGGAGCTGGGGGCCATTATCTTCAGCAAACTAACACAGGCACAGAAAACCAAATACCACATGTTGTCATCTGTAAGTGGGCACTAAGTGATGAGAACACATGGGCACGTAGAGAGAAACAACCCGCACTGGGACCTATTGAAGAGGGGAGAGTGGGAAGGGGGAGAAGATAAAGAAAAATAACTAATGGGTATGAGGCTTAACACCTGAGTGATGAAATAATCTGTACAACAAACCCCTATGACACATGTTTACCCCTGTAACAAACCTGCATATGTATCCCTGCACTTAAAGGTAAAACACCTTGCCCGACCGGTCCCTCGGCCAACATGGGCAGCGGCAGCAAATATTTAAAAAAAAAAAGTCGGGCGTGGTGGCTCACTCCTGTAATCCCAGCACTTTGGGAAGTCGAGGTGGGCAGATCACTTGAGGTCAGGAGTTCAAGACCAGCCCAGCCTGGCCAACATGGTGAAACCCCATCTTTAAAAAAATAAAATTAAAATAAAAATAAATTAAAAAGTTTAAAACCCTCATATACTGATGGGGTATGGTGACTTGCACCTGTAATCCCAGCACTTTGGGAGGCCGAGGAGGGTGGATCATGAGGTCAGTAGATTGAGACGATCCTGGCCAACATGGTGAAACCCTGTCTCTCTAAAAATACCAAAAAAAGTCCAGGCGTGGTGGCTCACCCCAGAGCCACAGTATTTGCCTGTAATCCTAGCAATTTGGGAGGCTGAGGTGGGTGGATCATCTGAGGTCAGGAGTTTGAAACCAACCTGATCAACATGGTGAAACCCCATCTTTATTAAAAAATAATAATAATAAAGAAAAAAAATTTTTTTAATTACCCGGGGGTGGTGACATGCACCTGTAGTCCCAGCTGCTCAGGAGGCTGAGACAGGAGAATCACCTGAACCAGGGAGGCAGAAGCTGCAGTGAGCTGAGATCACGCCACTGCACTCCAGCCTAGGAAACAGAGCAAGACTTCGTCTCAAAAACAAACAAAAAGGCCAGGCGCAGTGGCTCACGCCTGTAATCCTAGCACTTTGGGAGGCCAAGGTGGGTGGATCACCTGAGGTCAGCAGTTCAAGACCAGCCTGGCCATCACGGTAAAACCCCATCTTTAAAAAACAAAAACAAAAAACAAACAAAAAACATTTTCTCAGCCTAATGCAGAGCCTGACATGTAATAGGAACCATACGATTGGTTCCTAATAATAATAATAATTGAATTGGCGAAGCCTTGTTCTGGTCACTTTTATGCTGCATTTTTAAGGACTCAGTCTTTCCCAATGTACACACATACCTATGAAGCCTTTAGGCATTGTAGGTACTGTAATAATTATTGTTGTTCTTTTGAAACAATTTTTCAGGGAGCTTTCTGGTAAAAACCAGAAAGCCTGCTAGAGGAATTCTAAAAGAGCTATAACATTAATTATTGTTTTGTCTGCCCACCGGGCTTTTCTGTCCCCTTGCTGGTAACACAATCCACTTCCCCCACTATAGGCTCAAGCATGTGACCTAGGTCTGACTGGAACCAAACAGGGCTCATGAAAACCTCTTGATGTTGAGAGAGAGAAGCCAGACCTCTTTCCAAATCTGGATTTGCGCTGCAAATGGCCACCTTCCCTGCCATGTGGATATAGCCTATCTGCAGAAGTGAAGCAAAGACAAAGACGAAGAGTCTTGCAGACTTTGGGTCCTGCCCCAGAGCCACAGTATTTGCCTTAGTGCCCCTCCCAGTTATTTGAACTAGAAATTTCCATTTTGGTTTAAGCTCAGGAGTTAAGTGGGAATATGGCTTCTGGTCTTTGTAAAGAAGACTCCGAGCTGAGTGCAGTGGCTCACACCTGTAATCCTAGTGCTTTGGAGGCCAAGGAGGAAGGATTGCTTAAGCTCAGGAGTCTGATATCATCTTGGGCAACATAGTGAGACCCCTGTCTCTACAAAAAAATAAAAAGAAAAACATTAGCAGGGGGTAGTGATGTGTGCCTGTAGTTCTAACTACTTGGGAGGCTGAGACAAGAGGATTGCTTGAGGCTGGAAGTTCTGGACAGTACTGTGCTGTGCCATTCTGGTGTCTGAACATAGTGGCATCAATATGGTGACCTCCCAAGAGTGGATGACCACCAGGTTGCCTAAGCGCGGTGAACCTGCCCATGTAGGAAACAGAACAGGTTAAGACTCTTGGGCAGATCAATAGTGGGATCACACCTGTGAATAGCCGCTACAATAGCACTACAGCCTGGGCAACATAGTAAGACCCATCTCTTAAAAAGAGACAAAGAGGAAGACTCCTGCCCAGTACAGACACTCATGTTCTTGAAGTCCAGAGAGGTCAGGAGATTTGTCTGAAGCACAGAGCAGTTAGTGGTAGAACTATTAATAGAACTCAGACTTACCTGGTTGTCTCTGAATTTACCATAAACTATACTGTACATTCCACTTGTTCACTCACAGACAGTAATTGAGTGCTGTCTATGTGCCAGACACCAAACAGCATCTCATTTTCCCTCTGTACCTGCTGAAGGATTCCCCTCCCCAGCTTCACTCCCAGTCTCTAGGAACCCTTGAGTCAGGGGACATGAGAAACAGCCTTTCTCTGCCAGGGTAGGGCCCAGTACATTCACTGTCTTCCCAGAATCAATACTCCCAGAACTCTTAAGTGCTAAAGATGCAAGAGGAGCCAGCCAGCCACCCTCCCACCTGTCTACATGCTGACCTGCCTACCTACATTCTGCGGTTCTGCCCAGCATGGAGTAAGTCCTAGCCCTGGCCCAGCCTCCAGGCACACCTCTCTGAGCAACTGTGCTCCTGTTACCCTCATGTCTAGAATGATCATTATGGGGGATACTGAAGTTGTTTTCAAAGTGCTTTTGGGCTGGGCACAGTGGCTCATGCCTGTAATCCCAGCACTTTGGGAGGCTGAGGTGGGCAGATTACTCAAGCTCAGGAGTTCGGGATCTGCCTGGGCAACATAGTGAGACCCCATCTCTGTAAGTAAATAAAAGTACTTTTGATCTAAATTCTCTCAAGTGTTCCTTTTCTTTATTTTGCAAAGCTGGTTGACCAGAAAGAGAAGTGGCAGGAGCAGAAGGATGTCAGGACAGTAGTTTCCAAATCTGGTCCACAGAACACCCATGGACCATGATGATAGTCACCATGTCATCATTGGTGACAAAAAATAAAATAAAATAAAACAACCTGTGGCATGAGCTTTTTTTTTTTTTAAACGGAATCTTACTCTGTCATTCAAGCTGGAGTGCAGTGGCATGATCTTGGCTCACTTCAACCAGCACGAGCATTTTCTGTGCAAAACTATTCCATTTAAGGGCCACCTTTTAAATGGAAATCAAGTTCTTCCTCCATTCTTGGTGTTAAATTATATTTTCTTGGCCAGGCGTGGTGGCTCACACCAGTATTCCCAGCACTTTGGAAGGCTGAGATGGGTGGATCACCTGAGGTCAGGAGTTCGAGGCCAGCTTGGCCAACATGATGAAACCCAGTCTCTACTTAAAATACAAAAAATTGTCGGGTGCGGTGGTGCATGCCTGTAGTCCCAGCTACTCAGGAGGCTGAGGTGGGAGAATTGCTTGAGCCCAGGAGTTCTGGGCTATAGTGTGCTATGCTGATCGGCTGTCCGCACTAAGTTCGGCATCAATATGGTGACCTCCCGGGAGCGGGGGACCACCAGGTTGCCTAAGGTGGGGTGAACTGGCCCAGGTCAGAAATGGAGTAGGTCAAAACTCCCATGCCGACCAGTAGTGAGATCGCACCTGTGAATAGCCACTGCACTCCAGCTTGGGTAACACAGTGAGACCCCATCTCTTAAAAAAAAAAAAATTGCAGAGCACAGTGGCTCATGCCTGTAGTCCCAGCACTTTGGGAGACCAAGGTGGGTGGATTACAAGGTCAGGATATTGAGACCATCCTGGCCAAGATAGTGAAACCCCATCCTCAAAACAAAAACAGAAAACAACAACAACAAAAATACAAAAAATTAGGCCAGGCACGGTGGCTTATGCCTATAAAATCCTAGCACTTTGGGAGGCTGAGGCAGGTAGATCACAAGGTCAGGGAGACCATCTTGACTAACGGGGTGAAACCCCATCTCTAAAAAAAAAAATAGCTGAGTATGTTGGCAGGCACCTATGATGCCAGCTACTTGGGAAACTGAGGCAGAAGATTTGCTTGAACCTGGGAGGCGGAGGTTGCTGTGAGCCGAGATCATGCCACTGCACTCCAGCCTGGGCAACAAGAGCGAAACTCCATCTCAAAAAAAAAAAAAAATACACACACACACACACACACACACACATATAAAATATATTCTTTCAAGTGACTTTTTTTTGCTGGGGCTCAGTTTCCTCATCCTTAAAATGGGGTTAGATGGGCAGGGTGGTTGACTTCAAGGACCCCTAAAGGCCTTTCCAACTCCAGTATTCCTACTGGGACCAAGTGCATGCCACCTGGGACTATGCGTCTCTCACAGCCTGGGCCGGCTCCCCATGCCCACCCCACTCACCCAGCACCCACTGCCCTATGCCCCCCACCAGCCCTTCTACTTAGCCCCACAAGGTGTGCCCTCCTAACTGTCCTCTGGGGAGAAGTGCCCCCTCCGTCATGCACTCCGGATTCCCAGGAGATACAGTGGATAAAAGGCAATTGTGGGTTTCATTTCTTTTCTTTTTCTTGAGAGAGTATTGCTCTTGTTGCCCAGGCTGGAGTGCAATGGCGCTATCTCTGTCTCCAAGGTTGAAGCGATTCTCCTGCCTCAACCTCCGGAGAAGCTGGGATTTATAGGCATGTGCCACCACTGATTTTGTATTTTTAGTAGAAATAGGGTATCTCCATGTTGATCAGCCTGGTCTCAAACTATCTGACCTCAGGTGATTCACCTGCCTCAGCCTCCCAAAGTGCTGGGATTATAGGCGTGAGCCACCAGGTTTCAGACATTCTAATGTTTGTCCTGAGATCACCAGTGGATTGGCCCAGTCTCCATGCCACCGGGAGGTTGGAGGGACAGAGGTCAGAGATGAGGAGCAAAAACACAACGGACACCAAGGTAGGGGCTGGGTGGGGAAAGAGCATCAAAAGAGAAGGAGGCTCTGGCCGAATCACAACAGCATGGATGCCTAGGACATCTGACTGCTCCGCTCCGAGGCTGCCCTGTCCTCCTCCTCACATTATAGATGAGGAAACGAAGGCCCATGGAGGGGAGAGGAGCCCACGAATGAAAGGGAGGGAGTAACTACATTTTTCTCTAGCAGCTCCTCAGCTGAGGGAAAGTCTTGCCTGTGGGAAGGAATTGAGGAAGAGAGATTGGGAAATTGAGGCCAGAGCATTAAGTTAGGACTGACCAGGACTAGGGCCCCGGGCTCCCACGAGCCTGTGTTCCTGCCCCTGCCTGCTTTCTGCACTAGCCCCTTCTCTGATCTCCTTTCTGTTGCCTGGAGAACTCAGCTCTGCTCTCAGGGCATCCCAGACAGCAGCCCCGATGCTTAGAACAGACTTTTCTCCCCAGCACACATCCACTTTTGCACCCCAAGAGGATCCAGGGAAAAAGAAAGTACCAGGCAATCCCAAACACTGGGGCTGGGCCCCAGGGAGAACAGCTGAGCCAGGCGTCTTGCCTGTGAACCTCCCATCACTTTCAGCCCTGAGATGCAATGGCAACAATCCATGGCTGCTTTGGAAGCCTCCCTCATACGCTGTTGGCCTGCGTCTGAGGCACCTGCAGCTGCTGGTGAGGGCTCATTTTTATATTTATATTTAATTTTTTAGAGACGTTTCTCTTGCCCAGACTGGAGTGCAGTGGTGAAATCATGACTGACTGCAGCCTTGAACTGCTGGGCTCAAGCGATCCTTCTGCCTCAGCTTCTTGAGTAGCTGACACAACAGGGGACACCAGCATGCCTGGTTAATTTTTTAATTTTTGGCAGAGACAGAATCTCGCTATGTTGTTGAGGTGGGTCTTGAACTTCTTGGCCTCAAGCAATCCTCCTGTCTTGGCCTCCCAAAGTGCTGGGATAATAGGCATGAGCCACCGCTCCTGGCCTGGAGGGTCATTTTTAAAGCAGTGGTGTCATGGCCAGAGAGAAACCAACGCCGTAGTTCCCAGATCTGCCTGGGAGACGCCCATCAACTTAGGAAGGCTTCCAGCAAAGAGGCCTTGGGCAGGCTGGGTGATCTCCCAGGCCCTAGGCTGTGCCTGCCCTTGATTGCACAGAATGTTCACTTCCTGGGAAGCTGGGAGCTGGGACAGCTGGGTGACCTGAAAATGGAGGGGCTGAGGAGCTCCAGGCTGGCCTGCTCCTCCTTGCCACCCTCTCCCTGATAACAAGAGACAAGGGCAGGAGGCTCCTGGGAGCCTGCTGCCTAATTCCCAGGGTCTGGCAGCCAGCCCGGCAGCTGATGCAAGGCCAGTGGTGGGTGAGCTCAGCCTGTCCCCAGCACCCAGAGCCTCTTGCACCTGGCATACCCTTGAAAATGCATCTATTCAGTCCCCTCTGCCGCAGCCTCCTAGGGTCCAGCTCCATTCCTTCTGGAAGCATAGGAGGGCCACCTAACTATCTGGAAGCAGGCCTTGCTTAGGGATGGGATAGGAATTAGGCAGCAGGCTCCCAAAAGCCTCCTGGCCTTGTCTGTTGCTAGCAGGGAGAGGGTGGCAAGGAGGCCCATGCCAGCCTGGAGCTCCTCAGCCCCTCCATTTCCAGGTCATCTCTGAGCATCTCTGAGTCAATCTGGCCCCTCCACATGGGCTGCCTAAGAGCAGTGTGGGGACCAGAGCCCCACCTCCAGGGACCTCTGTAGTAGAATAGAGCAGCTGGGCTCACTGCGGGCTCTGCCTCTCAGGGTCTGTCCACACCAGCCCACTTCCTCTTCCGGGAGAGGTCAGGCAGCTCCGAGTAAGTCTCCAGACCTTCTGTTTTTTGTTTTTAGATAGAGTTTCACTCTTCTTGCCCAAGCTGGAGCACAATGGCACTATCCTGGCTCACCACAACCTCTACCTCCCAGGTTCAAGTGATTCTCCTGCCTCAGCCTCCTGAGTAGCCGGGATTACAGGCCTGTGCCACCACACCCGGCTAATTTTGTATTTTTAGTAGAGACAGGGTTTCTCCATGTTGATCAGGCTGGTCTCGAACTCAACCTCAGGTGATCCACCCGCCTCGCCTCCCAGAGTGCTGGGATTACAGGCGTGAGCCTCCTCGCCTGGCAAGTCTCCAGACCTTATCCCATAAGAAGATGGACTTTCCTCCTCTGGCTTTCCCCTCTTACTTTAGACATCCAGTAGGAAGGCTGGAGCCTATCACCCTTCAACAACCCTCAGGTATCATTGGCTCAGGACCGGGATTCACTCAGCATTTACTTACTAAGAGCTCTGTGATAAGAATGTGACAAGTAATAACAACTCAACACATATCACATGCATGTCTCATCTTACAAAGTGCTCTTTCTACTAGTGTTTTGAGGGATCCTAGTGACGATGTTGTGACGTAGGGAGGCCCTAGGTGGAGAAGCTGAGGCCCGGGAACTGAAGGGGCAGGACCAGGAGTCACACCGCAGGATCTTCCCACATCCTCTTGCTGCTTTAGTCCTGCCCCATATGCCTGCACTGAGCAGGAGGCAGGCTTCTCACCTGTCGGGGGACACCAGCTGGGACAGGGGAGCAGAGAATCGTGTTTCCCATGGGCAGTGGTGGATGGAGGAGGCTAGAAGAACAGGACTTGTGGATTTGGGATAGTGGCATGCCAGGGCCACATATGTCTTGGAGGGACTGGGAGCAGGCCAAGGAGCAGGGAGGGTACCTTGGGTACTGGAGCTATACCTCCTGCACCATAGCTGTTTGCTGAGACAATACTGAACTGTCCTGCTGAGCTCCAGCTGGCACCAGTGGGATTGGGTCTGTTGCCTGGGGATTGAGGCTGGCTACAGGACCCGCTCCTCCAGTTCTGGCCTAGGACCAGTGGCCACGGCCGTCACTGGCCTCCTCGCTGATGCCGGGGTTGAATGAGGCCTTTCCAGGCTACCCCTTGTACCTGGGGGACTGCCCTTTCTCCTCAACTATGTCTGACTGTCTCTGGAGGACTGTGCACCCACCTTTATGACTCCCGGCCAACACTCCCAGCAGCTCTTGCAGCTTATGCAACTTCTGCTGCTGGTGAGCTCAGGCAGCTGGACTCGTGGGCAGTGAGAACATGGTGCCCTGTGATGGAGGGCAGGCACAGGCTGTACCCACCAACTGTACCCAACCCACAGGAGGCCTGTGGTGTAGGCAGGGACTCACTGAAAAGAGCAATGAGGAGGCCCAGCCTGCTGAATACTACAAGCCCTTCTACTCTTATGTCCTTTCACTGAGAGGAGATCTAAAGAATAAAGTTCAACTCCTGACTCTGCCCCAACCTTGAACCAATTCCTAGAACCACTTGAATCATTTTTTTCTTTTTTTTTTTTCTTTCTTTTTTTTTTTGAAAAAAAAAAAAAAAAAAAAAAAAGATTCCATCTCACTCTATGGCACGGGCTGGAATGCAATGGAGTGATCTCAGCTCCCTGCAACCTCCACCTCCTGGGTTCAAGTGATTCTCATGCCTCAGCCTACCGAGTAGCTGGGATTACAGGTATCTGCCACCATGCCTGGCTAATTTTTGTATTTTTAGTAGAGACAGGGTTTCACTATGTTGGCCAGACTGGTTTTAAACTCCTGACCTCAGGTGATTGGTCCACCTTGGCCTCCCAAAGTGCTGGGTAGATTCAAGTCTGGCTCACTTGAATCACTTTTAAGTTTGAATTCTCTTTGTTACCAGATAATACAATCACGTGGTATTACATTTTAAAAGTGCAAAAGAGTATAATACAGTGAAAATCAATTTTCTCCACACGCACCTGTCGCTCAGCTGCCCCGTTCTCCACCCTCTAGGGGGCAAGCGGCACTGCCAGTCTTTTGTATATCTTTCCATAGATAAGTCTCTATTAACCACTGCGTTATTTCATTATCTGAGTTCATACAGCAAGGTCACAACTCCCTGAACTCATGCGTGGGATGAGGAAGGACAAACTCCTCTGCTTTGAGCATTCCTTTAGAACCAACAGGAAATGACCAGAGATGAACTCTTCCCATCACAGGCCCACGCTCCAGTTCTCTCTCCCCTTCACATCCGTCCACCTGTTACCCCACTGGACGCCCAAGGCAGAAGTGAAGAACAGATGGCATTGGCCTCCTTGTTTCTTAGGAAAGCTGAGGAGCCAAGAATTAAGGAGACCCAAGGTCACAGCTAACTGGAGCACCATCAGCTTTTCATATCATCACCCCACTTCCCTATTATCTTCTCTTCAATTTGTAAATGACTTTGAGTTCTTAAATATCTCACCACAGCTTGTCTATGGGGATCTCAAAGGCAGGGGCAAGGACTCTTCTTGGGTCATCTCTTGTGAGCTGGACTCTGAGCTGGGCCCCAGAGCAGCCCCTCAGCTGTGGCTGAGGACGCTGGCTGAATGCAGTGAGAGAGGGAGAGGGTCTGCTGTTCTGCCAGGGGTACCCTGAAACCCTGAGGTTTCTCCCAGGACACACACATCCCTGGCCACCAAACCCACTGGCCCACGGGCCCGGTGCCTCATGAGTTCTTCTCTGTGCAGTTGGCTCAGTTAATGCCCCTGGTCGGAAGACCAGGGCTATGGGTTGGCTCCCTTGGGGTGGGGCCTCCTGTGGTGAGACATTCTGTTCCTCGACCTTGAACTGAACACAGTGTTGCACATTACAACAGGATGACAAAAAGAGACTGTCCCTCCGTGAAATGGAAAATGCACAGTTCTCTAGCGGAAAGGGTGACTCCTCCTGCGATCCCCTCCTCCTCCCGGTTCCTTCTCACCCCACCTCTATGATCTGTGGGGTTTTTCTGGGGTGAGCCCTTATCTGTTGTATCTTCATATTCTGTCTTTGACATGAATACTAACTTCAATAAAGCAGATCTTTGCTGGGCACAGTGGCTCATGCCTGCAATCCCAGCACTTTGGGCAGCTGAGGCAGGTGAATCACCTGAGGTCAGGAGCTTGAGATGAGCCTGGCCAACATGGTAAAACCCCGTCTCTACTAAAAAAAAAAAAAAAAAAAAAAAAATTAGTCAGGCCTGGTGCTGCATGCCTGTAACCCCAGCTACTTGGGAGGCTGAGGCAGGAAAATCACTTGAACCTGGGAGGCAGAGGTTGCAGTGAGCTGAGATCATACCACTGTGCTCCAGCCTGGGCGACAGAGCCAGACTCTGCCACAAAAAAATAAAAATAAATAGACCCGGCGCAGTAGCTCAAGCCTTTAAATTCCAGCACTTTGGGAGCCTGAGGTGGGCAGATCACTTGAGGTCAGGAGTTTAAGATGAGCCTGGCCAACATGGTGAAACCCCGTCTCTTCTAAAAATACAGAAATTATCCAGATGTGGTGGTATATGCCTGTAATCCCAGCTACTTGGGGGGGCTAAGGCAGGAGAATCACTTGAACCTGGGAAGCAGAGGTTGCAGTGAGCCAAAATTATGCCACTGCACTCCAGCCTGGGTGACAGTGAGACTCCATCTCAAATAAATAAATAAATAAATAAACACACAAAAGCAGATCTCTCTCTCTCTCTAAACATCACAGAGTGTGTAGAAGAATCAGTTTCTCAGGAAACAGGATAACAAGGCTTTGGGCCGGGTGCGGTGGCTCATGGGCCGGCGCAGTGGCTCACGCCTGTAATCCCAGCACTTTGAGAGGCTGAGGCAGCTGGATCATGAAGTCAGGAGTTCAAGATCAGCCTGGTCATCATAGTGAAACCCCGTCTCTACCAAAAAATACAAGAATTAGCCAGGTGTAGTGGATAAGTTTTAAAAGTTATTTTTATTTAAAAAAAAAGAAGGCTTCAGAGGGTATGAGCTGTGCCTGATTAGTAATGCAACAGGGACAACAGAAACTTTTATTTCAGAGAACAGAAAGTAGCTGCCATGGCTGTTTTGTGAAACCAGGCTCAGTTCTAGGGTGGATTTGAGGATATTATTGGCGTGGGAGTCTGGGAAGTGACCCATGAACCAGAGGGGCTCTGACTTGAGAGAATTAGAAGGCCATGCTGCTGGAGGGAGAACAGGTCAAGTCAGGGGGCTGAATCAGAGAGGGGATTCCTGAGGATGAAGGGTGAGGGGATGGCGAATCGATTGTGTGACAGGTCACAGGACACAGAGAAAGGATCTGGAGGCTCTGTTTGGGTGTTTCTACCACCTGAAAATTCGTGTACTCACCGAAGAACTCATCTATTCCAACACTTGGAACCCCTTCCTGCTTCCTCATTCTGCCCAAGGGGTCAGTGTAGTGAAGGGCCAGGGTCTCACCAGACACTTCCCAGGCTCCCTAGAGACCAAAGCTCTGTTGTGCGCCGTCAGGCCCCACCTGCCTACCTGGAATTCCACCCACGGTCTCCTGCCAAGTGCTGCTCCACACCACACCCTCATCCCCTGTCCCCTCCCTACTGTCCCTGCAGGTGGCTGTGTGAGGGGAAGAGGACGACTGTTGCATTACATTGGATGGATTGGCTGTTCCATCATTGGCCACTAAAAATGGCAGCCTCTGCCTCTGTGTGGTGCAGTGGCTCATGTCTGTAATCCCAGCACTTTGGGAGACTGAGGCAGGAGGACCTTTGGCGCCCAAGAGTTTGAGACCAGCCTGAGCAACACAGAGATCCCCATCTCCACAAAAAATTTTTTAAAAAGAATGGTGGCTGGGAGCAGTGGCTGCCACCTATAATCCCAGCACTTTGGGAGGCTGAGGAGAGCAGGTTGCTTGACCTCAGGAGTTCAAGACAAGCCTAAGAAATACAGTGAGACCCAACCTCATTAAAAAAAAAAAAAAGATAAAAATAAATTTAAAAGAATTAACTAGGTGTGCTGGTGTGCGCCTATAATCCCAGCCACTCAGGAGGCTGAGGCAGAAGGATGACTTGAACCTGGGAAATGGAGGCTGCAGCGAGTTGTGATCGTGCCACTTCCTGCACTCTCGCCTGGGCAACAAAAAAAGGCAGGCTTTCTTGAATGGAACCATAATGACACTGTGCCTCCAGAGTAACTGTTGACAAAGTGCTAGCAGGATCACCCACCTATAGCATGAATTCAGTCTATCAACAAGACTAGTAACAGAAAAACGAGGGTTCACACTTTACTTTTTTAGAGTCAGGGTCTTACTATGTAGCCCAGGCTGGCCTTGAGCTCCTGAGCTCAAGTGATCCTCCAGCCTAAGCCTCCGGAGTAGCTGGGATTACAGGTGTGTTCCACCATGCCCAGCTGGTATCATGTTTATTCAACACATCCTTACTTGGCCTCTGAGACACCACCCTTTCTTGGTTCTTCTTTTACGTCACTGGCTCCTTCCTTCCCCATATGTATTTCCAGTTTCTCTTTATTTTCCTGATGTCAAAATACTACAGGGCCCCAGGAGTCAGTCCTTCTCTGCCCTTGCTCACACTCCAGGTGACCTCATCCAGGCTCATGGTTTTAAGATCAATCTCTCTACGCTGACTTAACCTAAATTTGTATCTCTAGTCCTGACCTGTCCCCTGAACTCCGGGTTTGAATATCCAGCTGCCTACTTAACACCTTGACCTGGGCGTCTAACAGACACCGCAGGCACAATATCCAAAATTAAACTTTTGTTTTTACCCCAGACCTGCTCCTTCTGCAGCCTTCCCTAGCTCAGTAACTGCTATCTTCACCTTCTCCATGCTCAGACCAAAACCAGAAAAGGACTCTTCCTTGAACTGTTTCGTTTACTCACAATTGACATTTAATATCCCAGCAAGGCTGGACATGGTGGCTCATGCCTGTAATCCCAACACTTTGGGAGGCTGAGGCAGGAGGATCACTTGAGTGCAAAAGTTTGAGGCCAGCCTGGGCAACATGGCAAAACCCCCTCTCTACAAAAAATACAGAAGTTAGCTGGATATGGTGGTGCTTGCATGTACACCCAACCACTTGGGAGGCTGAGGTGGGAGGATCCCCTAAGCCTGGGAGGTCGAGGCTGTAGTGAGCTGAGATTGCAACCACCGTACTCCAACCTGAGTGACAGAGCAAGACCCTGTCTCAAAAAAAAAAAAAAAAAAAAAAAAAAAAATCAGCAAACCCTGTTGGCTCTGCCTTCAAAATATACCCACCACTGCCCCTGCTGCCACTAATCCTAGCCACTGCAGTCTTGACCACGGCCTACCAGGCCTTGTGTGATCTGGCCCACTGCCACGTCCTTGGCTCCATCTCCTGCCACTGCCTTTTCCCTTGATCCCTGTCACACTGGCCTCAGACACTGCAAGCCCACTCTTGCCTTGAGTGCATTGCTGTTGTCTTGGCCTGAAATTCTCTCCCCTAAACACTCACAAAGCTGGCTCTTCTGTTTCCTTCTGGTCTCTGCTCAGATGTCACCCCTCGGTGGGACCTCCCCACACTACTCTAAGACAGGGAAGTCTTCCCACACTCCACATTCTAGATTCTTCCTCTTTGCATTTTTTTCCTATTACATGTATATGTGTACATGTACACATTAGTGCACATATATAAAAATAAAATATCACATATTTCTTGGTTTCTTTTTCTTTTTTCCCTTTTTATTTTTTTGAGACAGAGTCTCTGTCACCCAGGCTGGAGTGGAGTGGTGTGATCTCAGCTTACTACAACTTCTACCTCCCGGATTCAAGCGACTCTCCTGCCTCAGCCTCCCAAGTAGCTGGGATTATAGATGTCTGCCACAGTGACTGGCTAATTTTTGTATTTTTAGCAGAGATGGTGTTTTGCCATATTGGCCAATCTGGTCTTGGACTCCTGACCTCAGGTGATCTGCCCACCTTGGCCTCCCAAAGTGCTAGGATTACAGGTGTGAGCCACCGTACCTGGCCTGTTTTGTTTTGTTTTGTTTTGTTTTGTTTGAGACAGGGTCTTGTGCTCTGGTGTGATCATGGCTCACTGCAGCCTTAATCACCCAGGCTCAAACCATCCTCCAGCCTCAGCCTCCTGAGTAAATGGAACTACAGGTGTGTGCCAGCATGCCTGACTAATTTTTAAATTTTTTTTAGAGATTGAGGTCTCACTATATTGCCCAGACTGTTTTTGAATTCCTGGGCTCAAGTGATTCTTTTGCCTTAGTCTCCCAAAGTGCTGGGATTACAGGCATGAGCCACCATGCTTGCTGGCTATTTATTATGTCCCTCTTCTCTCTAGAATATAAAAACTCTATGAGGATGAAGAATTTGCCTGAATTGTTTCCTGCTAGAACCAAGCAGGTAGAATAGTATCTGGTACATAGTTCCTGTTAAAAGCTTCAGCTGAGGCCAGGAGCAGTGGCTCACGCCTGTAATCCCAGCACTTTGGGAGGCCGAGGCAGGTGGATCACGAGGTCAAGAGATCGAGACCATCCTGGTCAACATGGTAAAACCCTGTCTCTACTAAAAATACAAAAAATTAGCTGGGCATGGTGGCACATGCCTGTAATCCCAGCTACTCAGGAGGCTGAGGCAGGAGAATTGCCTGAACCCAGGAGGCGGAGATTGTGGTGAGCCGAGATCATGCCATTGCACTCCAGCCTGGGTAACAAGAGCAAAACTCCATCCCCCCAAAAAAAAAGCTTCAGCTGAATTAAATTTAAAAGCTGAAGGGGAGGGATGGGGGGGTGGGGAGGTGGGGAGAGATAGCAAGGGCAGAAATGTCAGTTATAGGTGAAGGGGAGGAAGGCAGCAAATCACGCTGCCACGTGTGTACCTATGCAACAATCTTGCATGTTCTTCACATGTACCCCAAAACATAAAGCGCAACAACAACAAAAAAAATTTAAAAGCTGAGCAGGCTGGGCATTCACAAGGTCAGCATGTCTTGCTGCCAGGATGAAGGTGATTACCTGTCTCAGAGTTGCAGGTAATCTTGGCATTTGTGCCAAACATTGCTAACCAGGACAGGCTTAGCTGTGTATAGCTGGTCCATCCTCCTCCAGCAACCACCTAGATGTTCATAGCTGTCTACACCTTCCTCCTACCATATCTTACCTGTCACTGCCCCCAGGGTCCCAGTTCCCCCTCCTCCCCACCCTGCCTCCATTCCTGCCCTCAGATCTCCTTGTCCCTTCTTGCTTGTCTGTCCCCTGCTGGGAGAGACCACCTCTCTTTGTTTCCTCTGGTCAAAGCCTGACTGTCTTTCTTTGCCTTTGCATGCCTTCACTTCCTTCCTGTTGGGATTAGAAGATTAGAACCTAGGATTTGTGACTATGGTTATAATTTTTTTTTTTAGTTGGGTCTTTCTCTTCTTGTCATCCAGGTTGGAGTGCAGTGGCATGAACATGGCTCACCGCAGCCTCAGCTTCCTGGGGTTAAGTGATCCTCCTGCTTCAGCCTCCCATGTATCTGGGACCACAGGCATGTACTACTATGCCTGGCTAACTTTTTAATTTTTCGTTTGTAGAGACAGGGTTTCACTTTGTTGCCCAGGCTGGTATCGAACTCTTGGGCTAAAGCAATCCTCCCACTTCAGCCTCCCAAAATGCTGGGTTATGACAATGATCTCTAGGATGCACAAATGTCATAGAAAAGACTGAAATATAATAATGTAATAACCATGGTGGTCTCTGGGTTCTGGGTGATTGGTAATTTTTTTCCTTTCTGCTTTCTAAACCAGGAAAGTGGCTGTGGAGTGCATCTTGGGGTGGAGCTATTAACTAGTGTTGGCCTTGCGGGGACAGGGATGCGGAAATGGAATGCTCTGTGGCTTCATGCCATGTATAACTCGGTTCCGGGCTTGAACACCAGCTTTGCCTTTGCCCCTTACTCTGTTACCTTGGGGAAATGAGTTAACACTGAGTTTCTAAATTTACTGAATTATGTGGCCTCAGGAAACTAATCTAGCCTCTTTAAGCCTCATCTATTCAACAGCTTTAGTGTCTAGGAAATGTTAAATTAAGTTTATCCTGAAGCTGCCTCCTTACATATTTTAAGTTTGGCCTAAAGGTTTCTCTGCACATTATGAACTATAGCCTAAATGGTAGTGTAAACAGACTAATCTACTCTTGTGCCAATCACTGAGTTTTGGCCAATTAAATGTGGCCAACTCTTCAAACTGTGTTCAAATAAGGCAAATGTGAAGCTGTAACCAATCCGGCTGTTTCTATACCTCACTTTCATTTTCTGTTTGTCACTTTCTTTTTTCTGTCTACAAATCTTCTACCACGTGGCTACACTGTAGTCTCTGGGCCTACTCTGGCTCAGGAGACTGCCTGATTTGGGAATCATTCCTTGGTCAGCATTTTTTTTTTTTTTGAGATGGAGTTTCGCTCTTGTTACCCAGGCTGGAGTGCAATGGCGCGATCTCGGCTCACCGCAACCTCCGCCTCCTGGGTTCAGGCAATTCTCCTACCTCAGCCTCCTGAGTAGCTGGGATTACAGGCACACGCCACCATGCCCAGCTAATTTTTAGTATTTTTAGTAGAGACGGGGTTTCACCATGTTGACCAGGATGGTCTCGATCTCTTGACCTCGTGATCCACCAGCCTCGGCCTCCCAAAGTGCTGGGATTACAGGCTTGAGCCACCGCGCCCAGCCTTTTTTTTTTTAAAAAATAGAGACAAGCTTTCACCATGTTGGTCAGGCTGGTCTCTAGCTCCTGACCTTGTGATCCGCCCGCCTTAGCCTCCCAAAGTGCTGGAATTATAGGCATGAGCCACCATGCTTGGCCATACTTTTTTTTTTTTTTTTTTTTTTTTGAGACAGGGTCTGGTTCAGTTGTCCAGGCTGGAGTGTGGTAGTGTGATCACGGCTCACTGCAGCCTCAAATTCCCACCTCTGCCTCCCAAATGTCTGAGACTACAGGTGTAAACCACCACACCCAGCTAATTATTTACATAATAGAAATGAGATCTTGGCCGACATGGTGTCTCACACCTGTAATTCCAGCACTTTGGGAGGCTGAGGAGGGAGGATCACTTGAGGCCAGGAGTTCAAGACCACCCTGACCAACATGGTGAAACCCTGTCTCTACTAAATACAAAAAATTAGTAGGATGTGGTGGTGCATGCCTGTAATCCCAGCTACTTGGGAGGCTGAGTCAGGAGAATTGTTTGAACGTGGGAGGCAGAGGTTGCAGTGGGCTGAGATCACGTCACTGCACTCCAGCCTGGGCAACAGAGTAAGACTCTCTTTTATCGTTTTATTTTTTATTTTTTTATTTTTGTTTTAATAAGACTCTATCTCAAAAAAAGAAAATTAAGAACAAATAAATAAAAGAAATGGGGTCTCATTCTGTTGCTCAGGCTGGTCTTGAGCAACTTGGCTCAAGTGATTCTCCTGCCTCAGCTTCCCAAAATGCTGAGATTACAGGCATGCACCACTGTACCCGGCCCACATAGGCTTCTTTTGATGTTTGTAACAGAGTTCCATGTTGATGCCAGCCTTTTCTGGGTGGGGTTTTATTCTGCCTGATTTGCGTGTCAGCTTGACAGCCACAGCCATCTCACTGCAAATACAATAGGACAAAATGTCATAGTCATTACTGGCAGCAGATGATTAAAATGGTGACTAATTGGGTGCCTGTGCCAAGGGAGAGGTGGAAGATGAAGATAATTCCTAGGTTTTAAGCCTGGGAGGTGCAAGAGTGATGAGGTCAATTTGGGGCATTGAACCTTGGGGCCAGCGTGGGTGAGACAACAGAGTGGAACAGTTCCTCAGGCAGGTGGAAGTGTGGGGCTGAAGGTCAGGGAGAGATCGGCAGGGGGTTACAGACACCCACAGAGATGTAATCGCTGAATCTATGTAGAGAGAAAAGAGCAGAAGACTGAGGATTCCGCATTTGGGAACATCTCTGTTTATTCATGTAGCCAAAATAAATTCCAGGAGAGAGTCGTTTAGACCAGATTCTCAAGCAGACCATGTTTTCTCCTAGGTCCCACGTGGCTCCCCTAGCATGGAGGCTAGGGCGGCAGGCAGGAGGGCAGTGGGGTTGAAGCAGGAAAGGCGGTGAAACAGACCTCTCGAACACCAAACGAGGAAGGAAGGGGTGATTTATTCAGCTGGGAGCAAGGCGGCATAGCTGCCTGACAGCCAAGCTGGAAAAACAATGCCTTCTGGAAAGATTCCTCCACACCATGCCTGCCATCTACAGAAAGGCAATTAAGGTGGCGCCCAGTCTGCCAGCCTTTACTTCTCCTACTGAAACGCAGTGTGGAAGTCAAGGGGAGGTGGTCTTAGATGCTTAGGTCTCCCTCTTCAGGGTCTGAGTCTCACTTTCACAACAGGTCTCAAATTTAGTTTCATGATGTTATTTCCAAATAGGATTATCTCATACCTACAGTCACACACAGAGAGGCCCTGTCCGCTCCCTCATCCCATCCAGTGGCAGTGAGCATCAGGTTTCTTGTGGACATCGGCTCCTACCCAGGAGCTGAGTCGGGTCCCTTTTCTAGGGATTGTCCTTCTCCATCTCTGTCACGTGGGAGCCACCGTGTGTGTCTCCACTGTACCTGCCACACCATTGGTCCTTCTTGGGACAGGGGCCTGTTCCCACACCAATCATAGTGCTGTACCCCTCCTGCCAAAATTAATTGGTGGGGGAGACACCTGACTCAAAATGGACCAATATGTCACTTAATGGGGGCCAATGTGTCACTCTCCCAGGGTTTTTTTTGCCTCATGTTTGAGAGTCAAATATATTTCTCTATGTAAAACTTAAAATAACAACAAAAAGGTGGCAGAAATCAATGGATATTTCCTCCCTGGAACCCACTAACATGCTGGTGGAGGAATTTGTAAATAGAAATGAATAAGAACAAAGGGAACTTGTGAGGAGACATAGTAACATGATTTTGGAAGCTAGAAATCAGTGATCACTGAGAAGACCTGAGAATGCTGAATACTGTCAGCTGCAGGAAAAACCAAATGGCAACCCATTCACACCACAGAACTCCCTAAAAGATACCACCTGAAGTAAGGTTGAAGCTGGGCCTAAAAATGAAGACTCATTAAATGTCTGTTTTAGAAATAGGGCCAGATGCGGTGGCTCATGCCTTTAATCCCAGCACTTTGCAAGGCCAAGGTGGGTGGACCACCTGAGGTCAGGAATTTAAGACCAGCCTGGCCAACATGGTGAAACCCCATCTCTACTAAAAATACAAAAAAAATTAGCCAGGCGTGGTGGTGCACAGCTGTAACTCCAGCTACTCAGGAGGCTGAGGCAGGAGAATCACTTAAACCCGGGAGGCAGAGGTTGCAGTGAGCAGAGATGGCGTCACTACACTCCAGCCTGGGCAATAGAGTGAGACTCTGTCTAAAAATAAATTGTTAAAACATGCGCACTGAATGACAAGACCCCACCCCCACCCCCGCCCGCCCCAAACAGGCTTTGTGTGAGCAACATGGCTGTTTATTCACCTGGGTTCAGGTGGGCTGAGGCCAAAAGGAGAGTCAGCAACGGGTGTTGGGATAGGAGTTGATTTTATAGGTTTGGGGTGGGCAGTGGAAAGTTATAGTTTAGGGCCATTTTTGCAAGCTGGGAGAGGGTTGTAGGGTGTGGAGTCACGAGGTTGACCAAGATGGGTTAGAAAGTCCAATGGGCTTATCAGTTGGGGCAGGAATAAGGAACAATAGAGAATGTCTTAAAGTTAAGTAGGCACCTGGGGTGCCTTTAAGTTAAGCAGGCACAGGGGTTGATCATTTCTTTCTCTTTTCATGGTCTTACAGTTACTTTAGATTTTCCAGGAACTCATCTGGAGTGCCCGTTCAGGTCACAGAGGTTAAGATGGTGTCCATGGGGCCATCAGTCAGCCTAAAAGACCTTACATAAATTAATTAATGATTTTAAAAATTAGCCAAGTGGTGGCAGATGTCTGTAGACCCACCTACTTGGAAGGCTGAGACAGGAGAATCACTTGGACCTGGGAGCAGAGGTTGCAGTGAGCTGAGAGTGTGCCACTGCACTCCAGCCTGGGCAACAGATCAAGGCTTAGTCTCAAAAAAAAAAAAAGAAAGAAATAGGAAAGGAAAGGAAAACACGATGTGGGGCCACATGCAGCAGCTCACATCTATAAGCCAAGCCTTTTGGGAGGCTGAGGCAGGAGGACTGCTTGAGTCCAGGAGTGTGAGACCAGCCTGAGCAACATAGTGAGAAGACTCCATCTCTACAATCAATCAATCAATTAGTTAATCAATAAATACCACATGGGGTCAGGAACAAGCAGGTGCTGAGGGAGGAGAGCCTTAATCACCCTTAAGCATCTAAAATCACGTCCCCATTGACTCCCACACTGCATTTCAATAGAAGTAAAGGCTGGCACCTTAATCGCCCTCCTATAGATCACAGGCATGGTGTGGAGGGATCTTTCCAGAAGGCATTGTTATTACTTAAACAAGATCAAACCCCCACCCCATGCCTACTCTACTCCGTGGACCAAGACTCCTTCACATGTAATTTCTAAAGCTGTAAACCCAAGGCCCTTTCAGGAGTAATATCTGGAATTGTAAGCCCATACAAAGGCAGGGCTTCTCTTTGTTAGATGAGCTTGGCTGTTGGGCAGCTATGCCACCTTGCTCCTGGCCGAATGAGTCACCCCCTCCTTCCTAGAATGAGTCACCCCTTCCGTCCCAGTTTTGATGTTCGAGAGATTTGTTTCCTGCTTCAGTGCTACAGGGAGGCAACATTGAGAAGCAGAGTCTGGAGGGAAACTGGAGAGGAGTGGCAGAGCAAAGCACAGGTATCAGGGCTAGACCTGTCGATCAGTCATCTACCTGGACTCTGGGATGAACCAAGGCTTCTTTAGAAGGCCCCAAACCCTGCTCCACCAGCCACTCTCCTGGGGCACACACAATACTCTAAGTCTTTATTAGTAAGGGCATTTCTCCAGGCACTGGGAAGAAGTTTCCAAGTTAATGTGGCCTGGAAGAACACCTTTGGAGAGGTAAAAACTCTTCCTTTCTTTTTTTTTTTCCTTTTCTTCAGTGGTGAGGGGGAGGGAAAAGGGAGGGGGCAAGAACTCTTCCCTGAACTGCCAGTGAGAATGTGTAACTAGATGGGCCTCTCTGGCAGGCAACTTGGTAATACACACAAAACACTTCAGGAATTTATCTTCCTTTGACACAGCAATTCTTCCAGAAATCTCTATTGAAGAAATAGTTAAGGATGCTAGCAAATGATTTGTACTAGCAAAAAAATTAGAAATGACCTTACTATCTAACAATAGAGAATTTGCCAACACATTTATATGATGGAATTACATTCAGCTGGTAACATCCACTGTGGTAATTTTAAAGCAAATTTTGAGTGGGTGTGTCAATATGAAAATTTATTTTTACCATGGAGTAACCATTTTGGTTTTCAAGAAAATTTTTCAAGAAAAAAAGTAAAAAACAAAATATATTTGATCTGAATTTCTCCACTCAGAGATAATCCATGATTGACATTTAGTGACTATCATTCCAGGTGTTTCTTTTTTTTTTTTTTTTTTTTTTGAGACGGAGTTTCACTCTTGTTACCCAGGCTGGAGTGCAATGGTGCCATCTCGGCTCACCGCAACCTCCGCCTCCTGGGTTCAGGCAATTCTCCTGCCTCAGCCTCCTGAGTAGCTGGGATTACAGGCACGCGCCACCATGCCCAGCTAATTTTTTGTATTTTTAGTAGAGACGGGGTTTCACCATGTTGACCAGGATGGTCTCGATATCTTGACCTCGTGATCCACCCGCCTCGGCCTCCCAAAGTGCTGGGATTACAGGCTTGAGCCACTGCGCCCGGCCTCATTCCAGATGTTTCTATGTAAATATACATATAAGAATGAGAATGAAAAATTCAAGGCCAGGCATGGTGACTCACACCTGTAATCCCAGCTACTTGGGAGGCTGAGGCAGGAGAATCGCTTGAACCGGGAGGCAGAGGTTTCGCCACTGCAGCCTGGGCAACACAGCAAGACTCCGTCTCAAAAAAAAGGAAAAGAAATAAAGAAAGATTGTGTGTGTTTGTGTGTGTGCACATCTGTAGGTGACACTTTACAGAGAAATACTTTACAGAGAATGGGAAAACCTACAACAGCATTATCAAAAAATGAGATCACATTTTCTTTTTACTTTTTTTTTTTTTTGAGATGGACTCTCTGTCGTCCAGGCTGGAGTGCAGTGGCATGATCTCGGCTCACTGCAACCTCCGCCTCCTGGATTCAAGTGATTCTCGTGTCTCAGCCTCCCGAGTAGCTGGGATTACAGGCACCCGCCAGCACGCCCAGCTAATTTTTTTATTTTTTAGTAGAGACAGGATTTCACCAGGTTGGCCAAGCTGATATCAAACTACTGACCTCAGGTGATCCACCCTCCTCAGCCTCCCAAAGTGATGGGATTGTAGGCCTGAGTCACCAAGGCCGGCCCACATTTTCTTAAAAAACAAAAGCATGACATTTAACAGGAGGAAAAACTAAACTTTAGAAAATATTTCTTGACAATAAGAAATACAGCTTCCTAAAAATAATCCTTTAAATTAAGGGAAAAGATAACATTAGGAGTTTTGAGTTATTTTTATAAACAATATGTTTCAGGCCGGGCGCGGTGGCTTAAGCCTGTAATCCCATCACTTTGGGAGGCCGAGGTGGGTGGATCACGAGGTCAAGAGAGCGAGACCATCCTGGTCAACATGGTGAAACACCGTCTCTACTAAAAAAAAAAAAAATACAAAACATTAGCTGGGCATGGTGGCGTGTGCCTGTAATCCCAGCTACTCGGGAGGTTGAGGCAGGAGAATTGCCTAAACCCAGGAGGCGGAGGTTGTGGTGAGCCGAGATCGCGCCATTGCACTCCAACCTGGGTAACAAGAGCGAAACTCCGTCTCAAAAACAAGCAAACAAATAAACAAACAATATGTTTCCACTCCGGTCAATATCTATTGACTTTCAGCCAAGAAACATGAGAAAAATGAATACACTTTTCCGAATTTCCTCTCCCCTTGCTTCCTCCTTCTAATTATGTTGGTTGTATCATTTTCATCTAGAAATGGTTCATAATATTTAAATCCCATTTTTACCACAATCCCCACAGTTGTCTGGTCAGTTCTGTATTTAGATTTACCTGGTGTGGTGGGGTGCAGTGGCTCACTCCTGTAATCCCAGCACTTTGGGAGGCTGAGGCAGTTGGATCACCTAAGGTTGGGAGTTTGAGACCGGCCTTACCAACATGGAGAAACCCCCATCTCTACTAAAAATACAAAATTAGCCAGTCGTAGTGCCATATGCCTATAATCCCTCTACTCAGGAGACTGAGGCAGGAGAATCACTTGAACCGGGGAGGCAGAGATTTCGGTGAGCCGAGATTGCAGTCCAGCCTGGGCAACAAGGGCAAATCTCCATCTCAAAAAAAAAATTATGTGATGTGCATTATTCTTCTTTTATCTTGATCTCTCCATTCCTGTTTTTGGAGTCATCCCTTCGTTGGTGGGATTTCATTATCAAGTAGCCTTTCTTTAAACCCATGTAAGTCTCATGGGTTCTTGTATGCTTCAACATCTGTGTCTTTATACTTCAAGGGCAAATGGGGTAAAAAAAATTATAAAAAAATTATTGGGTCATTCTCTCCCTCAATGTAGACATTGCTTCTTTGTCTTCTGATGTTGACTGTATTACTTTGGGGGCTGACTTTTACTTCTAACATGGAACTTGCTTAATTTACCTGGATACAGTCAAAATTCCTTCTTTATCTCTGAAATTCAGCATCTTCATCAATATATGTCCAAATTGCTGTATTTTTTTTTTTTTTTTTTTTGAGATGGAGTCTTGCTCTGTTGCCAGTCTGGAGTGCAAGGTGTGATCTAGGCTTACTGCAACCTCCACCTCCCTGGTTCAAGCGATTCTCCTGCCTCAACCTCCCAAGTAGCTGGGACTACAGGCACATACCACCATGCCCAGCTAATTTTTTGTATTTTTCACTTTTTTTTTTTTTTTTTTTTTTTGAGACGGAGTTTCGCTCTTGTTACCCAGGCTGGAGTGCAATGGCGCGATCTCGGCTCACCGCAACCTCCGCCTCCTGGGTTCAGGCAATTCTCCTGCCTCAGCCTCCTGAGTAGCTGGGATTACAGGCACGTGCCACCATGCCCAGCTAATTTTTTGTATTTTTAGTAGAGATGGGGTTTCACCATGTTGACCAGGATGGTCTCGATCTCTTGACCTTGTGATCCACCCACCTCGGCCTCCCAAAGTGCTGGGATTACAGGCTTGAGCCACCGCGCCCGGCCAATTTTTTGTATTTTTAATAGAGAAAGGGTTTGACCGCGTTAGCCAGGATGGTCTTGATCTATTGACCTCATGATCCACCCGCCTCGGCCTCCCAAATTGCTGGGATTACAGGCATGAGCCACCATGCCTGGCCCAAATCATTGTATTATATAGGATATAAATTCAGACAGAAACCCCAAATAACAGTGACTTTAAAAAATATAGATGTATTTGTTTCTCATTTAACAATATGAGCTACAATAGCATAGCTACAATGCTCTAATGAAATAATCAGGGGTTCAGGAGGTTTCTGTTTTGTTGCTCCACCATTCCCAGGGTGTTACCTTTGTCCACATGGACTTCTGATGTATATTCTATCAAATAGAAAAAGGGAAAGGGAAGAGCACATTTCTTTTTTTTTTTTTTTTGAGACGGAGTTTCGCTCTTGTTACCCAGGCTGGAGTGCAATGGCGCGATCTCGGCTCACCGCAACCTCCGCCTCCTGGGTTCAGGCAATTCTCCTGTCTCAGCCTCCTGAGTAGCTGGGATTACAGGCACGCGCCACCATGCCCAGCTAATTTTTTTGTATTTTTAGTAGAGACGGAGTTTCACCATGTTGACCGGGATGGTATCGATCTCTTGACCTCGTGATCCACCCGCCTCAGCCTCCCAAAGTGCTGGGATTACAGGCTTGAGCCACCGCGCCCGGCCAAGGGAAGAGCACATTTCTTTCTTTTAAGTATATACCCAGAAGTTGCACATATTAATCTTTAATCCCACTGGCTGCAGAACTTGATCATATGACCTCACTAAAATGCAAGGAATACTGGGTCTTTATTCTAGGTGACCCTATATTCAGCTAAAAATACTATTATGGAAGGAGGAAGAATGCATACTAAAGAAACACTAGCCACCCTTGCCATGATCAATTGGTATTGGTTTTTTCCTGGAATATGGTCTATTCTTTCAATCTGTTGATTCAAATCTTTATATCTTTATTTCAGGAAAACATCTGTGAATTTTTTTTTTTTCTATTCCATTGATTGTGTTTTCTACTTTAGGAACACTAAATACACATTTTCTTTTTTCTTTTTCTTTTTTTTTTTTTTTTTTGAGATGGAGTCTTGCTCTGTCACCCAGGCTGGAGTGCGAGCGGCACAATCTTGGCTCACTGATTCTCCTGCCTCAGCCTCCTGAGTAGCTGTAATTGCAGAGTCACGCCACCACACCTAGCTAATTTTTGTATTTTTCAGGAAAGATGGGGTTTCACCATGTTAGCCAGGCTGCTCTCAAATTGCTGACATCAAGTAATCTGCCCACCTCAGACTCTAAAATTGCCGGCAGGTGTGAGCCACCATGCCCACCAGGCCAGGCCAAATATACATCTTTTGAACAGTGATGTATCAGTACAGGGAAACATTTTGCAAAGTGCATTGTTAGGGTAATTTTGTCATCATGTGATCATCATAGAATGTATAATACTTATACAAACTTAGGTGGTACAGCCTGCTATACATGTAGGCTGTATGGTATAGTCTATTGCTACTAGGCTACAAAGCTACATAGCATGCTGCTGTACTGAATATTGTAGGCAATTCTAAAATGATGGTAAATATTTTATCTATCTAAACATAGAAAAGTACAGTAAAACTACAGTATAAAAGATAAAACACGGTACACCTGCGTAGGACAATTATCAGGAATGGAGCTTGAAGGACTGGCGGTTGCTCTGGGTGAGTGAATGTGAAGGCCTACAACATTACTGTGCACCACTGCACATTCCATAAGCACTGTACACTAGGCTGTACTAAATTTATATTTAAAATATTTTTTTTGCCAAGTGTAGTGGCGCAAGCCTGTAATCTCAGCCCTTTGGGAGGCTGAGGTGTGTGGATTACCTGAGATCAGGAGTTTGAGACAAGCCTGGCCAACGTGGTGAAACCTTTTCTCTACTAAAAATACAAAAATTGGCCGGGCGCGGTGGCTCACGCCTGTAATCCCAGCACTTTGGGAGGTCGAGGTGGGTGGATCACAAGGTCAAGAGATCAAGACCATCCTGGTCAACATGGTGAAACCCCGTCTCTACTAAAAATACAAAAAATTAGCTGGGCATGGTGGCGCGTGCCTGTAATCCCAGCTACTCAGGAGGCTGAGGCAGGAGAATTGCCTGAACCCAGGAGGCGGAGGTTGCGGTGAGCCGAGATGGCGCCATTGCACTCCAGCCTGGGTAATAAGAGCGAAACTCCGTCTCAAAAAAAAAAAAAAATTAGCTGGGTGTGATGGTGCATGCTTGTACTTCGAGCTACTCAGGAGGCTGAGGCAGGAGAATTGCATGAATCCAGGAAGTGGAGTTTGCAGTGAGCTGAGATCATGCCACTGCACTCCAGCCTGGGCAACAGAGAGAGACTCGTCTCAAAAATAAACAAATACATAAAACGTTTCTTTCTTCAATAATAAATGAATTTTAGCTTACTGTATCTTAACTCTATGAACTTTTTAATTTTAAAAAACTTTTTTACTCTTTTGTAATAATACTCAGCACAAACACATTGGCCGGGCACAGTGGCTCACGCCTGTAATCCCAGCACTTTGGGAGGCCAAGGCAGGTGGATCGCCTGAGGTCGGGAGTTCGAGACCAGCCTGGCCTCACCAGACATGATGAAACCCTGTCTCTCCTAAAAAAAAAATGCAAAAAATTAGCCAGGCGTGGTGGTGGGCACCTGTAATCCCAGCTACTTGGGAGGCTGAGGCAGGAGGATTGCTTGAACCCAGGAAGCAGAGGTTGCAATGAGCCGAGATCCCACCACTACACTCCATCCTGGGCAACAAGAGTGAAACTCATCTCAAAAAAAAAAAAGAAAGAAAGAAAGAAAAAAAAAAAAAAACCACAAATATATTTTACAGCTGTACAAAAATATTTTATTTCTTTTTATCCTTATTTTATAACCTCTTTTCTTTTTTCTTTTTTCTTTTTCTTTTTTCTCTTTTGAGACAGGGTCTCAGTCTGTAACCCAGGCTGGAGTACAGTAGCATGATCAGGGCTCACTGTAGCCTCAACCTCCTGGACTCAAGTGATCCTCCCACCTCAGCCCCCAACCTTCTACCCAGTGGCTGGGAGTACACATGAATGCTACCATGCTGGCCTAATTTTTAAAGTTTTCTTTATAGAGGCAAGGTCTTAGGATGTTGCCTAGGCTAATCTTGAACACCCAGGCTCCAGTGATCCTCTAGCCTCAGACTCCCAAAGTGCTGGGATTACAGGTATGAGCCACCACACTTAGCTAAAAGCTTTTGTTTTGTTTTGTTTTTTGAGACAGGCTCTCCCTCTGTTGTGCAGGCTGGAGTGCAGTGGCTCAGTCTTGGCTCACTGCAAGCTTGACCTCCTGGGCTCAAACGATCCTCTCACTTTAGTCACCCGAGGAGTTTGGGACTACAGGCACACACCACTACACCTTGCTAAACTTGTTTATTTTTTGGTAGAGATGAAGTCTCATTATGTTGCCCAGGCTAGTCTCAAACTCCCGGGCTCAAGTGTAATCCCAAAATGTTGGGATTACAGCTCACACCACTGTGCCTGGCCCAAAAGTTTTTAAAAATAAAATTTTTTTAAATAGAAAAAAGTGGGCTTAGCATGGTGGCTTACGCCTGTAATCTCAGCACTTTGGGAGGCTGAGGTGGGTGGATCACCTGAGGTCGGAAGTTCAAGACCAGTCTGACCAACATGGAGAAATCCCGTCTTTACTAAAAATACAAAATTAGCCGGGCATGGTGGTGCATGCCTGAAATCCTAGCTACTCAGGAGGCTAAGGCAGGAGAATTGCTTGAACCTGGGAGGTAGAGGTTGCGGTGAGCTGAGATAGTGCCATTGCACTCCATCCTGGGCAATAAGAGCAAAACTTCATCTCAAAAAAAAAAAAAGAAAGAAAGAAAAAGAAAATTAAAAATCAAAAAAAAAAAAAAGGAAAAAAATAGAAAAAAGTGGCCGGGCATAGTGGCTCACACCTGTAATCCCAGCCCTTTGGGAAGCTGAGGTGGGAGCGTTGCTTTAGCCCAGGAATTTGAGGTTGCAGTAGGCATTCTAGTCTGGGTGGAGACCTTGTATCAAAAACCAAATAAGCAAAAACAACTAAGACACAAACACATTAGCCTAGGCCTACACAGGGTCACAATCATTGATATCCGTGTCTTCCACCTCCACATCTTGTCCCAGGCAATAGGAAATTTTCAGGTCTATTATAATCTTATGGGATCATCATCATGCATGCAGTCCATTGTTGATCAAAACATTGTTATGCAGAACATGACTGTATGTATTAGCCTGTTCTCACATTGCTGAAAAGAAATACCTGAGACCGGGTAATTTATAAAGAAAAGAGGTTTAACTGGCTCATGGTTCGCAGGCTATACAAGAAACCTGCGGCTTCTTCTTGCCCTCTGGGGAGGCCTCAGGGAGCTTTCAGTTATGGTGGAAGGCAAAGGGGAAGCAGGCATTTTACATTTTACATGGTGGGAGCGAGAGGAGGAGAGAGAAGGGGAAAGGTGCTACAAACTTTTTTTTTTTTTTTGAGACAGAGTTTTTGCTCTTGTTACCCAGGCTAGAGTGCAATGGCACGGTCTCGGCTCACCACAACCTCCGCCTCCTGGGTTCAGGCGATTCTCCTGCCTCAGCCTCTTGACTAGCTGGGATTACAGGCACGCGCCACCATGCCCAGCTAGTTTTTTGTATCTTTAGTAGACACGGGGTTTCACCATGTTGACCAGGATGGTCTCGATCTCTTGACCTCGTGATCCACCCGCCTCGGCCTCCCAAAGTGCTGGGATTACAGGCGTGAGCCACCGCGCCCGACCTAGGTGCTACAAACTTTTAAACAACCACATCTCATAACTCACTCAGACACTATCACAAGAAGAGCACTGAGGGGATGGTTCCAAACCATTCACGAGAACTTTGCTCCTATGATCCAATCACCTCCCACCAGGCCCTACCTCCAACACTGGGAATTACAATTTGACATGAGATTTGATGGAGACACAAATCCAAACTATATCACCGTATTTCTATTATTTTCATCAATCGTCATCTATACATTTTTTGAAATCATAAAGTATGTAATTTTTTTTTTTTTTAAGATGGGGCTTCACCATATTGGTCAGGCTGGTCTCGAACTCCTGACCTCAGGTGATCTGCCCACCTCAGCCTCCCAAAGTGCTGGGATTACAGGCGTGAGCCACCATGCCCGGCCACAAAGTAATATTCTGATATATGTTTTTAATTTGCTTTTTGCTTAAGACAAAATGTCTTAACCATTTTGTGCTGCTATCACAGAATACCTATGACCAGGTAATTTGTAAAGAGCAGGAAGTTATTGGCTCATGGTTCTAGGGACTGAGAAGTCCAAGAGCGTGGTGTCAGTATCTGCTCAGAACTTGATAAGGCCCTTCTTATGGCATCACCCCATGGCAGAAGGTGAAAGGGCAAGAGAGAGTGGTCGGGGAAGGGAGCCTAACTCATCCTTTTATAATTAGCATATTCTTGATAGCATTAATCTATTCATGAGGACAGGGCCCTCATGACCTACTCACTTCTTAAAAGTTTCACCTCTCTGGGGAAAAACAAAAGTCTCAGCTCTCAACACTGTTGCATTGGGAATCAATATCTCAATACATGAACTTTGGGGGACACATTCAAGCTGTAGCAGGTGGGGACCACTTATGATCTAGGAGCAAAGTGAAGGAAGGGGGTTGGAAGTTTCACCATTCAGGGGACAAATTTACTTTTTTCCCTGCAGTGGTTAACATTTGGTATTTAGCCTACTAGACAGATACATGCATAATTTTTTTCCTTACAAAATGAGATTATCATATACATGCTATTTTTTGTTGTTGTTGTTTGTGTGTTTGTTTGTTTGTTTTTTGAGGCAGAGTCTTACTCTGTTACCCAGGCTGGAGTGCAGTGGTATGATCTTGGTTCACTGCAACCTCTGCCTTCTGGGCTCAAGCCATTCTCCTGCCTCAGCCTCCCAAGTAGCTGGGACCACAGGCATGTGGCACCATGCCCAGCTAATTTTTGTATTTTAGTAGAGACAGGGTTGTACCATGTTGGTCAGGCTGGTCTCAAACTCTCGACCTCAAGTGATCCACCCATCTCAGCCTCCCAAAGTGCTGGAATTACAGATTTGGAATTACACCATGCCTGGCAAGACCTCTCCTTAATCCCTGTGTTTCTAATTCCACATAACTTTACTGGCCCCCTTAAGGTCTGTGTCCCTAAGTCAAGAGCCTTTCAGATTTAGTTTCTTCAAGGCCAGAGTTCCCAGTTTCCTGCTTAGGCTAGTGGTCACCCTGGCTTTAAGGGGTGAAGGAAGGGGCCTATGATCTAGCAACTGAATATTCAACTGTTTTCACCCCCACCTTACACACAGTCTCTGGTGCCTTCATGGAGTCTGCAGATGTGTCACACCTTATCTTCCTGCACTTTACCACCTTATAGTTGCTTCTCTTAGCTACTAATTTCTCCTGACTCATGTGGGTGCCAGTGAAGATAGGCCCTTTTCTATTCCTTCACTGTCATTTCAGCAGGGTTTTGGGTGGGGGAGGACATAAATACCAACTTGTTTAACTAGAAGCTGCATTAATTATGCAGAAGCTTTTCTGATCATTGTTCATCTTTGAAAGAGACCAGCTATTGGTTAAAACTTTATCTAGAGATGCCCGGTGTGGCAGCTCACGCCTGTAGTCCCAGCACTTTGGGCGGCCAAGGTGGGCGGATCACAAGGTCAGGAGTTCAAGACCACCCTGGCCAACATGGCGAAACCCCACCTCAAAAAACAAAACAAAACAAAACAAACAACTTAATCTTAAACCAACAACTTAATCTAGAGAAAGAAAGTGACCTGGAACAGACTAGTTTTCAGTTGCCTTTTTTTCTTCAAACAACCTACCACCAAATGTGTTTTCTCCTCCACCTGGGGCCATGTCCCCCGTTTTCAGGATGTGAGAGGTCAGTATGGCAACAGACCCTAAGACAGACTTTCTTGTGATTCCTGTGCCCTTAGTCCCTCTCCTCTGGCTCCCTCTCCAGCAGCAGTTTTCTCAGCTGGGAGGCTGGGACATAGATGGTTAACATGGATCTACACATCACTTCTCTCTCCATTCCACTTCTCCCACTCCCGGCATCCTGCAGGGTGGAGCTGACTTCTCTGGAGTCATTCCAGCTGCTCGCCTTGTGGTCCTAAACAATGGACCATTAAATTGGGCCTTCCAGAACAGTGCCTTTATCTTTGCTTGGCAGTTTGGGATTGTGCCGCCACCTTGCCATTGAAACTGAAGACAGGTACCAGAATGTTCAGCACTGTCCGTAATAGCAAAAAGCTGAAAACATACAAATGACTGTCACCAGGAGGATGGGTAAATACAATGTCACATACTCATCATCGAACACAATGCTTCCATGAAAATGAGTTAAATGATCGCTGTACATGGTAGCAGTTGTGTATGTGCATGTGAGTGTGTGTCAGGGTCTCACTCCGTCACCCAGGCTGGAGTGCAGTGGCACAATCTTGGCTCACTGCAACCTCCACCACTTCCTAGGTTCAGTTGATTCTCCTGCCTCAGCCTCCCGAGTAGCTGAGAAAACAGGTACATGCCACCATGCCTGGCTAATTTTTGTATTTTTGGTAGAGATGGGATTTCACCATGTTGGCTAGGCTGGTTTTGAACTCCTGATCTCAAGTGATCCACCTGCCTTGGCCTCTCCAAGTGCTGGGATTACAGATGTAAGCCACCATGTCTGGCCAAAGTTGAATCTTAAAAGCACACAGTTAAGTGAAAAAAGTTAGTCACAGAAGAATATATACTTGACTCAGTGATTTCATTTATATAAAATGCAAAAGTTCCCCAGAACTGAAACATATTGTTTGGGAAAATATACATCAAGAATTAACACTCAAGCCGGGCACGGTGGCTCAAGCCTGTAATCCCAGCACTTTGGGAGGCCGAGGCGGGTGGATCACAAGGTCGAGAGATCGAGACCATCCTGGTCAACAAGGTGAAACCCCGTCTCTACTAAAAATACAAAAAATTAGCTGGGCATGGTGGTGTGTGCCTGTAATCCCAGCTACTCAGGAGGCTGAGGCAGGAGAATTGCTTGAACCCAGGAGGCGGAGGTTGCGGTGAGCCGAGATCGCGCCATTGCACTCCAGCCTGGGTAAAGAGCGAAACTCCGTCTCCCAAAAAAAAAAAAAATTAACAAGAATTAAAAAGAATTAACACTCATAAAAAGAAGGTAATTATTAAGTCAAATTCAGGATGGTGGTTATCACGGAAGGGAGAAAGAGGTTGTGACTGAGGAGGTGCACACAGGAGCTTTCAAAGACACCAATTAAATTCCATTTTCTTTTTGTTTTGACACGGAGTGTTGCTATGTTGCTCAGGCTGGCCTTCAACTCCTGGACTCAAGGGATCCTCCTGCCTCAGCCTCCCAAGTAGCTGGGACTACAGAAGCACACCACCAGGCCCGGCTTCCATTTTCTCAAAGCTGGTTTATAGGTACATGTTTTCTTTTTTTTTTTTTTTTCCTTTTTTTTCTATTCTAAGATGGGGTTTCGCCATGTTGGCCAGGGTGGTCTCAAACTCCTGACCTCAGGTGATCTGCCCACCTCCGCCTCCCAAAGTGCTAGGATTACAGACATGAGCCACCATGCCCAGCTCATTTTTGTTATTAGTTAAACTGTATATACATGTTAAGTACATTCTTTTGTTGGAACAGTATTTCAAATTAATAAATGGAGTGATTACTCTCTTTTATTCTTCATGTTTTAAAAGATGGAGTTGTTTCTCTTTTTCATTTTTGGAAGGTTTTAAGGTGGGGAGAGGACTGAAAAATAAAATCCTTTTTTTTTTTTTTTTTTTTGAGACAGTATTTCATTCTGTCGCCCAAGCCGGAGTACAGTGGTGCCATCTCAGCTCATTGCAACCTCCGCCTCTAGGGTTCAAGGGATTCTCATGCCTCAGCCTCCCGAGTAGCTGGAATTATGTGCTCTTGCCACCACGGCCAGCTAAATTTTAGTAGAGATGGGGTTTCACCATGTTGACCAGGCTGGTCTCGAACTCCTGACCGCAAGTGATCTGCCCGCCTTGGCCTCCCAAAATGCTGAGGTTACAGGTATGAGCCACCACACCTGGCCTGAAGAATACTTTTAACATTCCCCCGATCCAGCTTTCTCTATCTCCAGGGGTTAAATAATTCACATACATAGCCTGTGACGGCACTGGTATTATGGACCTTGGGTTTCCAAATAACAGTGAAGAAAGCGAGTCCACAGAAAACTGATAATCAAGAAGCTTTGGCCGGGCGCGGTGGCTCAAGCCTGTAATCCCAGCACTTTGGGAGGCCGAGGCGGGTGGATCACAAGGTCGAGAGATCGAGACCAACCTGGTCAACATGGTGAAACCCCGTCTCTACTAAAAATACAAAAAACTAGCTGGGCATGGTGGCGCGTGCCTGTAATCCCAGCTACTCAGGAGGCTGAGGCAGGAGAATTGCCTGAACCCAGGAGGCGGAGGTTGCGGTGAGCCGAGATCGCGCCATTGCACTCCAGCCTGGGTAACAAGAGCGAAACTCCGTCTCAAAAAAAAAAAAAAAAAAAAGAAGCTTTGTGATTTCCAAGATTGCTTATTTTTAAACCCCTGAAATGAAAATGGCTTTAATTTAGAAACTGGCTTGTGGAGTGTTGGGTGGGGCAACGGTGAGGCAGGGTTGATGCAATGGCGACTGGCGGAAGAAGCTACTCTGGGGAGGGAGGCCCACCCGCATCCGGTGCCCTCAGCTGGCATGACACCTGCTGGAGCTGTGGGGATTTCTCCCACTCAGGAGCTGTGGATCTGCTGATGCCCGAATATGTGAATTGGACCCCAGGGCTCTATACCATGGCCTAGAAGAAAGTTCATGTCAGAGTTTAGTGGATGGAGTAGGGGGCAGGGCAGGCACCATGCCAAGAAAGATTAACAGCCTTGTGCCTAGGAGGAAATTTGGACTTTATCCTGAGAGAAATGAGAAACTGTTAAATGGTTTCAGCCAGGAAAAGACAGGATAGAAAAAAAATTTTTTATAGGGTCTTGCTTTGTCACCCAGGCTGAAGTGCAGTGTTGCAGTCGTAGCTCAGCGCAGCCTCCACCTCCTGGGCTCCAGTGATCCTCCTGCTTCAGCTTCCTGAATAGCTAGGACCACAGGTGCATGCCCCCCACATCTGATTTATTTTTCATTATTTATTTTTTTTTGTAAAGATGGGGTCTCAGTATGTGCCCAGGCTAGTCTTGAACTCCTCCTGCCTCAGCTTCCCACAGTGCTGGGATTGCAGCTGTGAGCCACTGCACCTGGCCCAGGATAAGATTTGATTGAGAAATACATAAGACAAAAATGCTAGGCACAGCAAAACTTCAGTGACTCATTTAAAGGAAGCTATACTGTATTTATCACATCAGCAGCTACATAGATTATAACAATGTCCATGTGTAGGCAAAACATATTTTCATTCTACAGACAATACTTAGGGCATGTAAGGATTTAGATACATTTGGCAAAGACTCTGTGCCCTAACCTCCCACTACTCTAGGGCTCAAGATTCACAGTTAGACATTGCTGATCCAGTTAATGCAATGCTGAACAGTTCTTTTTCTTTTTTTCTTTCTTTCTTTTTTAAGACAAAGTTTTGCTCTTGTCACCCAGGCTGGAGTGCAGTGGTGCAATCTCAGCTCACTGCAACCTCTGCCATGTTCAAGCAATTCTCCTGCCTCAGCCTCCCCGGTAGCTGGGATTACAGGTACCCCTACTATGCCTGGCTAATTTTGTGTATTTTCTTTTTTCCTTTTTTTTAATTTTGAGATGGAGTCTTGCTCTATCGCCTAGGGTGGAGTGCAATGGCGTGATCTTGGTTCACTGCAACTTCTGCCTCCCAGGTTCAAGCAATTCTCCTGCCTCAGCCTCCTGAGTAACTGGGATTACAGGTGTGCACCACCAAGACCGGCTAATTTTTGTATTTTTAGTAGAGATGGGGTTCACCATGTTGGTCAGGCTAGTCTAAAACTCCTGACCTCTCTTTGGAAACAAGCCGAGGCAGGTTTAAAGAAGAGAAAAAAACAAACTCCTGACCTCATGATCCACCTGCCTCGGTCTCCCAAAGTGTTGGGATTACAGGAGTGAGCCACCTCGCCCGGCCAATTACTGCACCTGGCCAATTTTTTGTATTTTCACCATGTTGGTCAGGCTGGACTCAAACTGGTGATCTCAGGTAATCAGCCCACCTCGGCCTCCCAGAGTGCTGGGATTACAGGTGTGAACTATGGTGCCCAGCCTGAACTGCTCTTTTTGATAGCATTGAACAAGTTCAGCTTCATCTTTCCTTAGGTTGGTAAGACCGTGTCTCCAACATCAAGGGAAAGCATGCCTTCCTATTATAAGGGACACATAACCCAGTTACCATTTACATATATGCAAAAGATAAAAGAGGATCTAATACCCAACATGTATTTATACTATTTAGAACTGTTAGCAAGACTCTGCTGCCCGTGTGATTTTATAAATAGTACTATGACAAGAGTTTTGAATTTGCCTAACTGCACATTGACTCACTTAATCCTCACAATGTCTGCTGAGGTAGGTGCTGTTATTGCAGCTGGAATCAACCACAATTAATTATGTAATTCCTTGTTGAGCATTCATGTTCAGTTCCATGAGAACAGGAAGCTTGCCGTGTTCATCCTTGTATCCTTGGTGCCTACAACAGTGCCTGGTATGTGGTAAGCATTCGAAATGTATTTACTGAATGAATTTTGTATTCCCTCTTCACAAGTGAGGACACAAAGGCTTAGAGATGTTAAATAGCTTACCAACCGTTAGGTCACCGGCTAATCCAACTCACATCTGTTGAACTTCATCTTCTTACCAGGTCTCCAGTAGTCTAAGGTTTTATAAGGATCGCATAGCTTGGTCAAGTTTCCAGCTATTAAGTAGAAAGCTACTGAGAGATTAACGAACACCTTTTGAAAGATTCTTCCTTTGTTTTTAACCAGTTTGCAAACATAAGACAGAATTCAGAGGTGAGCAGTAGTGGAGTGGTTGTGTTTAAACTTGCCATGTTTCATAAAAACATTACACTGAGAAATTCACACCTGGCATTTGAGAACAAAAGCTGGCATAGAAGTTGGAGGAGGCATTGTTTGGAATTCACCCAACTAAATCTTCCTAAGTTTATTATTTATAAAGCTCATGTTTTCATTACAATGTAGCTCATAATAGCTTTGTAGCTCTTTCTCCTCCACTGAAATCTTTGGTGTGGGAGGACTCCAATTTTCAGAGACCACCTGGCATTTATCATTCTTACCTTACTTGCTTGAAATAGTTGGCCAAGGAATCCTGGGTCCTGATCCCAGCCCCTTTACCATACCCAGCCCTGCCCCGGTACAAATTTCCTGACAAAATACCCAGTACTCCAAAGCCTCTGGAAGAAGCATGGAAAACTAAGATTACTGTTTCCCATAGGAAGGATATTGAAGTGACTTTCACAAGCTACCTATGGTGAGAGAGGAAATGTAAAGTCTTGGAGAAAGGGCTCTAGTGGGAGTAAGTGACAAGTCCTGGCTTATTCCCATTCCATCCCATTTCTAGGGAGGAGTCTAGCCAAGCTGCCAATTGGGCCCCAAGAGCAACTGATAAGTGAACATGCAGGGGTTACCTTGCCCAGCCCTCGTCTTCTCTCTGGGTTCCATCTCTCAGAGTGTGAAAAGAATGGGAACACCGAGAAACCAGCCTGAGACTTCATACCTTCTCCCTCACTGCAGTGTGGGCAGAGGCCTATGTTCGAAGGTCTCAGGAACTTGAATTCCCTGTAGTTTTAGTTGATGGTACAACATTTTTTCACATGCATCTTTCCACTGAGGTTGATATGCAAATATTACTGTCCCCAAATTAGAGATGAACAAAGAGATTGCATTACTTGTCTAAAGCTGTATCACTCCCTGCATATCCAGCCTCCTAGAGGGCTGTTGTTCAATCATGAGTTTGGCTTTTCTCCCTCTTCAAATCAATCATCTGTGACTTTTACATCACTAGTGCTCGATCTTTGGTAGATGCTATGTAGAGAATCTAAGGAACACCTTGGGTTCTCTTTCCAGAAAGCACATCTAACACACACACACACACACACACACACGCACACACACACGCACACACGCACACACACACACACACACGCACATGTCTGTTAGCTCTCAGGACTCTTGGTGATCCCCTGACAACCATGGACACGTGGCTGAGAATTCTTTTAGAAGTAACGGAACCAACCCAAATGCCCATCAATGATAGACTGGATAAAGAAAATGTATACACCATGGAATACTATGCAGCCATAAAAAAGAATGAGTTCATGTCCTTTGCAGGGACATGGATGAAGCTGGAAACCATCATTTTCAGCAAACTAACACAAGAACAGAAAACCAAACACCACATGTTCTCACTCATAAGTGGGAGTTGAACAATGAGAACACATAGACACAGGGAGGGGAATATCACACGTCAGGGCCTGATGAGGGGCGGGGGCTAGGGGAGCATTAGGAGAAATACCTAATGTAGATGACGGGTTGATGGGTGCAGCAAACCACCATGGCACGTGTATACCTATGTAACAAACCTGCACGTTCTGCACATGTATCCCAGAATTTAAAGTATAAATAAAAGAAAAAGAAAAAAAAAGAGGTAATGTATGTGAGATCAAAAAGACATAATAACCAAACACCATGTGTAAACCATGATTGAATCCTGGTTCAAAAATTCACCTACAGAGCACATTTCGGGGACCACCATAGAAATGTGAATATGGTAGATATATATATATATATATATATATATATATATATATATATATGGTTTCATTTTGGAATTTTCTCAGATGACTCAAGATTAATTTTTTTAGATGTAATAATAGTGTTTATTATCATCAGAGTATCCCGATTTTTAGGAGATGCCTAAGTATTTAGGGGTGAAGTAATATGAAGTCCTCAACATATTTTCAAGTGGTTCAGAAAAAAATATAGAAAAATCAAGATTGAACCACATGAAATTTGCCATATTTTGTGGGGTTTTTTGGAGGTGGGGGTTGGGATGGAGTTTTGTTCTTGTCGCCCAGGCTGGAGTGCAATGGCACGATCTCGGCTCACTGCAACCTCTGCCTCCTGGATTCAAGCAATTCTTCTGCCTCAGCCTCTTGAGTAGCTGGGATTACAGGTGCCCGCCACCATGCCTAGCTAATTTTTGTATTTTTTTTTAGTAGAAATGAGGTTTCACCATGTTGGCAAGGCTAGTCTCAAACTCCTGACCTCACGTGATCCACTTGCTTCAGCCTCCAAAAGTGCTGGGATTGCAGCTGTGAGCCACCACGCCTGGCCTAATTTGTTATTTTTAACCTATGAAAACAGGTATTACATTCTAGTTAACCTAATTTTTTATTATTATTATTTTGAGATGGAGTTTCTCTCTTACTGCCCAGGCTGGAGTGCAGTCTAGGCTCACAGCAAACTCCACCTCTCAGGTTCAAGCAATTCTCCTGCCTCAGCCTCCTGAGTAGCTGGGATAACAGGCATGTGTCACCATGCCAAGCTAGTTTTGTATTTTTAGTAGCGATGGGGTTTCACCATGTTGGTCAGGCTGGTCTCGAACTCAGGTGATCCACCCACCTCAGCCTCCTTCCAAAGTGCTGGGATTACAGGTGTGAGCCACTGTGCCCAGCGATTTAACCTAATTTATAAAGGAAATATTATAAACTATTAAAAGTAGTTTAATCTAGGTGGTAGTATGTGAATGTTAATTGAAAAGTTCTTTTAACTTTTCTGTACATTAAAAAATTTTGCCTGATATATAAATTTTCATAATAAAATATGGTGGGAAAAAGTTTCTGTTTCTTTGTGATTGCTCTCAAATCTGCCACTATATTAGTTACCTATTGCTATGGAACATAACAAATTACCTGAAAATTTAGTGGTTTAAAACCACAAACATTTCTGGGTATAACCAAAAGAATTGAGAGCAGGGACTCAAAGAGATATCACACACTCATATGTTCATAACATCATTATTCACAATATGCAAAAGGGGGAAGAACCCAAGTGTCCTTCCACAGATGAGTGGGTAAAGAAAATGTGGTGGCCAGCTGTGGCCACTCACACCTATAAACCCAGCACTTTGAGAGGCTGAGGCAGGCAGATCACAAGGTCAGGAGTTTGAGACCAGCCTGACCAACATGGTGAAACCTTGTCTCTACTGAAAGTACAAAAATTAGCCAGGCATGGTGGCATGCACCTGTAATCCCAGCTACTCAAGAGGCTGAGGCAGAAGAATTGCTTGAACCCAGGAGGTGGAGGTTGCAGTGAGCTGGGATCATGCCTGGGCGACAGAGCGAGACAGTCTCAGAAAAAAAGGAAAAGGAGAGAGATCCAAGATGGCTGATCACTAGCAGCTCGGGATTGTAGCTCCCAGTAAAAGCGCAAAGAACGAGAGGACGCCACACCTTCACATGAATTCTTTTTTTTTTTTTTTTTTTTTTTTTTTTTGAGACGGAGTTTCGCTCTTGTTACCCAGGCTGGAGTGCAATGGCGCGATCTCGGCTCACCGCAACCTCCGCCTCCTGGGTTCAGGCAATTCTCCTGCCTCAGCCTCCTGAGAAGCCACGCACCAGGAGATTCCCAGCGGAGGAGCCCCACGGGTCGCCAGCGCGACTCTTGTGACCGGCGAGGCGGTTTTACCGGCGCCTCAGAGCGTCGGTTCTTGGTGCAGAGTCAGAAAAGCACCATCAATCTTAATGCCGCTGATTTAGTCGGTGCAGTGGGTTGCTCAGATTTCGGCGCTGTGAATCGATAAGTTGGACGTCCACTCAGAAACCCAATTACAAGGACGGTAAATACAAAGACCACAGATGGATAAATCTACAACGAAGGGAAGAAAACAGCCAAAAAAGGCTGAGAATACCCAAGATCAGAACGCCTCTCCCTCAGCGGGGGATCACAGTTCCTCATCAGCAACGGAACAAGGCTTGATGGAGAACGAGTGTGTTCCAATTACAGAAGCAGGCTTCAAAATGTGGATAATGAGAAACTTCTGTGAATTAAAAGAACTTGTTTTAACCCAATCTAAAGTAACTAAGAACTTTGAAAAAAGATTTGACGAAATGTTAACAAGAACACACAATTTAGAGAGGAATATAAGTGAATTGATGGAGCTGAAAAACACAATACGAGAACTTGGTGAAGTATGCACAAGTTTTAGCAGCCAAATTGATCAAGCAGAAGAAAGGATATCAGAGGTCAAAGACCAACTCAATGAAATAAAACAAGAAGACAAGATTAGAGAAAAAAAGATAAAAAGGAACGAGCAAAGTCTCCAAGAAATATGGGACTATGTGAAAAGACCTAATCTACGCTTGATAGGTATACCTGAATGTGACGAAGAGAATGAGTCCAAGCTGGAAAATACACTTCAGGACATTATTCAGGAAAATTTTCCCAACCTAGTAAGGCAGGATAATATTCAACTCCAGGTAATACAGAGAACACCACAGAGATATTCCTCAAGAAGAGCAACTCCAAGGCACATAATCGTCAGATTCACCAGGGTTGAAATGAAGGAGAAAATACTAAGGGCAGCCAGAGAGAAAGGTCAGGTTTCCCACAAAGGGAAGCCTATCAGACTTACAGCAGATCTCTCAGCAGAAACCTTACAAGCCAGAAGAGAGTGGGGGCCAATATTCAACATCCTTAAAGAAAAGAACTTTCAACCCAGAATTTCACATCCAGCCAAACTAAACTTCACAAGTGAAGGAAAAATAAAGTTTTTTGTGAATAAGCAAGCACTCAGAGATTTCATTACCACCAGGCCTGCTTTACAAGAGCTTCTGAAAGAACCACAACACATAGAAAGGAACAAACAGTATCAGCCTTTCTAAAAAAATACCAAAAAGAGCATCAATATAATGAAGAATTTACATCAACTAATGGGCAAAATAGCCAGCTAATATTAAATGGCAGTATTAAACTCACATATATTATTATTAATTCTAAATTTAAATTGACTAAATCCCCCAATCCAAAGACAGACAGGCAATTTGAATAAAAAACTAAAACCCATCAGTATGCTGCATCCAGACCCATCTCATATTCAAGGATACACAAAGACTCAAAACAAGGGATGGAGGAGGATTTACCAACCAAACAGAGAGCTAAAATAAATAAATAAAAAGCAGAAGTTACAATTAAGCAACAAAGATCAAAAGAAGCAAAGAAGGACATTATATAATGACAAAAGGATCAATGCAACAACAAGAAGAGCTAAAGATCCTAAATATATATGCACCCAATACAGGAATACGCAGACATACAAGACTTATAAAGAGACTTAGACTCCCACACAATAATAGTGGGAGACTTCAACATTAATATTAGACAAATCAGTGAGACAGAAAATTAACAACTATATCCAGGACTTGAACTCAGATCTGGAACAAGTAAATGTAATTAACATTTATAGAACTCTCCACTTTAAATATACAAAATATATACTCTTATCAGTACCACATCATATCAACTTAGACGTTTAAACAAAATCTTGGTTGGCTCCTTGTTTGTTATTCTCTTCCCTCATTTTCTTTTATATCTTCATTATTAAGGACAATTATAGGCATACCCATATTTAGATTGCATTCTAGCCCGGGCAATAAAGCAATACCCCCATCCTCTCTCCCTCTTCCTCTTTTTCTTTCTTCCTCTTCTTTATTCTTTTTCTTATAAAAACAAAATAAAAATAAAATAGAAATTAGATATTTTAAAAAAAGGAAAAGAATATGTGGCATATGCATACAATTGAATACTACTCAGCCATAAAAAGGAACAAAGTTCTGACATGTGCTACAATCTGAATGAACCTTGTAGATAAGCCAAGTCACAAAAAGACTCATGCTATATGATTCTATTTATATGAGATAGCTAGAGTAGTCACATTAATAGGGACAGAGAATAAAATGGTGGTTGTCAACAGCTCAGGAAGTGGAAATGCGGAGCTTTTTTTTTTGTTTGGTGCTATGACTCGGATTTTTAAATTTTTTTTTTTTTTTTTTTTTTTTTAACACAGGGAGCTATTTTTTAATGGATACAGTTTCAGTTAACAAAGATGAAAAAGTTCTGGAGGTGGATGATGGTGATGGTTGCACATCAATGTGAATGTATTTAAACCACTGAACTGTACACTTAACAGTTGTTCAAATGGGCCAGACACAGCTAGGTATGGCAGCTCATGCCTGTAATTCCAGCACTTTTGGAGACCTACGAGGGAGGATCACTGAGACCAGGAGTTCAAGACCAGCTTGGGAAACAGAGTGAGACCCCGTGTTTCCAAAACTAAAAATTAAAAAATTACCCAGGCTTGCTTGCATGCATCTGTAGTCCTGGCTTCTCAGGCGACTAAGATGGGAGGATCACTTGAGCCCAGGTATTCGAGGCAGAAGTGAGCTATGATCATGCTTCTGTATTCCAGCCTGGGAGCCTGGGTGATAGAGCAAGACTCCAGCCCAAAAAACAAACCAACCAAAAAAAAAAAAACTTCAAAATTCCCATCTAGTTACTACATATAGGTCAAAGTTCAGTATCTTTGGGTGGCACAAAGGTCTTCTGAATTGGTGACTTGTAAACTAAAAAACAATCTATCCAAAACAGTGACTGAGAAGAATAGGCTAACATGATTACAGCTCTCATTCAGCAAAAGGAAGGCATGCAGTTATTGCTGCACCAACTGGGGAGGAATGGAGGCTTCCAGCCCTTGATGTCACTGGCACCTTGGGTTCTTGTAATCTCTCAGGATAGAAATAAAGAGAGATCACCAGACACAGCAGCAAAGAAAAACTTTATTTTAGCTTGTGCACAAGAGAGCCAGCACCAAGAAAGGAGAAGGCGCAGGCTTCTTCCCACGGGTGGTCTGTGGATTAGTCTTTCTGTAAGGAAGAGTCACATCAGGGCATGCAGAGGAGGGATTTTTCTAGTGCCTGTGCAATGCTAAACATGCCTTTTCATACATTGTATGCAGCATTAGCATTTTAAATCTCTACCCCTGGGCATGATTTTTAGCATGAAAAAAAATAAAGGGGTAACTATAGGTTGACATACAGGGCCCCAGAGAAATCCCTAGCCCCCTGAAATAGGAGCTTGTGGTTAATGGTTAATGGCTTCTTGAATCTTTTGGTACTGATTGCCTGAGAGTTAGATAAGCTAGAGCTTGAGTGAGGAGCATTGTTTGTTGTTGGTTTTGTAGAGACAGGGTCTCACTATGTTGCCCAGGCTGACTTTGAACTCAGTGATCCTCTGGCTGAGGCCTCCCAAAGTGCTGGGATTACAGGGACCAGCCACCACACCTGGCCCGTGAGACAGGGGCTTTTACGCTTTTCCTCCAGACAACGGAGGAAACAACCAGCCTGCTTGTCCCCCTGGCAGTAGGGTAAGCTACCTGATTGGCCCATCTGACAGCCCTAGGTTCTCCCATCTAGGAGAAGCATCCTTAGTCTGTTGTCCTTTGTGGCCATGGCTCTGCCTTCTCTGAGGTTCCTCCCTGTCCCTTGCACCCCATGGCCACATCTGAGTGGGCAAGGAAAGTATGCTTCTTGGAGCTGCACAGCGTTTACACTGTTTCCTGCTGGTGCCAATTTAGAGCCTGGGGTATGCCTTAAAGAGTGGAACTGCCACAGATTGTGCACAGTCTTGAGATTTATCAAGCTGTATTCTATGATTTGCGGGCTTTTATGTAAAGATGTTATAATTCAATAAATAATTTAAGAAAGGTGTGTCTTGAAAGCGATGGATTACAGTGTGTGAAGGGGAGAGCTGAGCACAGTGGCTCGAGGTCAGGAGTTTGAGATCAGCCTGGGCAACACGGTGAAACCCTATTTCTACTAAAAAAAAAAAAAAAAAAAAAAAAAAAAAAAAAAAAAAAATTAGCCAGGTGTGGTGGCAGGTGCCTGTAATCCCAGCTATTTGGGAGGCTGAGGTGGGAGAATCTCTTGAACCTGGGAGGCAGAGATTGCAGTGAGCCAAAATCATGCCATTGCACTCCAGCCTGGGCAACAGAGAGAGACCCTGTCTCAAAACGAACAGCATATGAAGAGGGGACAGATGGGAAGAGCAGAGGCAGTAACTGCCAGATGAGGGTCTCTAGGCTTAAAGGAAATAATCTTGGTTCCAAGTGGAAGCAAAAAGTTTGGGAGCCTAGTAAGTTTTCAAGGAAACTGTTGTGTGTATAAATCATTTAAAAACCATCAAAACTAACCTATAATGTTAGAAGTCAGGAAAGTGATTACCCATGAAGGGAGTAGTGACTGGAAGGCTTATGTTATGGCTGATGTTATGTTTCTTGATCACACAGGTGTGATCACTTCATGAAATTTTATCAAGCTGTACTCTATGATTTGTGTGTTTTCATGTAAATATATAATTCATATTGTGTATGGCTGTGATTTGTTTATTCTTTTTTTTTTTTTTTTTTTTTTGAGACAGAGTCTCACTGTCTCCCAGGCTGGAGTGCAATGGCACGATCTTGGTTCACTGCAAACTCCGCCTCGCTGGTTCAAGGGATTCTCTTGCCTCAGCCTCCCAAGTAGCTGGGACTACAGGCACATGCCACTATGCCCAGCTAATTTTTGTATTTTTAGTAGAGACAGGGTTTCACCATGTTAGCCAGGATGGTCTCGATCTCTTGACCTCATGATCCACCTGCCTCAGCCTCCCAAAGTGCTGGGATTACAGGTGTAACCCACCACGACCAGCTGATTTGTTTATTTTTATTGCTGTCTAGTATTGCATCCTGTTAACATTACCACAAAGTATATGTGGATATTACCACAAATTATGTATCTATTCCACTAGATGTGGAACATCCAACACTGGATGTTGATGGGTGTTTTGGGGTGGTTACCAGTTTCATAAATAGTGCTGCTACGAATATTTTCAGGTTTGTCTGTTGATGAGTATATACGCATGCTTCTTTTGGGTATTGTTCCAGCTACCTATTGCTGCATGACAAAGTGTCCCAAAATGTAATGGTGTCAAACAATACTCATTTTATTATACCCATGGGCTCTGTGGGTGAGGAACTTGAACCGGGCATGGAAGGTACAGTTTGCTCTTGCTCCACCTTGCCTGGGGTCTCAGTTGGGAAACCCAGATGGCTGGGGGTGACTTGAACGGCCAGGGCTGGAGTCATGTGGAGACTTCTTGCTCACAAATCTGGTGTTTGGGCTGGGATAACTCGAAGACTGCACTTACCTGGGACTAAACCTCAGGGTCTCTCTCCACAGCCTGCCCCATGACTTAGGCTTCCTCACAGCAGGGTGGATTTGATGAGGTCACACTTCCTATCTGGAGGGTCAGGAATCTAAGAGCAAGTATTCTAGAAAGAATATGGGCCGGGCGCGGTGGCTCACGCCTGTAATCCTAAAACTTTGGGATGCCAAGGCTGGTAGATCACCTGAGGTCAGGAGTTCGAGACCAGCCCAACCAACACGATGAAACCCCATCTCTACTAAAAATACAAAAAAATTAGTTGATGTGGTGGCAGGTGCCTGTAACCCCAACTACTGGAGAGGCTGAGACAGGAGAATCACTTGAACCCAGTAAGCAGAGGTTACAGTGAGCTGAGATTGAAGCATCGCACTCCAGTCTGGGCAACAAGAGCAAAAAATAAATAAAAAAAAAAAGACAAAACAAAAATTAGCTGGGCATGATGGCACATGCCTGTAGTCCCAGCTACTAGGGAGGCTGGGGCAGGAGAATTGCATCAGCCTGGGAAGCAGAGGTTGCAGTGAGCCAAGATTTCACCACTGCACTGTAGCCTGGGCAGCAGAGCAAGACTCCATCTCAACAAGAAAAAAAAAGAAAATGGAAGCCGAAATTAGCTGGAATTACGACCACTTCCAGAGTCTTATAGTGTCACAAACACCACATTCTATTGGTTGAACAGTCATAAGCCCTCCATGATTCAAAAGCATTTGATGTAGACTCCACTTCTTGATGAAAGGTTCATCAAAGAATTTGTAGCCATGTTTTAAAACTGCAACATACTTCCCATTCCATAGCAAAAAACACAAGAAAACAAAACTGCACATACCCAGCCCTGGAATTTCTGAGCCACAGAATTTCATATGCTCAGCTTTAGTGCTGCCAATCAATTTTACAAAGCAATGATATTGATGTAACACACGTGAGCAGCGTATGAGTGCTCCGGCTGGAACACATTCCTTCGTTTTTCATTTTAGCTATTCTGGTGGCTATAAAGTAGCAGCAAACTGTGACCTTAATTCACATTTCCTTTGGATTTTCCTGATGCCTAATAGAAGAAAAAAAAGAAGTTAAGGGCAAGATGGAGGCAGAGTTTGGAGTGGCACAGCCACAAGCCAAAGGAAGCCAGGAACTACCAGCAGCCCCCAGAAGTTAGAAACGCCAGGGAATGGACCTTCCTCAGAGCCTCGAGAGGGAGCATGGCCTTGCCAATGCCTTGATTTTGGACTTGTCTCCAGAATTTTGAAACTAAATTTCTGTTGTTTTTAAGCCACCATGATTGTGGGAATTTGTTACAGCAGCCCCAGGAAACTAACACAAGCCTTTTTTTGTTGTTGTTGCCATTACTTTTTCTTCCTTTATGAAGATAAAATATACTCATTCATGTATATCGCCTATTTTGTACTGAGTTGTCTGCCATTTGCTTATTGATTTTTAGGGTTTTAAAAATATATATTCTGGATATACATTGAACTGGTGGTTCAAGTTCTCTGGGAAGCAGAGATTGAGGTGGAGTTAGATGTGTCAAGAGCCCAGTGTGGTGGCATGGGTCTGTAGTCTCAGCTACTAGGGAGGCTGAGGCAGGAGGATTGCTTGAACTCAGGAGGTCGAGGCTGCAGTGACCTATGATTGTGCCACTGCACTCAATGCTGGGCAACAGAGCAAGACTCTGTCTCTTCTCTTTTAAAAAATAATGGTTTTTTTAGGCTGGTACAGTAGGTCATGCCTATATTTCCAGTCCTTTGGGAGGCTGAAACAGGTGGATCACCTGAGATTGGGAGTTCGAGACCCACCTGGCCAACATGGTGAAACTCCATTTCTACTATAAAGGCAAAAATTAGCTGGGTGTGGTGGCAAGCACATGTAATCCAGCTACTTGGAAGGCTGAGGCAGGAGAATCACTTGAACCAGGAGGTAGAGGTTGCAGTGAGCTGAGATCATACCACTGCACTCCAGCCTGGGTGACAAGAGTGAAACTCCATCTCAAAAAATAAAACTAAATTGAATTAAAAATTTTTAAATGCTTTTTAAACCATTAAGTCCTGGTTTTCTTTCTGTTTAAAATGTCTTCCCTCAATTTATCTGTTTCCTCTTGTGTTTTACTATAAGCAGCAGGAAGAAAATACATTGAAGCTGAATTTGCTGGATCACTTGAGGTCAGGAGTTCAAGACCAGCATGGCCAACATGGTGAAATCCCATCTCTACTAAAAATACAATTAGCCAAGAGTGGTAGCAGGTGCCTATAACCCCAGCTACTCATGAGCTGAAGCAGGAGAATCACTTTGAACCCAGAAGGCGGAGGCTGCCGTGAGCCAAGATTATGCCACTGCCCTCCAGCCTGGGCAACAGAGCAAGACTCCATCTCAAAAAAAATAAAAAAATTAGAGGGATGATGCCATCAGACATCATGTAGCCTCTGGAAAATTCCACTACACAATCCTAACAGCATGGGGAGAGTAAAGAAGGCCAATAATACCTATCTTAGTGTTATCAAGAAAATGGCTTTGGGCCGGTTGCAGTGGCTCGTGCTTATAATCCCAGCACTTTGGGAGGCCAAGGCAGGTGGATCACGAGGTCAAGAGGTCGAGACCATCGTGGCCAACATGGTGAAACCCTGTATCTACTAAAATTTCTAAAATTAGCTGGGCGTGGTGGTGCACACCAGTAGACTCAGCTACTCGGGAGGCTGAGGGAGGAGAATCACTTGAATCCAGGAGGCAGAGGTTGCAATGAGCTGAGATCACACCACTGCACTCCAGCCTGGAAACAGAGCAGGACTCCGTCTCCAAAAAAAAAAAAAAAAAAAAAAGAAAGAAAAGAAAATGGCTTTGAACTCATGGACCTGTCTTGGAGACTCCCTGGTGGTTCCCAAAGTACATTTTGGGCACTGTCATCTAGATCATTCTCCTCAAAGCACTGGCTTTTCATCCCTTCAGGATCAAGTCTCAGTCTCTTGGCCTTTCATACCCATGTCCTCTCCATCTGTCCTCTAGCCCCCTAGGACTCACCTGCCATATCCTGCCTGCCATCCTACCATCCTTCCCCCAGCCCCACCCCCACTCCTTTTGCCTCCTCTTTCACCTGCCCCATGGCTCATGACCATTCCCAGCACCATTCTCCTGAGACATTGTTATTAACACACATATATACATATGTCATATGTAATTTTCTTTTTATTATTTTTATTTTACAGAAAAAACATAATATGCATATATTCTGGAATCTTTTGCTAAAACTTCATGAATATTTTTTGTATAGATCTACTGCATCCTTTTTCAATTTTTTTTTTTTTTTTTTTTTTTTTTGAGATGGAGTTTCACTCTTGTTGCCCAGGCTGGAATGCTATGGCACGATCTTGGCTCACTGCAACCTCTGCCTCCTGGGTTCAAGTGATTCTCCTGCCTTAGCCTCCTGAGCAACTGGGATTACAGGTGCTCACCACCATGCCCAGCTTATTTTTGTTGTTGTTGTATTTTTAGTAGAGATGGAATTTCATCATGCTGGCCAGGCTGCTCTCGAACTGCTGACCTCAGGTGATCCATCTGCCTCGGCCTCCCAAAGTTCTGAGATTACAGGCATGAGCCACCACATCCAGCCCTTTTTCAATTTTATCCAACAAAAATAATCATAGTTATTTAAGTAGTTTCATTAAGTCCACAAAGGTAACAAACTTCAAGACAAAGCACATGTAGACAAAAAATCCAGTGTCAAGTCAGCACAAAATGTCTAATTAACAATTGGACAAAAACTTTTAGTATTTGAATTCATTTTACTATTTACTGTAAATAGTAAAAATAATATAAGAAAAATAATATAAGTAAAAACTATGATTCAGAAAAAAATGGCTAGATGCAGTTGCTCATATCTGTAATCCCAGCGCTTTGAGAGGTCAAAGTGGTAGGATTGCTTGAACCCAGGAGTTTGAGACCAGCTTAGGCAACACATATCAAGAGTTTGTCTCTACTAAAAATTTTAAAAATTGCCTGGGCTTGGTGGCACATACCTATAGTCCTAGCTACTCAGAAAGATGAGGTGGAAGGATCTCTTGAGCCTGGAGGTTGAGGCTGCAGCAAGCTGTGATCATGCCACTGCAGTCTAGCCTGGACAACAGAGCAAGGCCCTGTCTCTCAAAACAAGAAATTAAGTTTAGGCTAACGTTGTCTCCTTTCTTTTTTCTTTTTTTTTTTTTTTTTTTGAGACGGAGTTTCGCTCTTGTTACCCAGGCTGGAGTGCAATGGCGCGATCTCGGCTCATCGCAACCTCCGTCTCCTGGGTTTAGGCAATTCTCCTGCCTCAGCCTCCTGAGTAGCTGGGATTACAGGCATGTGCCACCATGCCCAGCTAATTTTTTGTATTTTTAGTAGAGACGGGGTTTCACCATGTTGACCTGGATGGTCTCGATCTCTTGACCTCGTGATCCACCCGCCTCAGCCTCCCAAAGTGCTGGGATTACAGGCTTGAGCCACCGCGCCCGGCCTCCTTTCTTTTTTTTTTAAGATGGGGTTTCACCTTGTTGGTCAGGCTGGTCTTGAACTCCGGACCTCAGGTGATCTGCCCGCCTTCACCTCCAAAGTGCTTGGATTACAGGCGTGAGCTACCACGCCCAGCTGTCTCCTTACTTTTTGTTGAGATGGAGTTTCATTCTGTCGCCTGGGCTGGCGTGGAGTACAGTGGTGCGATCTTGGCTCACTGCAACCTCTGCCTCCAGGGTTCAAGCAATTCTCCTGCCTCAGCTTCTTAAGTAGCTGGGATTACAGGAACCCGCCACTACCCTCTGCTAATTTTTTGTATTTTTAGTAGAGACAGGGTTTCACCATATTGGTCAGGCTGGTCTCAAGCTCCTAACCTTGTGATTTGTCTGCCTTGGCCTCCCAAAGTGCTGGGATTACAGGCATGAGCCACTGCTCAAGCCTTCTTACATATATATATATTTATTTTTTTTGAGACGGAGTTTCACTCTTGTTACCCAGGCTGGAGTGCAATGGTGTGATCTCAGCTCACGGCAACCTCTGCCTCCTGGGTTCAAGCAATTCTCCTGCCTCAGCCTCCCGAGTAGCTGGGGCTACAGGTGTGTGCCACCATGCCCAGCTAATTTTTGTATTTTTAGTAGAGACGAAGTTTCACCATGTTGACCAGGATGGTCTCGATCTCTTGACCTCATGATCCACCTGCCTCGGCCTCCCAAAGTTCTGGGATTATAGGTATGAGCCACCACGTCCAGCCACCTCCTTACATATTTTAAGTTTAGCCTAAAAGTTCCTCTGTAATGAACTGTAACGTAACTGGATTTGTAAACAGACTGTAACCTACTCTTATACCAATCATCAAGTTTCAGCAAATCACAGGCAGCCAACTATTTGAATTGTGTTCAAATAAGGCAAAAACTGCTGTGTAACCAATGAGGCTGTTTCTGTACCTCACTTCCATTTTCTGTACATCATTTTCCTTTTTCTGTTCATAAATCCTCTCCAATCACTCAGCAGTACCAGAGTTACTTTGAACTTCTTATTCTAGTTCAGGGAGCTGCCTGATTAATGAATCACTCTCTGCTTAAACTTTAATTTATCTAAAGCTTTTGTTTGGCTGCGCACAGTGGCTCACACCTGTAATCCCAGCACTTTGGGAGGCTAAGGTGGGTGAATCTTCTGAGGTTAGGAGTTTGAGACCAGCCTGGCCAACATGGAAAAATGCTGTCTCTACTAAAAATAGAAAAATTAGTCAGGTGTGGTTTCAGGCACCTGTAGTTTTAACTACTCAGGAGGGTGAGGCACAAGAATCGCTTGAACCTAGGAGGTGGAAGTTGCAGTGAGCCGAGATTGCACCATTATACATCAGCCTGGGCAACAGAGCAAGATGCCATCTCAAAAAAATTTTTTTTTGTTTTAACAGTTGGTGTCAGAAGTGGGATCCTAAGTTGAGCTTCCAGTGACCCTCTTGAGGACTGAGTGACCAATCAACATACCCACTGGGCTTGTTGTGGCCGTTTCTCCCTCATAGCACTGGGGATCAAGCGTAACTTCTCTCTCAGATTCTAAAGCTCCACTGATTTTTGTGTATTTTTTTTTCCCAGAGAGCAAACATCAGCCAGATGATTTGTGTTTTGAGCTGCCTACATTCGGAGGTGGAGGTTGCAGTGAGCCGACATGAGGCCATTGCAGTCAGCCTAGGCAACAAGAGTGAAACTCTGCCTCAATTAATTAATTAATTAATTAATTAATTTGCATATGCCGGGCGCGGTGGCTCAAGCTTGTAATCCCAGCACTTTGGGAGGCCGAGGCGGGTGGATCACAAGGTCGAGAGATCGAGACCATCCTGGTCAACATGGTGAAACCCCGTCTCTACTAAAAATACAAAAAATTAGCTGGGCATGGTGGCACGTGCCTGTAATCCCAGCTACTCAGGAGGCTGAGACAGGAGAATTGCCTGAGCCCAGGAGGCGGAGGTTGCGGTGAGCCGAGATCGCGCCATTGCACTCCAGCCTGGGTAACAAGAGCGAAACTCCGTCTAAAAAAAAAAAAAAAAAAAAAAATTTGCATAAAAAGTCTTACCTTTGTTCATTGCCACCTTGTCTTAACTGAGTCTTCACATTCTTCCTTGGTTTGGGCAAATGATGCTACAGTATTTAGATCTGAAGTCTCAGCTCTGATTTTTTTGTTTGTTTGTTTTTGAGACACAGTCTTGCTCTGTCAGCCAGCTGTATTGCAGTGATGCAGTTTCAACTTGCTGCAACCTCTGCCTCCTGGATTCATGTGATTCTTGTGCCTCAGCCTCCCAGGTATCTGGGATTATAGGCATGAGTCACCATGCCCAGCTAAATTTTTTGTATTTTTTTTTTTTTAAAGATGGGGTTTCACCATGATGGCCAGGCTGGTCTTGAACTCCTGACCTCAGGTGATCCACCCACCTCAGCCTCCCAAAGTGCTAGGATTATAGGCGTGAGCCAATGTGCCTGGCTCATTTTTTGTATTTTTAGTAAAGACAGGATTTGCCATGTTGGTCAGGCCAGCCTCAAACTTCTGGCTTTAAGTGATCTGCCAGCCTCGGCCTCTCAAAGTGCTGGGATTACAGGTATGGGCCACCACACTCAACCAGCTCTGCGCTTTTAAGATGTAAATTTTCTTTTTTTCTTTCTTTTTTTTTTTTTTTTTTGAGATGCAGTCTCGCTCTGTAGCCCAGACTGGAGTGCAGTGGTGCAATTTCAGCTCACTGCAACCTCCACTTCCAGGGTCCCTTCAGGGTCAAGCAATTCTCCTGCCTCAGCCTCCCAAGTAGCTGATATTATAGGCACAAGCCACCATGCCCAGCTAATTTTTGTATTTTTTAGTAGAGACAGGGTTTCAGAGTTTGAGACCAGCCTGGGCAACATGGTGAAAAACCATCTCTACTAAAAATACAAAAAATTAGCCGGGCATGGTGGCAGGCACCTGTAATCCCAGCTGCCTGGGAGGCTGAGGCAGGAGAATCGCCTGAACCTGGGAGATGGAGGTTGCAGTGAACAGAGATCATGCCATTGCACTCCAGCCTGGGCAACAAGAGCAAAACTTGGTCTTTTTTTTTTTTTTTGAGACGGAGTTTTGCTCGTTACCCAGGCTGGAGTGCAATGGCGTGATCTCGGCTCACCGCAACCTCCACCTCCTGGGTTCAGGCAATTCTCCTGCCTCAGCCCCCTGAGTAGCTGGGATTACAGGCATGTGCTACCATGCCCAGCTAATTTTTTTTTTTTTTTTTTTTTTTTTGTACTTTTAGTAGAGACGGGGTTTCACCATGTTGACCAGGATGGTCTCGATCTCTCGACCTCGTGATCCACCCGCCTCAGCCTCCCAAAGTGCTGGGATTACAGGCTTGAGCCACCGCGCCCGGCTAAAACTTGGTCTTAAAAACAAGCAAACAAAAAACCAAAATAAAACTGTATGAGATTCCTAAAATTCTGATATGTCTTGGTGTAAGTCACAGTTATGGGTATTATGTTAAATTATTATAGTCCACAGAAATAACCAAATTTCCTTGTCAATTGGGTCTTTAAATATGACTCAACTGACAGGAAATTTGGTTATTTCTTTGTCAATTTGTTCACGGTTAATTATTTAATTCTGATGAATTTTCTGAAAGCTCTTTACAAGCAAGTAAAATCAAAGAGTGTTGTGTCTTCAAGGAGGTTCATGGAAAGAATATAAAGGACTCTGACAAGCATTCTTTTTTTTTAAGACAGTGTCTCATTCTGTTACCCAGGCTGGAGTGCAATAGCATGATCTCTGCTCATTGGAACCTCTGCTTCTTAAGTAGCTGGGACTACATGCATGTGCCACCATCCCCAGCTAATTTTTGCATTATTTTTTTGTAGAGACAGGGTTTCACCATGTTGCCCATGCTGGTCTTCAACTCCTGGACTCAAGTTATCTGCCTGCCTCAGACTCCCAAAATGATGGAATTACGGGCGTGAGCCACCATGCCCAGGCATTGCCAGATTTTCATGCTAAATCACCCTATACTGAAATTGTTAGGATATGCAGTTTGAATGAACTTTACAGTCCAGTCAGATTACCTGTGATAACCCAGTTTTTATTTATTTATTCATTTTTTGAGACAAGATCTGGCTCTATCACCCAGGCTGAAGTGCAGTGGTGCAATCTCAGCTCACTGCAACCTCCTCTGTCGCCCCTTCTCCACTTGCCACCTCAGCCTCCCAAGTAGCTGGGACTACAGACATGCACCACCACACCTGGCTGGTTTTTGTATTTTTTTGTAGAGATGGCATTTCACCATGTTGCCCAGGCTGGTCTTGATCTGGTGAGCTCAAGGATTCATCTGTCTCGGCCCCCAAGAGTGCTGGGATCACAGGCATGAGCCACTGCACCAGGCCAACCCAGTTATTAAAGAGTACTGTTCACCTGAATTGGAAAACCAAAATTGGTATTGAAGAAGATATACATCCAATGTTAATCATGAACTCATGGAGAGCCGGCACAACTGCCTCATCCTTCCTGAGTCTTTAAAGCTTCCACTATTAAAATTTCTGCACTCCATGACACATTATGGTAGAGATTAAATGATCCAAATTGGAAATGTGTGTGTGGGAGGGGGGATTGACTGTTTTAAATTGCTAAAATTGTTTTTGACCAATGTTTGATTTGTCAAACCCAAAATCCTGGGGAAACAATAAAAATTTCAGGTATGCTTCTGCTACATGATTGGCCATTTGAACATTTATAGAGGGATTTCATTCAACTGTCATTGTGAATGCATATTTTCTGGTTGTATAGAAGCTTTCCCATGAAAGAAGTCTCATGATATAACAGTAGCTAAAAGTTTAATAGGAAATGTGTTTTTTTTAGGGGGCATCCCTGGAGAAATCTCCAGTGATAAAGGTATTTGTTTCGTTGAACAAGTTGTAAACAGTTAAATAAGAAACTATGATAAAATAGTACTAGGCAAAGCTAATTAAAGTGACTGGATTGCCTTGCTCAAAGACATTGTAGATTGATGACAATTAGATCCACTTCCAGGAGAAAACATAAGTTTTACCCTTTATGAAATAGTCACTGAAAGCCCTATGCCCCTTGTAATGGAAACTCATAGCTGGGTACAGTGGCTCACACTTCTAATCCCAACACTCTGGGAGGCAAAGGCAGGTAGATCACCTGAGGTCAGGAATTTCAGACCAGCCTGGCCAACATGGTAAAACCCCATCTCTACAAAAATTAGCCAGGCATGGTGGTATGGGCCTGTAATCCCAGCTGCTTAGAAAGCTGAGGCAGGAGAATCCCTTGAACCCAGGAGGTGGAGGTTGCCGTGAGCTGAGATTGAGCCACTGCACTCCATCCTGGGTGAGAGAACGAAACTCTGTCTCAAAAAAAAAAAAAACCCAGTAAACAAACAAACAAAAAAAACTCATGTATCTTCTGCTCCTAAACTTTGATATGGCTAACTGTGGCTTTAATGCTTTATGACAAAGTTTATTTTCACCAGGTAAAGGAAGCTTTTCATGATCTGCTGACTGAGGACAATTAAATCCTTCATGATCTAGAACACAGAGATTGGGTCTTCTAGAAACAACCATAGAGAAAGACTTGCCACCCACACTGCAGCAAAACTGTAGGAACTTGAAACTTGGGTCTGTACTCTCACAACTCAGAAGGGCCCCTCCAGACTCTTGGAACTGTACGCCTGTTGGAGATCTTAAGGTAAAGCTAACCAGGGAAGTTTCTTCCCAGAAGCAGACGGAATCCTAGATGTGGGAAGCTTTCTCAAGATCACAGATCAAGACTTCTTTGCCATCATGAGACTCTTACCTCTCTTAAATTTTTCTTGCTTATACCTCTATGAAGACTAGAACTAGAAAAGGTCTTGTGTGCACCCATGAGAAATACTTTTATTTGTGGAGGATTTTACAGCTAAGCTTATACATGAGCAAACTTATGCCTTGATGGACAAAGACGAAGGACCATTGTGGGTGAGGAATTTTCCTAGTACCTTTGTAGCTCCATAATCAGTCAGAAATAGAACATGGGTCTGTTCCTTTTAATCTACATTATAGGTTGAAGCAAACATTGCCAGGAGGTCTTCACCCTTCTGAATGGGCATAATTTGTTAGGTTGCTTTTTCCACGATTTGGGGTAAATGAGGCAATGATTAGAAATTTGTCCTTCATGGCCGGGCGCGGTGGCTCAAGCTTGTAATCCCAGCACTTTGGGAGGCCGAGGCGGGTGGATCACGAGGTCGAGAGATCGAGACCATCCTGGTCAACATGGTGAAACCCCGTCTCTACTAAAAATACAAAAAATTAGCTGGGCATGGTGGCACGTGCCTGTAATCCCAGCTACTCAGGAGGCTGAGGCAGGAGAATTGCCTGAACCCGGGAGGCGGAGGTTGCGGTGAGCCGAGATCGCGCCATTGCACTCCAGCCTGGGTAACAAGAGCCAAACTCCGTCTCAAAAAAAAAAAAAAAAAAAAAAAAAAGAAATTTGTTCTTCATAATAGACTCTACAGCAGATTCTACTATTAACGCTATGCTAAAGACTTCTTTAAATTGCTTACTAAAGTTGTGCGACATGATAGAACTGCTCTAGGTTACTTACTGGCTAAACAGAGGAGAATCTGTGCAGTTGCCGACATTTCATATATACATTTAGAAACAGATAGAGACAGGGCCTCACTATGTTGCCCAAGCTGATTTTGAACTCCTGGGTTTAAGCAATCCTCTTGCCAGGGCATACCAATGTGCTAGGGTTACAGGTGTGAGCCACCATACCTGGCCAATTGCTGACACTCCTTGTTGCATGTGGATGAACACATCAGGTATGACAGAGATTCATTTGCAGGGAATTAACAAACTGGCTACTTGGTTGAAACTCATAGACCATTTATCAAGCTCATTCTTTTTGTTGTTGTTGTTGTTTAGAGACGGGGTCTCGCTATGTTGCCCAGGCTAGAGTGCAGTGGCTATTCGAAGGTGCAATCCCACTACTGATCATCATGGGAATTTTGATCTGCTCCATTTCCGACCTGGGCCGGTTCATCCCTCCTTAGGCAACCTGGTGGTCCCCTGCTCCCGGGAGGTCACCATATTGATGCCAAGCTCAGTGCAGATACCTGATCAGCATAGAGCACTACAGCCCAAAACTCGTGGACTCAAGAGATCCTCCAGCCTCAGCCTCCCAAGTAGCTGGAACTACAGGCACACACCACGGCACCTGGCTCATTCTTTAATCTACTTAATTTTAGTTGGTTCAGTTCATGAGGACCCTGGCTAAAGAGCATACTCCAAACTCTTGGTATTATCCTTCTGGTAGTCATAATAGTCATCTTCCTGGCAAACTACATCATCTCAAAGTTGCAAATGTTTACATGCAGCCATCCATAGAATGTCAAATGGTCTCTCTTCAAGTGGGATGACAAAATCTCAAAGAAATGCATAATCATGAGGACATGAGGACACTATAACCTATGAAAGACATGTTGAGACCAGAAACCCAAAATGATCATAACTGAGAGTAGCAATTAGCCCTAAATTTTGATCACACTCTCACTTAGGTGAGAACATGACCAGAAAGGGAGAATTATTCAACAAAATTATGGGAAGCCATTGTTTTGGACTGAACTCATACACTAGACCCCAACAGACTAGATTGGATCTAACTCAATGGAGTCATTCATGCTAAATGCAACACAATCAAACTCAAACTTGGAAGCATATGGATTCCCAAAGAGACCAGATTTTTTTTCCTCCAGAAAAGAAGGGATTCTAGTGTAATAAGGAAGTCCTCTCTGCTCTAACCTTTACAAAAAAGTAATATAAATTCCTCATTCCCACCTTATAAAACCCACTGTTCTATTTCTCAGTGGGATTTGAAACCAAGTAAGTCCCTTTGCTACAATGACAGAGTGACAGCAATATCTAAAGTTTGGTCAACCTCTTCATTTTAGGAGGTTGACTAAAAGGGAGAAAATGTTCAATTAAGTTTAACCTAAAGCTGCCTGCATACATATTTTCAGTTCAGACTGTATACATAATAAACTGTAACCTAACTGGATGTGTAAACAGACAGTACCAATCACTGAGTTTTGGCAAATCACAGGTGGTCAACTGTTCATATCATGTTCAAATAAGGCAAACACTGATCTGTAACCAAGACGGCAATTTCTTTATCACTTCCATTTGCTTTTTTTTTTTTTTTTTTTTAAGACAGATTCTCACTCTGTTGTCCAGGCTGGAGTTCAGTGGCACAATCTTGGCTCACTGCAACCTCTGCCTCCTGGGTTCAAGTGATTCTCCTGCCTCAGCCCCTAAGTAGCTAGGATCACGATTGTGTGCCACCTCGGCTAATTTTTTGTGTTTTTAGTTCAGATGGGGTTTCACCATTAGGCCAGCCTGGTCTTGAACTCCTGACCTCAGGTGATCCACCCATCTTGGTCTCCCAAAATGCTGGGATTACAGGCATAAGCCACCATGCCAGCCTGAGCTTCATTTTCTGTATGTCATTTTCCCTTTTTTTGAGACAGTCTTGCTCTGTCATCCAGACTGGAGTGCAATGGCATGATCATGACTTACTGCAACTTTCACCTCCTGGGCTTGAGCCATCCTCCTCCCTCACCCTCCCGAGAAGCTGGAACTATAGGTGCACACCACCACACTCGGCTACTTTTTGTATTTTTTTGTAGAGACAGTTTCACCATATTGCCCAGGTTGGTCTTGAACTCCTGGGCTCAAATAATCCCATCTCCTCAGCCTCCCAAAGTGCTGAGATAAGAGGCATGAGCCATTGCGCCCAACCCATTTTCCTTTTCCTGTCCATAAATTCTTCTCCGACTACATGGCAGCACCAGAGTCCCTTTGGTTCAGGGAGTTACCAGATTCATGAATCACTCTTTGCTCAATTAAATTTTGTTAACTTTAATATGTCTAAAATTTTTCTGACTGGAAGTGGTGGCTCATGTCTCTAATCCCAGGCAGGTGGATCACCTTAGGTCAGGAGTTCAATACCAGCCTGGCCAACATGATGAAACTCTGTCTTTACTAAAAATACAAAAATTAGCCAGGCATGGTGGCAGGTGCCTGTAATCCCAGCTACTTGGGAGGCTGAACCAGGAGAACTGCTTGAACCTGCGAGGTGGAGGTTACAGTGAGCCAAGATTGCGCCACTGCACTCCAGCCTGGGTGACAGAGTGACACTCAGTCTCAAAAAAATAAATAAAATAGGCCAGGCACAGTGGCTCACACCTGTAATCCCAGCACTTCGGGAGGCCAAGGCAGGCGGATCACAGGGTCAGGAGATCAAGACCATCCTGGCTAACACGGTGAAACTCTGTCTCTACTACAAATACAAATATTTAGCTGGGCGTGGTGGCACACACCTGTAGTCCCAGCTACTCGGGAGGCTGAGGGAGGAGAGAATCGCTTGAACCCAGGAGGTGGAGGTTGCAGTAAACCCAGATTGCACCACTGCACTCCAGCCTGGGTGACAAAGCAAGACTCCATCTCTAAAAATAAATAAATAAAATAGAATAAAATAAAATAAAATAAAATATTTCTTAGGTTGGGTGCGGTGGCTCACACCTGTAATCCCAGCACTTTGGGAGGCCGAGGTGGGCTGATCACAAGGTCAGGAGTTCAAGACCAGCCTGGTCAACATGGTGAAACCCAGTCTCAAATAAAATAAAATAAAATAAAATTTAAAAATGTGTAAGAGGAAAGGTCTCACACTTAGTAATGTAAACAAATTGAGAACCAAATGCTCTGTTCGCCTGTCCCGCTGCTCTGGAGATGTCACCTCTCCCCACTGCTTTTGAGGCTCAGCTTCTCAGTTATTCCCAACCTTCTGTGTCCTGTCGTCCCTGCCTTCCCTCAAGCACTCATGAGCAAAGAATAAGTAGGCCAAGTAGATTAAAAGAGTTTAAAAAGAGTACAGAGTTCCTGCCCTATTCATCTCCAGTTTTCAAGTACCTTTTGGCTTCAGCTTATCTCATTTTTGCAGCTTTAGGACCTAACGAAAACCACCCAGGAGGGAGCAGATAGGTTCTCGCTTTGTGAAACGGCTCCTTTGCCTCAAGCTGGGGGGAGGGCTAGAATTGCAGCTTCCCCATTCACGGAACAAGAAGAGCACCCAAGAAGTCGAATCTTAGTTTCTTTCCCCGTTTTCAGAGAACTGCGGAGATCTCAAACAAAGCCAGCTAGGCAAGGATTTCTTTAGAGCTTTGGATTTCCTCTACCAAACATTGTAAATTGTTATGTAAATTGTAACTTTGTCAGCTTTATCCTTTATGGCTTTTGGGTTTTCAGTCTTGCTTGGAAAGATATTTCCTAATTCCAAGGTATTCTTTTTTTTTTTTTTTTTTTTTTTTTTTTTTGAGATGGAGTTTCGCTCTTGTTGCCCAGGCTGGAGTGCAATGGCGCGATCTCGGCTCACCGCAACCTCCGCCTCCTGGGTTCAGGCAATTCTCCTGCCTCAGCCTCCTGAGTAGTTGGGATTACAGGCACGCACCACCATGCCCAGCTAATTTTTTGTATTTTTTTAGTAGAGACGGGGTTTCACCATGTTGACCAGGATGGTCTCGATCTCTTGACCTCGCGATCCACCCGCCTCGGCCTCCCAAAGTGCTGGGATTACAGGCTTGAGCCACCGTGCCCGGCCCTGGTATTCTTTGAAAAATTCTTCTTTATTTATTTCTAGTATTTTCATAGATCTTCAATCCACTTGAAATTTATTCTGGGGCTCTCCCTCAAATTACTGGGTTAATTAATCCCTCTAATAGCATTTCTCCACCTCTTTGAAATGCCCCCTTTAAGAAGTAAAATATTATTTTATTCCCATGGTTGTTTCTGAAGTGGATTCTGTTCTATTTATTTAATCCACTGATTCACGGTCAGCACCACATTGTTTTTTGTTTTTGTTGTTGTTGTTGTTTTTGTTTTTGTTTTTCTTATAGCTTCAAGGTATCTTTTGATATCTAAGAGGACGTTCCCTTTTTTTTCTTATTTTCCCAATCTTCCTTGGTTGTTTCATATTTTAGTTTTGCAACCTAGACCAAGTTATGTAAGTCTCTGTGTGTTTTCTCACCCAAAAAGTTTAAGATTGTGGGTTCTGCAGCCATATTGTCTGGGTATCAGCAACGGTCCACCTTTACTGAAACAGAAGTCTTCTATAGAAACAGAGTCTTCTAGATCTCTCTGGCAGAAGGAATTTAATACAAGGAATTGATGGCACTGGAAATGGAAGGACTGAGAAGTCTAGCGGAAGCGTAGGAAGCTACTATACAGGGAGTTGCCTAGAAGGAGCTTTCCATTGGCTGAACCAACCTGGAGGCCAGAGAGCAAGGGAGCCTGGGAAACGTAGTTCTCTGTGATATAGCACAAAGGCTCAGAAAGGCAGAGAATTAATTCAAGAGGAAAAGGCCGTTGACCACAGCTGTTTATTAGTTGTGTGACTTTGAGGAAGTTAGTTAACCTCAGTTGCCTTAGTTTCCTCCTCCAAAAAGTGGAGATGAATAATAATAGTACTTCCCTTACAAGGCCATTGTGAGGATTAAATGCATTAATACATGTTACATACTTTGTATTAAATTTAATGTTAGTTTTTTAAATTTTTTTATTTATTTTTGTTTGTTTCATTGTATAGGAAAGTCTTCTGCCAGATAATAAGTGTTATTTGTTGTTATTCTATAAAATGAAGACAATACCTATCTTGCAGAGTTATGGTCAATAACAAAGTGAGATGATAACTATAAAATGTTTGCAGGTCAGGTGTGGTGGCTCATGCCTGTAGTCCCAACACTTTGCGAGGTCAAGGCAGGAGAATCACTTGAGGCCAGGAGTGCAAGACTAGCCTGGGCAACATAGTGAGACCCAGTCCCTACAACAAATGTTAAAATTGGGGTAAAAGGGAGGGTTTCAAATTAAAAATATAAATAAAAATTAGCCTTGGCTGGGTGTGGTGGCTCATGTCTGTAATCCCAACACTTTGGGAGGCCAAGGTGGGCAGATCGCTTGAGGTTGGGAGTTCGAGACCAGCCTGACCAACATGGAGAAACCCCGTCCCTATGAAAAATACAAAATTCACTGGGCATGATGGTGCATGCCTATAATCCCAGCTACTTGAGAGGCTGAGGCAGGAGAATTGCTTGCATGGGAAGGAGAAGGTTGCAGTGAACGGAGATCTTGCCATTGTATTCCAGCCTGGGCAAAAAGAATGAAACTCCATCTCAAGAAGAAAAGAAAAAGAAAATTAGCCATGCATGGTGATGACTACTTAGGAGGCTGAGGTGGGAGGATCACTTGGGCCTAGGAGTTCGAGGCTGCTGTGAGCCCTGATTGCACCACTGCACTCCATCCTGGGTGCCAAAAAAAAAAAAAAAAAAAAGTTTGCACAGCGTTGTGCACATAGTACTGAGTACTTCATAAATGTTAGTTCCCCTTGCAGCCCAGTGCCTTAGTATGTGCTCAGTAATGTTTGTAGCTGATAACGATGGCCTTGACCTGGGGAGGAGGCAGCCTCCTCGGAGTTAAGAGGGACATTATTCTTGCACTGCCAGAGATCTAGGGGGACTTCAGTAGTCCAGGCAGTGGACACCCCTACATCAGCCAATATGGATACATGTCCAAGGATGCATTTGGAATGATATCTGCATTTTTTTTTCTGGAGCTTCTCTTCTCGATCCCATTGGTGTCTCTCTTTGATTTTAGCCTGATTTTTTTTTTCTTTTTTTTTTTTTTGGCTCATGCTGATAATTGTCTGTTTCTACACTCACATACATGCTGCCAAAGTTCATGAGCATACAACTTCCATGTGCATCAAGTACTTTACCACTTATAGACATTGCCCCAGCTGATCCTCCCAACAGCCCCCTGATGCAGCCAGGGAAGCTTCCCTATCCCCATTGAACAGTAGCAGAAGCCAAGGCTTTGAGAAGACAAGTGTCTGACCCAAAGGCCCACAGGGAGTAGGCTGACTAGTCAGGACTTGGGACGAGGCCTTCTCACTCTAGCTCAGGACTCTTCCTGCTAATATCGCAGGCTGCCCCCTACAAGCATGTGTGAGTTAATGCACACTCCCCCCCACACACACACACACTCTCACACTAATGCACTCACCCCTAAACACACACATAGTAGATTTAATATCTCTGAAGGAAGGGTTCATGCGTTACCAATTTCCTGCTACAGATAAAGTACCTGGCAACTAAAATATAATAATTGATTGTGGAATTGAGTAGACCTTGACTCCTACACTGGACCCCCTTGGGGGACTAAGAGGGAGCACACAGATGAGGACCACGGCCAGAGTCAGAGTCCAAGTCCATCTTGACCGAACTCAGACAAGACTTTGGCACTCACTGCTGGCTCCATCCACACCCTTCGTAGCACCCACAGAGCAAAGGGGCCTGGTCACAAGGAGAGGCTGAGATGCCCAGCAAAATGGATCTGCCCACCTGCATCTGCTGCAGGGCATGTAACACATTCTTCTAGGGGGTGCGTGAGAACTCTGGCAGGCAGGAGCTTGCTCTGAAACTACTGTGCTAGTCTGCTCTGAAACTACTGTGCTAGTCAACTGATTGCCTCAGCTGCCCACCCAGGGCCTGGCATCTACACTGGTCCCTGGCAAGCCATTCTGCACAGAGGCTTTCTCACTTGTGGGCATGGAGCACTGGCAGGAAGCACAGGACATTAGAAATTAGAAGCACAAGCTAATACACGGATTACCGTCAGGGCTTCGCTGTTTGCCAGGCACTTCTACATAAATCTATCTGGTTCTACCCTTCACTCAGCCAAGGCATGGGCGATACTGGCCTCTGACTCAGCTCTCTTCACTGGCCTCAGCTGTGAACTTGCTCCCTTCCACTATTTTGCAGATACTAAATGCTCAGCTGGTTCGGTGTGGCTTTGCATCCATGCTCTTTCTCATAATCCTGAGGTGGGAGGCCACTGTGTCCTCTGGGTCTGCAGGACTTCTGGGGCGGGGCATGGGGCAGGCCCAGCACAGGTGTCCAGGCAGCTGCCCGCACTGCCATTGTGATGTTGAGAGCCCTGTTGGCTGCTCCATTCTCCTCTCTGTCCGCAGATGTCATAGTGCCCTTGCAAGTCAGCAGAAGGCAGGGTCATGAATTAGCAAATGGAAAGGATAAATGCCAAAGGCCTTGCTATGAAATCCAGGACCCCACGCCAGCTGCCCCTGAGGTCCCTCTGGCTCATTTCCTCCTGTCCTCTCCTCATGCACTCCTCATTTTTACCGGACCATGCCAGGCCCACTCCTGCCCCAGGGCCTTTGCATCACACGCTATCCAGATAGCCCCATGCTCCCTTCCAGATTCTTGCTTAGCTTTTTGTTCTAATGTCTTTTTCTTTTTCCTTTTTTTTTAAAAAAATCATGGTCTTGCTTTGTCACCCAGGCTGGGTGCAGTGGTGTGATCATGGCTCACTGTAGCTTTGAACTCCTGATCTCAAGTGATCCTCCCGCCTTGGCCTACCAAGTGCCGGGATTACAGGTGTAAGCCACCGTGCCCAGCTCTAGTGTCATTTACTCATCAAGGACTTCCTTAGCTGCTGTCGCTACAATTGCAAGCCCTCCATCACTCCCCAACCCCCACCATCTGCTTTTTCCTTGGCGCCTCACACCATCTAGCTTATCTCGTTGAAGACTGGTATCCCCACCTCAGTGTTTTCATTTGTTTGTTTGCTGCTCCATCACCAGCACTGCAACGCTGCCTGACACATAGCATGCGCTCAGTGACATCTGTTAGATGCGTGAATGAGGGGGGCTGGTCTGTGAGCTGATGCGGTTCTCACGGTGGCTGACTCTGGGCAGCCATGTGGTTTGAGCCAGTTCCACTCCCTTCTGGGCCTGACTCAATTCATCTGGGTAATGAGGAGGGCACATGAGCTGCTGCGTAAGCTGCCCTCCAGCAGTAATAACTGACGAGTCCAGGCAGTATCCGCTTACCACGTCAAAGAGGTCCAAGCAGCAGGCAGCAGGGAAGGGAGGCAGGAAGCAGCTGCCAGGATGACTAATTGGGATTTCATGTTATCGGACCCACGTGCCAATCCTTACAGGCCTCAGCAAAGCTCAGGACTATTAGCTCCTGAGACTCACGCAGTCTCCCGGCCTGACCTGTCCCTCAGTGACACTCAAAAAATACCTAAGCCAGGCCGGTCACGGTGGCTCATGCCTGTAATCCCAGCACTTTGGGAGGCAAGGCGGGCAGATCACAATGTCGGGAGTTGGAGACCAGCCTGGCCAATATAGTGAAACCTTGTCTCTACTAAAAATACAAAAATTAGCCAGGCGTGGTGGCAGGTGCCTGTAATCCCAGCTACTCAGGGGGCTGAGGCAGGAGAATTGCTTGAACCCAGAAGGTGGAGGTTGCAGTGAGCTGAGATTGGGCTGCTGTACTCCAGCCTGGATGACAGAGCAAGACTCTGTCTCAAAAAAAAAAAAAAAGAAAGAAAGAAAGAAAGAAAAATAACTCAGTGAGGCATGGTGGCACACATCTGTAGATTCCATTACTTGGGAGGCTGAGACCTTAGTGACCACCAGGCGAATTGTGTGTTCCCATAATTCACCACCTTCGTACCTTCATCCAGTTTTGCTCATCTGAGTTGAATCAACTCTTCCATCTTCAAAGGGAGGTAGCCTTCTCTCAGTCCTCAAACCCTTGATAAGAGGAAGCTCCACCACCTTGCAGGCCTGCCTGACTTGAGTGCATCACAGTTTTCCACCTAATTATTTTGCTGTCTCAGATTGTTTCATGTATGTACGTCCTATCTGTCCATAAGCCTGTAAACTTGCTGAGGGCAGAGACGATGCTTACCTTTCCATATCCTGCAGAGCTTTAGCCTTGTGCCTACTCACTGGGCAATCGATCAGTGATGAGTTTACCTGGATTTACTGATTCATGATATTTACAAAGAATACATTTGGGAAAATGTGTATTTGTTTACAGATGCTAAAAAGGAAAATGTAAAAATACAAGGTTATATGTGCAGCCTGATAATCACAGTGTAAACTATGTCTTCATATGGGTAAAACTGGAAGGTAATTGGTAAAACTAATAACAGTTGCGTGAGGGCTGTTAGATTATAAGCGATTTGTTTAAATAATCTGTGAATATTGTTAGTGCACTGTTTATACATTTGAAAAAAAATTTTCTTCATTCTAACTGGTAGACCACCAGAGATAAAACAATTTTTAAAAATACATAGAGGGCTTTAAGAGTCCTTGAAACATTCCACTCTTGGATGTAAGCTCAATAAGTCTTTCTTAGTCAGCAACTACTAGGGAATGGGAACAAGGTGGCAGTCTTTTAGAGACTTTACTCATGGAATAGTTACACACAAATAGCCGAGCGAAGGAGGAAAAATACTCAAAGTTGATTTTTTTTTTTTTTTTTTTTTTTTTTTTTTGCCTGCAAACGTTAATTCTGTGGGGGAAAGGACAGAAAGATAAACAGTTTAAAATAACCAAGTGAAATCATGTGTGCTTATAAAGATTTTTTCTCTCTCTCTCTCTCAACAAGGATTGGAAGTCCATGAAGTCTCTTGGAGATTCCTAGGTTTTTTGTGCTCTGAAGCTCCAGCAGTGGGGAGTGGGGCTGAGAGAGGCAGAGAGTGGGTGGTACGCTCATCCCTCCAGGAAAGGACTGCTCTGGCACAGCTTTCCTCTTAATTCCCTAACTGCTCTTTACATGTTTATTTTACCTATATCAGCCTGTGGGCTCCCACAGAGGAAGATGATACTCTTCCTGAAAAACACTCGGTCCCACAGCACATGTAATATCTAAGAGGAACCTGAGAGGCCACTGGTCTAATCCCCTTATTAGACACAAGAGGACCAGGCTCAAAGAGAGAGGCCCGTGCCACAGCGGCACAGCCAGGTTTCTTTGGGGGACTGGCCTCAGAGAGCTCTGGATTGCTCAAGTCTGTCCTTGACAGTGGCACTGCTCAGCCTGGACATTTACAGTGTCCTTCTGACATAAATATATTAAGTCTACCCCTGGGCTAGAAAGATTGCAAAACAAAGATGAGAAAAGGCCGACAAACTAAGCTCCCTAATATTAAGGAAATTATAATTCAGAGGGAAAGGCGGTGCACATTCACAGACAACCAGAATACAAAGCAGAAAGCGGGGATGAGTTGCAAGAGGCACACACAAAGTGGAGAAAGAGCCCGCTAGGGAGATGGGCCGAAAAATCCTCCACTGGCATTAAGCCAGCCCTTGAAGGGGATCAAAATCATGCAAGTAAGGTCAGAGGCACTGAATCAGTTCAATCATTTAACGAATACTGACTACCATGTGCATCAAGGGTCTAGGTACTCAGGAAACACATCTCTACTGGCCTCATGGAGCTTACATTCAGACAAGGGTGGGGGACAGATGCTAAGCAAAATATACAAGTAAAAGTAGGTTAGGCCAGGCATGGTGGCTCACCCCTGAAATCCCAGCACTTTGGGAGGCCGAGGCGGGCAGATCACGAGGTCAAGAGATGAAGACCATCCTGGTCAACATGGTGAAACCCCATCTCTAATTAAAAAAAAAAATAGGTTAGATGGGCTGGTGGGAAAATAAAATGACACAGCCATTGTGGAAAATAGTATGTTTCTAAAAAATTAAACATAGAATTACCATTTGAACCAGCAATTCCACTTCTGGGTATATACACAAAAGAATTGAAAGCAGGGACTCGAAGAGATATCTGTACATTCAGGTTGATAGCAGCATTATTCACAACAGCCAAAAAGTGGAAGCAACTCAAGTGTCCTTTGACGGATGAACAAATAAACAGAATATGGTATATACAGACTGTGCAATGTTATTCAGTTTTTTTTCTTGTTTTTGAGATGAGTTTTGCTCTTGTTGCCCAGGCTGGAGTGCAACGGAATGATCTCGGCTCACTGCAACCTCTGCCTCCAGGGTTCAAGCAATTCTCCTGCCTCAGCCTCCTGAATAGCTGGGTTTATAGGTGTGCACCACCACACCTGGCTAATTTTGTATTTTCAGTAGAGACAGGGTTTCACCATGTTGGTCATGCTGGTCTCGAACTCCTGATCTCAGGTGATCCACCCGCCTTGGCCTCCCAAAGTGCTGGGATTATAGGCATGAGCCACTGCGCCTGGCTATTCAGTCTTTTTTTTTTTTTTTAAGATGGGGTTTCACCATGTTGGTCAGGCTGGTCTTGAACTCCTGACCTCAGGTGATCCGCCCGTCTTGGCCTCCAAAGTGCTTGGATTACAGGCGTGAGCTACCACACCCAGCCTATTCAGTCTTAAAAAGAAACAAAATTCTGGTTAGGCTCGGTGGCTCATGCCTATAATCCCAGCACTTTGGGAGGCTGAGGCAGGTGGATCATCTGAGGTCAGGAGTTCGAGACCAGCCTGACAGACATGGTGAAACCTCATCCCTACTAAAAATACAAAATTAGCCAGGTGTGGTGGCATGCACCTGCAGTGTCAGCTACTCAGGAGGCTGAGACAGGACAACTGCTTGAACCTGGGAGGCAGAGGTTGCAGTGAGCCAAGATCATGCTACTGCATACCAGAATGGGTGATGGAGCGAAACTCTCTCAAAAAAATAAAAATAAAAAATAAAAAGGAGGCCAGGTGCGGTGGCTCAACCTCCTGTAATCCCAGCACTTTGGGAGGTCGCGGTGGGTGGATCATGAGGTCAGGAGTTCAAGACCAGCCTGGCCAATATGGTGAAACCCTGTCTCTACTAAAAATACAAAAATTAGGCCGGGCGCGGTGGCTCAAGCCTGTAATCCCAGCACTTTGGGAGGCCGAGGCGGGTGGATCACGAGGTCGAGAGATCGAGACCGTCCTGGTCAACATAGTGAAACCCCGTCTCTACTAAAAATACTAAAAAAAAAATTAGCTGGGCATGGTGGCGCGTGCCTGTAGTCCCACCCACTCAGGAGGCTGAGGCAGGAGAATTGCCTGAACCCAGGAGGCGGAGGTTGCGGTGAGCCGAGATGGCGCCATTGCACTCCAGCCTGGGTAACAAGAGGGAAACTCTGTCTCAAAACAAACAAACAAACAAACAAACAAAAAATACAAAAATTATTCCAGGCATGGTGGTGCACGCCTGTAACCCCAGCTACTAGGGAGGTTGAGGCAGAAGAATCACTTGAACCCGGAAGGCAGAGGTTACAATGAGCCGAGATCACACCACTGTACTCCAGCCTGGGAGACAGAGTGAGACTCCATCTAAAATTTAAAAAATAAAAAAATAAAAAATAAAATAATAAATCCAGGAAGAGGGGTGGGGTACTGAAGTGAAGCAGCAATTTTATATAGGGTGGTCAGGGTGGCCAGGGAAAGTCTGAGAAAGCAACATATGAGTTGCTTCAGTAAAGACCTGAAGGGGGTGAGGGAGTGAGCCATACAGCAATCTAGGGGAAGAGTAGTCCAAACAGAGGAACCAGCAAGTTCAAAGTTACTGAGACAGGAACAGCAGTGGGGCCACTGTGCTAGAGCCATTTTCATTAGAATCCATCAGTTTAACTCTGTGCCTCTTTGATCAATTCCAGTGGTACCAGGAAACTGCTTATGAGTGGAGTTTAGAAAAACCTTCCCCAGTGGTGGGGGAAAATGCACAGTGCAAAGGGCCTTATTTGGGTGGGGAATTGGGAGAGTTAATGTATTAACCTTAGATTTTAGGAGTTATGCTTCTTTCAGGAATGTGACCACTCAGACCATAAGAGCTGCATGTGACCGTAGTTTCATTTCTCTGGAAACAATTCTGCTAGAACAGGAACTGAGAATTCTTTCTCTATGACCTCTGGGTGAATTTGTGTTCCATGAGAACATTGGGCTTTGCATTTCTCATTACACTGCTCTCATAACTCTTGGGTTTGGAAGAGGTCACTGTCATTAAACTTTTTTATGACTTTCACCCCCAAAGAACCAATGATAAAGGTTAATAAAGAAGGTATCCAAGGTAAAAAGCTGCAACACCCTCGAGATGTTTACTTTCCATAAAACCTGGAGTCTCATGCCAGAGGCATTACATAAAAATAAAGCCAGGGTAGCCAAGTGCAAGCTGTAGAGTTATCAACAGTGCTGTGAGATGAAGTCTTCTTCAAGATCCTTTAATTGCCAGATGCAAAAGATAGTAAAATGGATTCTTTTCTTCTTGAAACTTTGCCAGCCTTGCGGCTATTGCCCACTATAGCTCCATTAAAGGCTCTGGGCATCTCTGCCAAGATGTGATGGCCAAGAACCAGCGATTATTTCAGGGGTCCTTTCTCAACCTGCCAGTCCTGCCATCTTGGCCTAGCCCCACAGGTCACTGCCTGACCCAGTCTGATTTATAGCTCTCATGGGATTGTTGTTGAAAAAGGATCCCATGGGATCCTTCCATAGAGGCTAATACTCACAGGAACGCTTTTAGAAAACAAGCTTAAAATTTAATGTTGAGGGATATTATGGGCCTAAGGGTGGTCCTAGAGAGACCTTCTCTGAAATTCTCTGCTAAGACTCAGTGTGTCTCAGCCACAGCATTGTGGAAAGAGCACAGGATTGAGAGACAAGAAGTCAGCTTTGTTTCTCAGCTTTGTTTTAGTATAACTGGCAAATAAAAACTGTATATATTTAAGGTGTACAACTTAATTTTTTGGGGGTGGGGGGATTGTTTGTTTCTTTCTCAGCTTTGTTTCAGTATAACTGGCAAATAAAAACTGTATATATTTAAGGTGTACAACTTAATTTTTTGGAGGTGGGGGGATTGTTTGTTTCTTTTGAGACAGGGTCTTGCTCCGCTGCCCGGGTTGAGTGCAGTAGCACAATCTGACAGCTCACTGCAAACTCCACATCCCAGGCTAAAGTGATCCTCCTGCCTCAGCCTCCCGAGTAGTTAGGACTACAGGTGTGTGCTCCACACCTGGCTAATTTTTTATTTTTTGTAAGGATGACATCTCACTATGTTGCCCAGTCTGGTCTCAAATTCCTAGGCTTAATCGATCCTCCCACCTCAGTCCCCCAAAGTGCTGACATTATAGGCATGAGCCTCCATGACAGTCCAACTTAATGTTTTGATATAGGTATACATTGTGAAACAATCACCACATTGAAGACCATTAACATATCCATCACCTCATATAGTTACCTTTTATTATTATTATTATTATTTATTATTTTGAGACTGAGTCTAGCTCTGTTATGCAGGCTGGAATGCTGTGGCTCCATCTTGGCTCCCTTCAGCCTCTACCTCCAGGTTTGAGCAACTCTAATGCCTCAGCCTCCTCAGTAGCTGGGATTACAGGCATGTGCCACCATGCCCAGCTAATTTTTGTACTTTTAGTAAAGACACGATGTTGGCCAGGCTGGTCTTGAACTCCTGGCCTCAAGTGATCCGTAAGCCTCAGCCTCTCGAAGTGCTGGGACTACAGGGATAAACCACAGCACCCAGTCTATTATTATTATTTTCTTTTAAAAACTTTTTTTGTTGGCCAGTCACGGTGGCTCACACCTGTAATCCCAGCACTTTGGGAGGCTGAGGTGGGTGGATCACCTGAGTTCAGGAGTTCGTGACCAGCCTATCCAACATGGAGAAACCCCATCTCTATTAAAAACACAAAATTAGCTGGTGTGGTGGCACGCGCCTATAATTGCAGCTACTCGGGAGGCTGAAGCAGGAGAATCACTTAAACCCGGGAGGTGGAGGTTGTGGTGAGCTGATATGGTGCCACTGCACTCCAGCCTGGGCAACAAGAGTGAAACTGTCTCAAAAAAAAATTTTTTTTATTTTGTTTTGTTTTGTTTTTGAGAGATGAAGTCTCACTCTGTCACCCAGGCTGGAGTAGCGTGGTGCAATCTCTGCTCACTGGAACCTCTGCCTTCTGAGTTCAAGTGATTCTCCACCCCCAGTTTCCCAAGTAGCTGGGACTGCAGGTGTGCGCTACCACATCCAGCTAAATTTTGTAGTTTTTAGAAGAGACGGAGTTTCACTATATGTTAGCCAGGCTGGTCTCAAACTTCTGACCTCAGGTGATCTGCCTGCCTTGGCCTCCCAAAGTGCTGGGATTACAGGCGTGAGCCTCCACGCCTGGCCTACTATTTTTTTAAAGGAAGTCTGAGGTTTACTCACGATTCACCTCTGTGCTGGATATCCTATTGCCGACTCCACCCAGGAGCCACTCCCCACTCTCTGTTCAGTGCCCAGGAGGCTGACCTCTGTAAAAACCTCAACAGACTCCCTTCTCCTCTGGGTTCCAATAAGGCCAAGGAGGGTCTCCTTTAGGGGATCAGAGAGAGGGAGGACTGAGGGGTTGGGTGTTAATTATCCTGAGTTCTTAGATCTACGAAGTTTCTGACTGCAGGCCTCTCCAGTTCTGGTGATCTGGCCCTCCTTCCTCCCTCTGTGGCAGGCCTATGTAGCTCCCCACAAGAACACACCGTCCCTGTGGCTTCCCTGCACCCTGCCTCTACCTTTGTAAAGAGTCCTTTTATTAGATTCTGCTGAAATTACCCAACTGGAGTGTGCCCTCTGTTTCTTGCCAGGATCCTGACTGAAGCGGCCACCAATGAGTCCAGTGACCTTGATCACATCACTTAGGCCCCATGGCTTTGGTTTCTTCATCTTTTCCCTCCTTCCTTCCTTCCTTCTCCTCTCTCTTTCTTTCTTTCTGTTTGTTTTTGTTTTTTGAGACTGAGTCTTGCTCTGTTGCCCAGGCTGGAGTGCAGTGGCGCAACCTCCACTCACTGCAACCTCCACCTCCTGGGTTCAAGCGATTCTCCTGTCTCAGCCTCCCAAGTAGCTGGAGCTACAGGCACCCACCACTAAGCCCAGCTAATTTTTGTATTTTTACAAGGTTTCACCTTGTAAGCCAGGCTGCTCTCGAACTTCTGACCTCGAGCGATCTGCCCACCTTGGCCTCCAAAAGTGCTGTGATTACAGGAATAAACCACCATGCCTGGCCAGATTTCTTCATCTTTAAAATGCCAGTTCTTACACACTTGCTTCATGGGGCTTTCATAAGGATTACAACAATATAAAGCACTAAATAAACATAATATTCGTTTTAAAGAAAAAAAAGGATAATGTGCTTTCTAAGTTTCACAATTCTAGAATGCCTACAAATAACAAGTTGTCTTTTATATCAAGCTGCTGCTGCCAATATGCAATTGCTCAGATATGAATATGGAGCAGTTTTTCTAAAATTCACAAAGATTTTTATTGAGTACCCAAAGGCTAAATTGGATTTCACTCTGATAAACATAATCATATTACGTGACCCAATAATATTAAATCCTAAAATCTATCCCAAACTCAGGCAGATAAGACAGTTAAGATAAAACATTTTTAATATTTTGTACCCAGCAGGGTAGTAATGATTTGTATTTTATTAGAGAAACTCTAAATAAAGACATTAGCATATTTTTCATTTTAGAAAAATTTAAACTGTTTTGTTATCACCATTGGCTACCAAGATATGGTGTTGGAAAAAAGATATTGCTAGATTTAAAGGATAGGTCCTCACTTTAAGTGCAAGTTTTGACACATTCTGTGTGACCTTACGGAAAGCATTTAATCCCTCTAATGTTTTTTATCAAGTCTGTATTTGGGTGAGAGTTTCTCACTTAAATATTAGAACAAAGTGAAAGTTCTTTGTAACAGAAATTGGGCTATTTGTAATTGTTCCCCCAAGGCTTCTTTAAATACCGTCATCTCTGATTATTCTTATCTGATTAAGATATGGAGAGGAGGCCCTGAGGGCTGCCCTGATTTGAGATTCACAGGGGAACAGCCCTAAGTCTTTGAGGAAGACAGTGAGGGAACCAGGCAGAAGGAGGGCCAGAAGTCCCGAATGACCTAGCAATTTTTTTTTTTTGAGATGGAGTCTCACTCTGTTGCCCAGACGATCTCTGCTCACTGCAACCTCCGCCTCTCAGGTTAAAGTGATTCTCCTGCCTCAGCCTCCTGAGTAGCTGGGACTACAGGCGGGTACCACATCTGGCTAATTTTTGTATTTTCAGTAGAGATGAGGTTTTACCCTGTTGGCCAAGCTGGTCTCAAACTCCTGACCTCAGGTGATCCACCCTCCTCAACCTCCCAAAAGGGCTGGGATTACAGGCATGAGCCACCATGCCCAGCCTGACCTAGCATTTAAGAGCCTTTTGCCATGCTATGTTGGCTACGGTCCAGACACAGAAGTGAGCTCAGGGGTGGGTAAGACAAAGTCCTTGCCTTCAAGGACTTTACTCTTTAGCTAGAAAGCTCAGTGTAACATGAGGAAAATTAGTGCAGTTCACACAAAGAGCTTTTCAGGCTGCAAGGAGGAGCCTGGGTCTGAGATGGGACATGATACCTGTGCAGGGAAGTGGCTGGCTGTGGGAAAGGCAAATGACTCTAGGAAGGTAGGACTGGGTTGGACTGCCCAGGTCTTCAAAGTCAAGCTTGATAAAGTTTCCATCCAATGCATTAAGAAATAGAAGACTACTGTGCATTTTTAGCAAAACAATCCCAAAAAGAGGCCCGGGGCAGTGGCTCACACCTGTAATCCCAATACCTTGGGGAAGCGGAGGCGGGTGGATCCTGAGGTCAGGAGTTCGAGACCAACCTGGCCAACGTGATGAAACCCTGTATCCACTAAAAATACAAAAATTAGCCAGAAGTGACGATGCGTGCCAGTAGTCCCAGCTACTTGGGAGGCTGAGGCAGGCGAATCGCTCGAACCTGGGAGGCGGAGGTTGCAGCGGCCCAAGATTGTGCCACAGCACTCCAGCCTGGGTGACAGAGCCAGACTCCAATCCCCACCCACAAGAAAAGGAAAATAGGTTTTGCGATAAGCAGGATGAAGTGTTAAGAATGCAGAAAAAAAATAATTCAAACACCAAGCAGACTTTTTTCACTCCTTTAAAGACAACTAGACACTTGCAGAGTAACCCGTGAATTAGGATGGGTGGTTTAATTCCTCTCACGGAAAAGTCCTTCCCAGAATATTTGTTCTCCCTTTATCATATTTTTTAAACAAAGGTGTAAAATCAAGCAATGATCTCCCTTTAAACAAAGTTTTATCTACCCTTCAGAACAAGAAGCTTGTGTGGTTGTGAGGTGACTGTCATGGCACTACAGGTTCCAAATCAGATGGGGACTCTGCTCACCATCCTGTGGATTCACAGCCACAGATTCCCACTCCTCACACTTCAGCTACAAAAAAAAAAAAAAAAAAAAAAAAAAAAAAAAAAGTATAAACATACATATGTGTGTATATGCATTTTCTTAAAAAAAAAAATCTTGCTTATGTAATATTAACCCATTGGTATTTCAGAGATGGTGACAGAGGCCTGATCTGGCACCCTTAGTTTCTTTAGGAATTAGTGTTCCTTTATCTATTCACCCTGCAGACTTGGTTTAGCAGCAGGAGCCTATCTGGCTGTCCATGGCACAGGCTTTGTTCCTTCCTGCACAACCTCAAAAGCACCCGGATACTCTCCATCGGCAGCCAACGACCTTTCGTCTCAGATCTAAGTTGTTTGTTTACATTTCCTGGGCTATCTGAGTCATTAAAAGAAATGTATTAGTTTGCTTTTTCAACTACTCTATTCTCTAGAATTTAGCTTCATTATTTTACACAGGACAGGGAAAAGGAGTTGCAGTGGCTATTTTGTAGCAGATTGGGATCAGGGGAGCCAGAAGGAGGTCCTAATCTGAAATAGAAAAAGACAGAATGGCCGGTGCGGTGGCTCAAGCCTGTAATCCCAGCACTTTGGGAGGCTGAGGCGGGTGGATCACAAGGTCAAGAGATCGAGACCATCCTGGTCAACATGGTGAAACCCCGTCTCTACTAAAAATACAAAACATTAGCTGGGCATGGTGGCACGTGCCTGTAATCCCAGCTACTCAGGAGGCTGAGGCAGGAGAATTGCCTGAACCCAGGAGGCAGAGGTTGCAGTGAGCCGAGATCGCACCATTGCACTCCAGCCTGGGTAACAAGAGTGAAACTCCGTCTCAAAAAAACAAACAAACAAACAAACAACAACAACAAAAAAAAACAAAACAAAGAAAAAGACAGAATGATTCTTGTATTAATGTTTGGTTTTAATTTATTTATTTTTCCTGCATGATCATGTTCACCATTATGTCCTGAAAGGCAACACTTACGGGGAAAGAAGATTCAGAAGGGCCTGCTCCACCCGATCACTATCATCATCCCTGCCCCTGGGGGTTTGCAATCCAGCTGGGCAACTGCACGGAAAGACCTGTATTTTCTGAACCAGGACAGAAATCTAGAGGAAGAGGAGATGCTCAAAGGCCAAGGTAGTCAGAGAAGGTTTAGATGAGATGTGGCCCTGAAGGGTGGATGGGACCTGGAAAAAGCAAAGTGGTGGGTTCTGGGCACGGTGGCTCACATCTGTAATCCCAGCACTTTGGGAGGCTGAGGTGGGCAGATAACCTGAGGTCAGAAGTTTGAGACCAGCCTGGCCAACATGGAGAAACTTTGTCTTTACTAAAAATACAAAAGTTACTCTACAGCCATGCCACCCTGAGTGCGCCCAATCTTGTCTGATCTCAGAAGCTAAGCAGGGTTGGGCCTGGTTAGTACTAGGATGGGAGACTGCCTGGGAATACTGGGTGCTATAGGCTTTACAAATAAATAAATAATAAATAAATAAATACAAATTAATACAAAAATTAGCAGGGCATGCTGACACACACCTGTAATCCCAGCTACTTAGAAGGCTGAGGCAGAAGAATCTCTTCAACCCGGGAGGCAGAGGTTACAGTGAGCTAAGATCATGCAGCTGCACTCCAGCCTGGGCAACAGAGAGAGAGACTCTCTCTGAAAAAAAACAAAAACAAACAAACAAACAAACAAAAAACAAGAAACAAAAAGAAAGTAAAGCTGCAGAGGCCAAGACAGGCTGGATATGTCTAAAGAACGTGGTGTGTTGGGGGGCTGAGGGTGCAGAAAGTGGGTGATAACCTGTGAAGGCAGAGTCTTGTCACAGAGCAAGCACTTGGAACCCAGGGTCTTTGGCCAGCTTCAGGGGTCCTGAGCCTGAAACTGTGCTTTAAATGGGGTGTGTTTGTGCAGGCTTCTGCAGAGATGGCCATAGGAGTCAAAGGAGTTTAGGGAGAGATTTATGTGCCTTGACTAAAGGTTCTGAATTTTACTCTATGGAAGGCAATGAGTTTGGGAGTGGAGAATAAGCAAGGTATAATGGGAAAAACAGTTTTTGGATGTGGGTTTTTGTTGTTGTTATTGTTTTAGTTTTTATTTTTATTTTTCCAAGATGGAGTCTTGCTCTGTTGTCCAAGCTGGAGCGTAGTGGCTCAATCTCAGCTCACTGCAACCTGTGCCCACAGGATTTTTTTTTTTTTAAAGACAGGGTTTCACCATGTTGATCAGGCTAGTCTTGAACTCCCGACCTCAGGTGATCCGCCCCCACCTTGGCCTCCAAAGTGCTTGGATTACAGGCGTGAGCCACCACACCCGGCCTGCCCCCAAGGGTTTTTAATAGATTCTCCTGCCTCAGCCTCTGGAGTAGCTGGGATAACAGGCACGCGCAACCACACACGGCTAATTTTTGTATTTTTAGTAGAGAGGGGGTTTCGCCATATTGGCCAGGCTGGTCTTGAACTCCTGGCCTCAGGTAATCCACCCACCTCAGCCTCCCAAAGTACTGGAATTACAGACATGAGCCACCTCACCCAGCCTAGCTTTTATTTTTTAAAGATTAATCCAGGAATGGTGAGTTGGAATGGGGAGGAACTCAGACAGAAAAGCTTAAGTTTCAGCCCTTTATGGTATAGGAATGACATGAAAAAGGCCCCAAAACAATGAAGAAATGGGCAGGAGAAACATCAGAAAAGATAAATTGGCAAGATTTTATGACTGCATATGACAGGAGAAAAAGAATCTGCTAGTGGTCCAAAGGCGACTAAGATTTCAGCCTAGGCAAGGTGTAACTAGGTTTCTGCATAATACTGGCTTATTTCTGTAAGTTACTGTTTTGGGTGGTGGTTCGTTTGTTTGTTTGTAAGACAGAGTCTTGCTCTGTCACCCAGGCTGGAGTATGGTGGTGTGATCTCAGCTCACTGCAACCTCCCTGTCCCGGTTCAAGCAGTTCTTGTGCCTTAGCCTCCTGAGTAGCTGGAATTACAGTCATGCGCCAACACCCCCAAATAATTTTTGTATTAGTAGAGATGGGGTTTTGTCATGTTGCCAGGCTGGTCTTGAACTCTTGGCCTCAAGTGATCCGTCCGCTTTGGCCTCCCAAAGTACTGGGATTACAGGCATGAGCTACCACAATTGGCCTAATTTACTGACTTTAACAAGAGGTTTTGCTTACAAATTGTCCCAGTTACAATTTCTGGAGAATCATTTTCTTGAGGGATAATGTGCCTTCTCAAAAGGATATATGAGTGACCAATAAACTTTGAGCTCCTTTCTGGACAGAAAAGTTCACCAGGACACCCTATCAAGCTGCCAGTGAAAAAACAGGTCCGTTTCCAGGAGAAAGTTATGACAGGCCGTAGGGATTCATTCATTGGGTGTCATTATTATATCCTTCTTTTAAATTATTATTATAAAGACAATGTAAAACCATTGCACAGAATAGAAAAAATAGAAGAAAGGATTTCTACTTTTGTCTTCAGCAAATAGATTCCTGAACAATCCTACTGACTGAAGTAACAAAACGCTCAAGAAAGTTTAATGTTTATTGAAAGCCTACTACAATCAAGACAATTTTGAATTTTAAAACAATGACTTTTTTTTTTTTTTTTAACGGAGTGTCGCTCTGTCTCCCAGCCTGGAATGCAGTGACACAATCTTGATTCAATGCAACCTTCACTTCCCGGGTTCCAGCAATTTTCCCTCCTCAGCTTCCCAAGTAGCCGGGATTACAGGCAAGAGCCACCAAGCCCAGCTAAACAATGATTAAAAATAAATAAATAAAAAAAATAAAAAAATTGAGATGGGGCCAGACACAGTGGCTCACACCTGTAATTCCAGCACTTTGAAGGCTGAGGTGGGCAGATCACCTGAGGTCAGGAGTTCAAGACCAGCCTGCCCAATATGGTGGAACCCCGTCTCTCCTAAAAATACAAATATTAGCCAGGCATGATGGAGGCACCTGTAATTCTAGCTACTCAGGAGGCTGAGGCAGGAGAATTGCTTGAACCTGGAGGTCGAGGTTGCAGTGAGCCGAGGTCGTGCCATTGCACTCCAGCCTGGGTGACCAAAGGGAAACTCTATCTTAAAAAACAAAAAACAAACAAACAAAAAATTGAGATGGGGGTCTCACTATGTTGTCCAGACTGGTCTCAAGATCCTGGGTTCAAGTGGTCCTCCCACCTCGGCCTTCCAAAGTGCTGAGATTATAGGCATGAGCCACTGTGCCCATCCAAAACAATGATTTTATTTTTTTTTTAAAGATGGGGTTTCACCATGATGGCCAGGCCAGTCTTGAACTCCTGACCTCAGGTGATCCACCCACCTTGGCCTCCCAAAGTGCTGGGATTACAGGCATGAGCCACCGCTCCCCTCCACCGGTTTTTCAAGGCAAGCTATAATAAGGAAATTATTATTTTTAATACTACTTTCACTTAGTTAAGGAAATATTAAAACTTTTATTAGCTTGAAAAGAAAATAAGTGGATTAGTCAAAAACACTGCTTGTCTCCAGATACCTGTTTGGTTTTCACTAGGATTTTTGGTGTTGGGTCAACCGAGTTTGCTCTTGTCTGTATGGCTCTGAGTGAGTGGTACCTGTGAGATGGAAAGAATACCACAGAGGCGATCTCCCGAGTCACCTAGGCCAAGTTGCTCCCAGAAGTGGGGCCACTGTGGTATGCACTGACAGGCTTCTCCCTGGCCCTGCCTCAAAGCCCCTTTCCAACAGGTCTGATAGACCCCAACGATGAATGCAGCAGGGCCTGAGGCTTGGGACTACATGGGAAGATGGAGAACTCCTCTGGAAAATCAGTTAAACATCATAAAGATAAGCTGACAATATACAAACCTTAGGACCCACAAATATCCCCAGAGAAACTCTTGACCCTCGTCTGAGTAGTCATATACAAAAATGTTTATAGCAGCCCTTGCCAGTAATAGCAAAAAATTGCAAGGCCAGGTATGGTGGCTCACGGCTGTAACGTCAGCACTTTGGGAGGCCAAAGTAGATCACTAGAGTCGAGGAGTTTGAGACTAGCCTGCGCAACACGGCGAAACCCTATGTCTAGGAAAAAAAAAAAAAATTAGCCAGGCATAGTGGCACACACCTATGGTCCCAGCTACTTGGGAGGCTGAGATGGGAGTATCGCTTGAGCCTGGGAGGCAGAGGTTGCAATGAGTTATGATCCCGCCACCGCACTCCAGCCTGAATGACAGAGCAAGACACTGTCTCTCAAATGTCCATTGGTAGGAGAATAGAGAAGAAAATAGCAGAATAGTCACACAGTAGAATATTAAGCAGCTAGAGCTGCAGCAAACAGATGTCACATACATCGTGTGGAGAGGTGAGAATAGCAAACTGAAGAATATATGCAGCATGATTTATTTTATATAATGTTCAAGAGCATGCAAATCCAGCATATTGTTTACAGATGCATATTTTGGAGGTAAAAATTATGAAGAGAAGCAAGATAATTAACAAAATTTAGGAGGGACTGGAATGGGGAAGGAGACACAAAAGGGTTTTAATGGTGTTGGTTGCAAACTGTGTCTTAAACCGGGTGTGGGTAGTTGAGTGTCCATTTTTTATACTCTACTCATGTAATCTATTCTTTTGTAAGCATTTAATATTTAATTAAATTTTGAAAAACTAGATGTGGCAGAGATCTCCTGCAAAAGATATAATTACAAAACATAATCATCCTAATCCCAGAACTCAAAACTCATCAACTCTCTGTTTAACAGTCAGACAAACAAAACAAAAAGACCAAGTTTACATATAGAGCAAATACAGATGGAGAAAAATGAGGTGCCTGAGTTTCTCTGTCTTCTGGATCATTTATCTTTTAGCAATTTTTTTTTTTTTTTTTTTTTTTTTGAGATGGAGTCTTACTCTGTTGCCCAGGCTGGAGTGCAGTGGTGCGATCTTGGCTCACTGCAACCTCCACCTCCCAGGTTCAAGTGATTCTCCTGTCTTAGCCTCCTGAGTAGCTCAGACTACAGGCACGCACCACTGTGCCAGCTAATTTTTGTATTTTTAGAGACAGGGTTTCATCATGTTGGCCAGGCTGGTCTCAAACTCCTGAGCTCATGATCCATCCGCCTCTGTCTCCCAAAGTGCTGGGATTACAGGTGTGAGCCACAGTGCCTGGCCTAGCAATTTTAAAAAATGTTTCATTTAGGTCGGGCACAGTGGTTCATGCCTGTAATCCCAGCACTTTGGGAGGCTGAGGTGGGTGGATTGCCTGAGGACAGGAGTTCGAGACCAGCCTGGCCAACATGGTGAAACCCCGTCTCTATTAAAAATTCAAAAAACAGCGGGGTGCAGTGGTGTGCGCCTGTAATCCTAGCTACTCAGGAGGCTGAGGCAAAAGAATTGCTTGAACCCAGCAGATAGAGGTTGCAGTCAGCCGAGATCATACCACTGGCACTCCAGTCTGGCCAACAGAGCGAGACTCTGTCTCAAAAAAAAAAAAAAAAAAAAATCGTTTATTATTGTAGTCACAAATACTTCTTCAGTATCTTATAAATGAGACACAGTTTGGGTTGTGAGGGTTGGACAGTGGAGGGCCACCTAGGAGGCAGATAATTAAGCAATAAACAAGGACAGATGCTGCACAGCAAAAGCACCGGAGGCTGGGGGAGCACAGGGCAGCCACAGGCAACCAGGCCTTGGGAAATATACTTCATTTATTTATTTTATTTTTTTGTACAGATGGGGCCTTGCTATATTGCCCAGGCTGGTCTCCGACTCCTGGACTCAAGCACTCACGTCGGGCCCCCAAAGTGCTTGGATTACAGGTGTGAGCCACTACTCCCACCGGAATCCATACTTTAGAGCAGTGGTCCCTAAACTTTTTGGCACCAGGGTCCAGTTTTGTGGAAGACAATTTTTCCCTAGACGAGTTGGTAAGGGGGATGGTTTCAGGATTATTCAAGCACTTTACACTTATTGTGCACTCTATTTCTCTCATCATTACACTGTAATATATAACGAAATAATACACAAGTCACCATAATGGAGAATCAGTGGGACCCTTGAGCTTATTTTCTTGCAACTGGATGGTCCCATCTGGGGGTGATAGGAAACAGTGACAGATCATCAGGCATTAGAGTCTCATAAGGAGCATACCACCTGGATCCCTCACATGCTCAGTTCACAACAGGGTTCGAGCTCCTATGAGAATCCAGTGCTGCTGCTGAGCTGACAGAAAGCAGAGTTCAGGTGGCAATGCAAGGCATGGGGAGCAGCTGTAAATACAGATGAAGCTTCCCTCACTGGCCCATGCTCACCTCCTGCTGTGCAGCCTCGTTCCTAATAGGCCACAGACCGGTACCGGAGTGAGGGATTGGGAATCCCCTGCTTTAGAGAGTAAAAAAACCAGATGTTTGTTGCATGGCAGGTCACGTTCTAAGCATTTTACATATTCCATACAACATGTAGGAATTCACTGGATCCTCACCTTGCAACAACCCTAATGAGGTAGGTGCTATCATGATCCCCATTTCACAGAAGAGGAAATTGACAGGCACAGAGGGGGTTGAGTGACCATCCATAAGATCACATAGCTTGTAAGTGCTGAGCCAGGATTCAAAGCCTGGCACACTGGTGTTCCTGACCACCAAACTCTGCTGTCCCTCATGCTTCCCTGAGAAGGTGACACTCTGACTGAGACCTATGCTATGAACAGCAGTCAGACAGGAATAGAGAAGGGGGATGGATGAAGGGTCAGGCAGAGGACCTGTCACCTGAAGGTCATACAAAGAGCTAAAATAAATATTATTTAGCCACACAGATTGTGAAAGATCCAGCCAGCTGAGAACAGTCCTCTCCGTTTCTTTTCTTTTGGACCTTGGCTGAGAAAGGCAATGCAGGGATGAGGCAAGGTCTGGGGGAGGTGGTTTGAGCTCCGTGGTCATTTTCTCTGGGTGAGATGCAGACCTTGGTGCCAGCAATCTGAGGGCTTCTAAAGGCCCTGGCAACAGCTGCCAGGGCTCCTGGGAAAGTCCCCAGGCATTCGGGACCCTGCAGCCTTGGCAGCCCCCCAGTCCCCTCTTGGCCTTGTTTCCCAAAAGGACTCAACATCAATCAGGCGCAGGAACCTAAAGCACGACCTAGCAAACAGCTGGCAAACTATTTTTAAAATCCAATTTAAAGTTGTATATGTATAAGCCCCAGTGGATTTCTCTGGGGAATTCTATCTTACAAGTGGAAAATTTTTTTAAGTCAAATAAGGTAATCTCTATTTTGATTCCCATCAAACCCCAGTGCGGGGCCCTGCAGCCGATGGTAAGTGCTAATCCACTTTAAGCACAAGCAAGTCAGAGCTTGGGAGTCAGCGAGCCTCCAGGACCCAGAGAGAAAGGTCAGGACTGGTGATATTTATCGTGTTAACACTGTTAGCGTGTGTTTGGCTCTGTCCAGCACAGGAAAATAAATAAAAGACCTGAATTTTGGCTGCTGGAGTGGAGGAGAGCCAGGCTTCCGGGATCTGCCCGTAAGTTGTGCAGCTCCCTAACCCTTAGATTCCCTCTAGCCCGCTTCCAAAAAATAAATATATAAATAGAGGAACCAAAGAGATAAGAGGAGAGAGCAGGGTTCTGAGGCAGGAAATGGAGCAGAGAGAGCAGGGCAGGCAGAGGGGTGGGGAGGCAGCAGGCCCAGCACTCCACAGCCTGCTAAGTTAGCTCAGCCACCGCCTTTTTTGTGATTTTGCAGCCACCAAGCTTAGGCCTCAGGCGCCGATGGAGAGATAAAGCATCTTGTGCCAGGACCAGCAGCACAGTGTACCCCGCAACGCTGGCACAGCTCTTTGCTTCTCCCAACAAACACCTTTCTTTTGCATTCAGCAACCCAGATTTATTTGTCTGGGCTTTTTCATCTTTCTGAGATCTAAAGTTACAAACTGGACAGACAGAGCTAGAGAAGGATTTCTCCTACATTTCCTCCCCTACAGGGTACTCTGCAAATGTCATTGCTCCTGCCTCACAGTTTTTGTCTAAACTCAAACTTTAGGACAATCCAAAAGGACCCTTGGCTACCTGAAGAGGGGCAGATCTGCTGTAGCTGCCCTTCCCCCCATCCCGCCCCCACCAGTCATTTTCCAAGGAGGCCAAGGTGTTGAGACATTGGAAGGAGAGAGCAATGCTGGACAGACATCCTGGGGTGGAGAGGAGAGGGTCCCGGAGTGAGAGAAGAGAACTCCTGACAGAAATGCTTTGTAATTTGCCTGCTGGGAAGGGGCCCACAGAGGTTACAGGAGGCTGCTTTCAGGAAAGAAGGCAGTTCCGTTGGGAGGGGAGTAGGGTAGTCAGCCTTACCTGCCCCTTCTGTCTGCAGCCATGAGGTATGTGATCATAGTTTCACCAGGAAGTTCATGTTAAAAAGTCATTCTTGGCTGGGCGTGGTGGCTAACCCTTTGGAAGGCTGAGGTTGGCAGATCGCTTGAACCCAGGCGTTCAAGACTAGCCTAGGCAACATGGCAAGACCCCATCTCTACAGAAAAATACAAAAATCAGCCGGGCATGGGGGCACACACCTATAGTCTGTTATTTGGAAGACTGAGGTGGGAGGATCGCTTGAGCCCAGGGGATCAAGGCTGTGATTACACCATTGCACTCCAGCCTGAGTGACAGAATGAAACTGTTTCAAAATAAATAAATAAATAATAATAAAAAATATATGACAGTGGTCATGAACTGTTTATAACTGCATTCAACAATATGAATCAATCTAGCAGATATGATGTTGATTTAAAAAAAAAGCCAGACACACACAAAAATACTATTTTTGGTCCATTTTTTAAAATTATAAAAGCAGCAAAAACCAATCTATTAATTAGATTAGTTTAATCTGATCTTGGGCAGGGAAATAAGTGTAGGCTGGGCATAGTGGCTCACGCCTGTAATCCCAGCACTTTGGGAAGCTGAGGCAGGTGGGTCACCTGAGGTCAGGAGTTCAAGACCAGTCTAGCCAACATGGTGAAACCTCGTCTCTACTAAAAATTTAAAAATTAGCCGGGCATGGTGGCAGCCACCTGTAATCCCAGCTACTCAGGAAGCTGAGGCTGGAGAATTTCTTGAACCCAGGAGGCAGAGGTTGCAGTGAGCTAAGATTACGCCACTGCACTCTAGCCTGGACAACAGAGTGAGACTCCGTCTCAAAAAAAAAAAAAAAGAGCTCTGAGGTGCCACCATGCTTGGATGCTTGGTCTGGATGCTGGTTGTATGAGGTGCACTAGTTTGTGGTGAAAATTCTGTGATCTATACACTCTCAATATGTACATTTTCCTGCATGGATATGCTATATATCAATAAGAAAAAATTAAGGATGAAAAAGCCATCATGTATGGTATCAAGCTTATTGGAGGAGACAGTGAGATGATTTTAGCTCAGCACTGCAAATGCCGTAATACGGAAATACATGATGTGTGCTATTAGCAATACAGAAAAGAAGGAACAAGTATCTCAGGCTCAGGGATGAGACAGGGTCATGGGGGCCTCCTGAAGGGACACTAGAGCCAAATAGGAGCTGAACCTCATCCTCAGAGGCTGAATAGACTCCTTGAAAAAGATGAGTGTGGCTTCAGGCTCATTGATAGAGACAGGGATGAGATGTTAGAGGCACTCACTGCTGAGGGCCTTGTTTGGTCCTTGAAATAGGAAGAGGAAATTGGCCACAAAGATGAGAGTGGAAGCGAGAGGGGAGGAGTGAAGCATCTAAATGATATTCTAATCATTTAGAATAACTGGGGAATGAGAGCCAGAGCCCACCAAGGAGAAGTTTAAAGAAAAAAAATTGACAGTTGGCATGGAGGTGTAAATCATTAATTTGGAGTGGAATCATTCTTACTGGCTGAGTGGCCTTTTTCAGGAACATAAACAGAAAATCCAGAGATAGGGTTTTAGTGGGCAGATGTGGCAAGAGCAGGAGAATTGGCACTGGAGAGGAGGGGCCTAAAAATCCCAGCCACGGTGTCCAGCCAAGAGCAGAGAACAGTGATCTGTGACCCTACTCCTGGTTTTCCTCTCCCCGGTCTGATCACTCCTCAGCCTTTCTGCTGAGTTCCTCTTCTTCCACCCAACCCTTAAGGGTAGGTGATCTCTAGAGTCCCACTAATTTGGTCTACACAATTTCCTTATATTGACAACTGCCACTTTCTCTGATATTGCTGTCTTCAAAAGCAAACTGCTCCACGCCTGATCTACCTCATCCTTCTTCAACCCAGAATTCTTGGAGCACTAGATCCTTAGATCTACTCAATGTGTTTACATGCCACATGTTCCTCAACTCATTGTTTTTCTTTCTTTCTTTCTTTTTTATTTATTTTATTTTTTTTTTTTTTGAGACAGAGTTTCGCTCTTGTTGTCCAGGCTGGAGTACAATGGTGCTATCTCAGCTCACTGCAGCCTCATTCTCCTGCCTCAGCCTCCCGAGCAACTGGGATTAAAGGCCTGCACCATCACACCCATCTAATTCCGTTTATTTATTTATTTATTTATTTTTTTTTTTTTGAGACAGAGTTTCGCTCTTGTTACCCAGGCTGGAGTGCAATGGCGTGATCTTGACTCACCGCAATCTGCCTCCTAGGTTCAGGCAATTCTCCTGCCTCAGCCTCCTGAGTAGCTGGGATTACAGGCACGCGCCACCATGCCCAGCTAATTTTTTTGTATTTTTTAGTAGACACAGGGTTTCACCATGTTGACCAGGATGGTCTCAATCTCTTGACCTCGTGATCCACCCGACTCGGCCTCCCAAATTGCTGGGATTATAGGCTTGAGCCACCGCACCTGGCCTAATTTCGTATTTTTAGTAGAGATGGGATTTCTCCACATTGGTCAGGCTGGTCTCAAACTCCCGACCTCAGGTGATCTGCGGACCTCAGGTGATCTGTCCACCTTGGCCTCCCAAAGTGCTGGGATTACAGGCATGAGCCACTGCACCTGGCCTCAACTCATCACTCTCAAAGCTGAACTCATTTTCTTCCCCATCCTTTTCTGGTCTCAAACCCTTTCCCTCCTTCTGAGTGTTCCTTGGGCAGAATCACCATCCACTCAGCCACCCAAGGCAAATGCCTGGGCTGCCTCATTCTTTCTCATTCTTGTCATCCAATCAGGCACCAAGGCTGTCAATTTGTCTTTTCAATAATTTTCCTATCTGAAGCTGCCCCTCCACCCCCACCATCGCCTCCTAAGTTTGTGCCCTGCTCTGTTGCAAAAATCTTCTTACTGGTCCCCTTGACTTTGGTCTCTTATCTCTTCTCCATCTTCCAGGCTGCTTCCTGGTGGTCTTCAGAGAAACCAAATGATTTAGTCACAGTGCTTTTATTAATGCATCTAAAAAACAAGGTTGTCTTATGTCAGGACAAACCATAATCTCCCATCTAAAGGATTCCTCTTCTTCTTTGTCTCTCCAGGTTCCTTGTCTGCTTTCAAAATATTTATTTTCAAAATACATTTTTAAAAATTAGACTTACATTCTGCTGGTACAGAAAATTCAAATAATATAGAAAAGTGTTGAACAAAGAGCAAAATGTACCTTCTCCCTCTAGTCCCCAGCGCCACTCTCCAAATGCTACCACCACTTGTTTTGAATCCTTCCTGCAAAGTCTGAATATACTTGTATATCTCTTTTTTAATCTAACACAAATGAGATCATGTTACCTTGCATATTGGTTTTTTCTGACCTAACATATTTAGAAGAACTTTCCCTATCAGCATATATACTCCTACCTCATATTTCAGGGATTGCATACTTTTCCATTACATGGATGTATTTATCCAGTCTCTTGCTGATGGATGTCTAAGTGCTTTCCAGTTTTTTGTTATTACAAGGTTGCAGTGAACATCCTTGCACATGATTTTGGCATAATTTTTCCAGCACAACCCTAGGGCAAATTCCTAGTGGTAGAATTGCGGAATCAATGAATACCTGCACTCAAAATGTTGACAGACATTGCTAAATTGCTTTCTGGAAGACCTGAACCTGTTTACATTCCCAGCAACAATGTATGAAGGTGTCTATTTCTCAATAATCTGGTAAATACTGGGCATTACAACTTTTATTTGTTTTCCATATGATGATAAATGGCAACTCATTCTGCTTTACATTTCTTTGACTATGAGTGAGGTCGAATATCTTTTTACATACTTACTGGCTATTTGTATTTTTTGTAATCTGTTCACATCCTCTGCCTGTATCATGGTTACTTTATAAGTCCAGGTGTCTGAACCATTGTCTTTTCTAATTTTTTTTTTTTTTTTTTTTGAGATGGAGTCTCGCTCTGTAGCCCAGGCTGGAGTGCAGTGGTGCGAATTCGGCTCACTGCAACCTCTGCTTCCTGGGTTCAAGTGATTCTCCTGCCTCAGCCTCCCGAGTAGACGGGATTACAGGCCTGAACCATTGTCTATCGTCCCAGCAAAGTTAATAGGTGATCACAATCATGTTGCTATAAAAAAAAAAAAAGAAAGAAAGGAAAGAAAAAAGAAAAGTTAATAGGTGATAGAACCCCATGAATTTCACCTTTTCCCAAGTAGGAGCCTCAATCAATCAAAGAGGATTGAACAGCCCTAAAATGTTCAAGTAAGGGATCGCTCCTGGTGCTTTCTGTCCATTGGTGTTTGGCTGACTACTTGACTGCTCAAAACCATTGATTATCCAGAGCTTTCAAGTCGAAGTAGTCACTATCTTCTCCCTTTTCCCATTTGGTGCATAACATCATGAACAGGTGGGGAGGGAACTGGCCAGACCCAAAGCCACTTGTCTCTTTGGGAAACAACTGCAGCAGCACAAATCAATTAAGTTTTGACCCAGTACTTCTACTCCGACCTATTATTCCACGTTGGGAAATCTTTCCTTAAGAAGGTATTCCAAGGCCGGGCGCGGTGGCTCAAGCCTGTAATCTCAGCACTTTGGGAGGCCCAGGCGGGTGGATCACGAGGTCAAGAGATCGAGACCATCCTGGTCAACATGGTGAAACCCGGTCTCTACTAAAAATACAAAAAAAAAAAAAAAAAAAAAATTAGCCGGGCATGGTGGCGCGTGCCTGTAATCCCAGCTACTCAGGAGGCTGAGGCAGGAGAATTGCCTGAACCCAGGAGGCGGAGGCTGCAGTGAGCCGAGATCGCACCATTGCACTCCAGCCTGGGTAACAAGAGCGAAACTCCATCTTAAAAAAAAAAAAAAAAAGTTAAAAAAAAAAAGCATTCCAAATATATATTTTAAAAAACTTATATGCACAAGAAGTCCATTTACAGTGCTAAGTAATAGAAAACTGCACACAATCTGTATGTCTAACACTCAGGAATTGCTCAGAAAATCCTTTGAATTTATTATCACGGAGTGCTTTATGATTATGAATATAAAGACAGGGTGATGACAGAAAAATTCTAATAAAACGATGACAACATTTGATGAAACTAGTACATTTACACTATTTGTATATACATATATATATATATATATATATATATATATATATATATTTTTTTTTTTTTTTTTTTTTTTTGAGACGGAGTTTCACTCTTGTTACCCAGGCTGGAGTGCAATGGCGCGATCGCGGCTCACCGCAACCTCCGCCTCCTGGGTTCAGGCAATTCTCCTGCCTCAGCCTCCTGAGTAGCTGGGATTACAGGCACGTGCCACCATGCCCAGCTAATTTTTTGTATTTTTAGTAGAGACGGGGTTTCACCATGTTGACCAGGATGGTCTCGATCTCTCGACCTCGTGATCCACCCGCCTCGGCCTCCCAAAGTGCTGGGATTACAAGCTTGAGCCACCGCGCCCGGCCGTGTATATACATATATTTAAATTATACTTTTAAAAAACCCAGAAGGGATGTTAACAGTAGTTTTGCTAAAGAGCTGGCAGTATAGATCTTTTTCTCTTATTTTTCCAAACATAAAAAGACAATTTTTGTAATTGAGATAATTTTCACACCATAAAACTCACGCTTTTGATGTGTATCAGTAATTTGTAGTATATTCATAGAGTTTTGCAACCATTACCACTATTTAATTCCAGAACATTTTTATATCCCCAAAAAGAAACTCCATATCCATTAGCAGTTACTCTCCATTCCCTTCTTCCACCCGCCCTGGCCACCACAAATCTTGCTTTTGATTCTATGGATTTGATTTTCCTATACTGGACTTTTTTTTTTTGAGACAGGGTCTTACTCTGTCACTTAGGCTGGAGTGCCGTGGCACAATCACAGGTCACTGTAGCCTCAACCTCCCAGGCTCAGGTGACCCTCCCACCTCAGCCTCCCAAGTAGCTGGGACTACAGGTGTATGCCACCACGTCTGGCTAATTTTGTATTTTTTGTAGAGACAGGGTCTCACCATGTTTCCCAAGTTGGTCTCAAACTCCTGGGCTCGAGTTCCATCTTGGCTTCCCAATTTTCTGGAATGACAAGATAAGCTACTGCACCCAGCCTGGACATTTCATACAAATTGAACTATACAGTGTATTTTTTTTACAGTATGTTTTTTGTCACTGATTTCTTTCACTTAGCATAATGCTTTCAAGATTCATCTATGTATTTTCTCAAGACACAAAAAAGAAAAGAAAAAAAAAAAGATTCATCTATGTTGGCCGGGCACATTGGCTCATACCTGTAATCCCAGCACTTTGGGAGGCCGAGGTGGGTGGATCACCAGAGGTCAGGAGTTCGAGACCAGCCTGGCCAACATGGTGAAACCCCATCTCTATTAAAAATACAAAAAAATTAGCCAGGTGTGGTGGCAGGCATCTGTAATCCTAGCTACTTGGGAGGCTGAGGCAGGAGAATTGCTTGAACCCAGGAGGCAGAGTTTTGCAGTGAGCCAAGATCATGTCACTGCATTCCAGCCTGGGCAAGAGAGCAAGACTCTGCCTAAAAAACAAACAAACAAAAAAAGATTCATCCATGTTATGGCAAGTATCAGTACTTTATTCCTTTTTATGGCCAAATAATATTCCATTGTATGGAAATACCATATTATATTTATCCACTCATCAGTTGATAGACATTTGGTTGCTTCCACTTTTGACTACTATGAAAAAAGTTGCTATGAGCATTTATGTACAAGTTTTTGTGTAAACATGTGTTGCAGCTCTCTTGGGTATATACCTAGGAGTGGGCGTGTTGGGTCAAATAGTAACTATGTTTAACTTTTTGAGAAACTACAGAACTGTTTTCCAAAGTGGCTGTACCAGTTTATGTCCCCACAAGCAGGGCACATGTGTTCCAGTTCTCCACATCCTTGTTAGCACTTGTTAGATTCAGAATTTGTCAACATTTTCTCTCATTGTGTGGGTTGTCTTTTTGCTTTCTTGATAGTGTCCTTTAACACAAAAAAAGTTTTTAATTTTGATGAGGTACAATTTGCCTAATCTTTCTTTGGCTGATTGTGTTTTTGGTGTCATTTATTTTTTATTATTATTGTTATTTTTTATTTTGAGACAGAGTCTCATTCTGTCACTCAGGCTGCAGTACAATGGTGCAATCTCAACTCACTGCAACCTCTGCCTCCCAGGTTCAAGTGACTCTCCAGCCTCATCCTCCCAAGTAGCTGAGATTGCAGGCACACACCACCACACCCAGCTAATTTTGTATTTTTAGTAGTGAGAGTTTCTCCATGTTGGTCAGGCTGGTCTCGAACTCCTGACTCAGGTGATCCACCTGCCTCAGCCTCCCAAAGTGCTGGGATTACAGGCATGAGCCACCGCTCCCAGCCATTTTTGATGTAAAACTAAGATCATGGGCTGGGTGTAGTGGCTCACACCTGTATTTCTAGCACTTTGGGAGGCCAAGGCAGGCCAATCACCTGAGGTCAGGAGTTCAAGACCAGTCTGGCCAACATGGCAAAATTCCATCTCTACTAAAAATAATACAAAAATTAGCCTGGCATGGTGGCAGGTGTCTGTAATCCTAGTTACTCAGGAGGCTGAGGCAAGATAATTGCTTGAACCCGGGAGACAGAGGTTGCAGTGAGCTGAGATTGCACCACTGCACTTCAGCCTGGGTGAGACTCCGTCTGGGGGGAAAAGATCATGGCAGGAGACCAAGGGGAGAGGGTGTCAGAGCCTGGCAGTGCCAGTGTTGGTGGCAGCATCAGGTCTGGCATGGGCAGGATTCCAGGGAGAGCACAGAGTCTGTAAGCACAGGCCATGTTCCAAGGGCTACCCATCAGGTAACTTATAACAGGTAGTTCCCAAGGCCCAGCCAGACTGCAGACACCGTAAGTGTAGTCCAATCTCCAAGTAAGATTGTCAAGCTAAATTAGGAATGCCTAGGGAGGTATTGTCCCTGGATATAGAGTATCTCAAGACACTGAAACTTAGGCTGGGACTGTGGCAGTAGCCACAATATATGTGGGAGGCGGGGAGGGTGTGTCTATTGTGTATATTTGACCTTTTTTTTTTTTTGAGAGGGAGTCTCACTCTGTCGCCCAGGCTGGAATGCAGTGGCATAATCTTGTCTCACTGCAACCTCTGCCAGGTTCAAGCAATTCTCCTGCTTCAGCTTCCAGAGTAGATGGGATTACAGGAGCCCCCATCACGCCCTGCTAATTTTTGTATTTTTAGTAAAGATGGGTTTTCACCATGTTGGTCAGGCTGGTCCTGAACTCCTGATTTCAGGTGATTCGCCCGCCTCGGCCACCCAAAGTGCTGGGATTATAGCCATGAGCCACCGTGCCTGGCCCTAGCAAGGATTCTTAACTTGCAATATATGATTGAGTTTCAGAAATTATACATAAAATGTTTGTGCATGTGCATGTGTGTGATTTCTAGGGAGAGCCATAGCTTTTGTCAGATATGTAAAAAGTCATGAGGCCGGGCACGGTGGCTCAAGCTTGTAATCCCAGCACTTTGGGAGGCTGAGGCGGGTGGATCACGAGGTCGAGAGATCGAGACCATCCTGGTCAACATGGTGAAACCCCGTCTCTACTAAAAATACAAAAAATTAGCTGGGCATGGTGGCACGTGCCTGTAATCCCAGCTACTCAGGAGGCTGAGGCAGGAGAATTGCCTGAACCCAGGAGGCGGAGGTTGCAGTGAGCCGAGATCACACCATTGCACTCCAGCCTGGGTAACAAGAGCAAAACTCCGTCTCAAAAAAAAAAAAAAAAAAAAAAAAAAAAAAAAAAAAAAAAGTCATGAGTCACTGTGGTACAGAGAGTTGGCACTTCACTATAGCAGTGGACTATGTGTAGTATATTTGCAGGTTTTGAGCAATTTTATCAACCAGATATTTGTCCAACAAGGGTCATTTTCTGTCCAGGTACAGGACCACCTGCAAGGGGAGCCAATGATAGCATTCTCAAGTATGTCCTGACCCTAGAGTAAAGATGAAGGTCCATAGAGACACACAGTCATGGCCACACACATGCTTCCCATGCTCCTAAATGGTGCTTGGACTCAACTCCATCAGACATGTGTGACGTAATAGTTAGCCGGCGTTCCCAGTTTTCAGGTGGGGAGGCCATCTCCACACTGCCAACAGCTTTGCCTCCCAGGCAATGGGAATGATGCAGGCTCAAACCTGCGTCACCAATCCCTCCTTGCCTACATCATTCCTGCATCCAGTGTCCAAAAGCCAAGCCAAGTGGGATTACTTGCTGCCAGAGCCAGAGACTCAAGTCCATAGTAGACCACAGACAGGGGCCTTACACTCTGTCTACAGGGCTGTAGGCTTCATCACGTAAGACTTTTAGGGGGCCGGGCGCGGTGGCTCAAGCCTGTAATCCCAGCACTTTGGGAGGCCGAGGCGGGTGGATCACGAGGTTGAGAGATCGAGACCATCCTGGTCAACATGGTGAAACCCCGTCTCTACTAAAAATACAAAACATTAGCTGGGCATGGTGGCACGTGCCTGTAATCCCAGCTACTCAGGAGGCTGAGGCAGGAGAATTGCTTGAACCCAGGAGGCGGAGGTTGCGGTCAGCCAAGATCGCACCATTGCACTCCAGCCTGGGTAACAAGAGCGAAACTCCGTCTCAAAAAAAAAAAAAAAAGAAGATACCACACAACTTTTGCCGGGCGCGGTGGCTCAAGCCTGTAATCCCAGCACTTTGGGAGGCCGAGGCGGGTGGATCACGAGGTCGAGAGTTCGAGACCATCCTGGTCGACATGGTGAAACCCCGTCTCTACTAAAAATACAAAAAATCAGCTGGGCATGGTGGCGTGTGCCTGTAATCCCAGCTACTCAGGAGGCTGAGGCAGGAGAATTGCCTGAACCCAGGAGGCGGAGGTTGCGGTGAGCCGAGATCGCGCCATTGCACTCCAGCCTGGGTAACAAGAGCGAAACTCCGTCTCAAAAAAAAAAAAAAAAAAAAAAAAAGACTTTTAGGGGACTTCATTCCAGTTCTCAAAGAGAATGAAAGGAAGGCTGCCTTCCAGACAGGGTACAGGCAATTTGGACTGTGCATTATGAACTCCAGCATTAACAAAAACCCATATCTTGCTGGTTCTCAATCAGGAGCACTTTCAGTTGTCACAAGTTGGAGAGGTGGATGTGGGGTGGTACTAGTACCTAATGGAGAAAGGCCAGGGATACTGCTACATATCCTATAACACACGGAATAGCCTCCCACAATTATCCAGCATAAAATGTCAAAAGTGCCAAGGCTGGAGAAACCCTGCAAAATATCTGATTAATAGCATCTACATGTTGTATAAGACCAGAGAGTGATTACACTTTTGATAGTATTTCCACATGCTACCTGGACCTGGCCTCGTATGAAGTTCCTGCCTGGGCTACACTGAGTTGTCTCTTTTATAATCATTTTACACAAATTCAGACAAATCAGTTTCTAAACAATTTGAGGCTGATTTCTTGAAGCACTCTCTTCTCTCAATGGGTCTAAATAGATAGATGTGCTTAAAATTTTTATGGGTTTTTTTTTTTTTTTTTTTTTTTTTTGAGACAGTCTTGCTCTGCACCCTGGTTGGAGTGCAGTGGCACAATCTTGGCTCACTGCAACCTCCACCTCCTGGTTTCAAGTGATTTTTGTGCCTCAACCTCCTGAGTAGCTGGGACCACAGGCAAGTGCCATCATGCCTGGCTAATTTTTATATTTTTAGTAGAGATGGGGTTTTGCCATATTGGCTAGGCTGGTCTTAAACTCCTGGCCTCAAATGATCTGCCTGCCTCGACCTCCTCCAGTGCTGGGATTACAGGCCTGAGCCACTGTGCTGGGCCTGAAGCTCCTTTCTTTAATACATTAAGAAAGAACAACTATGAAGGGCTGGGCGTGGTGGCTCAAGCCTGTAATCCCAGCACTTTGGGAGGCTGAGGCAGGTGGATCACGAGGTCAAGAGCTCGAGACCATCCTGGTCAACATGGTGAAACCCCGTCTCTACTAAAAATACAAAAAATTAGCTGGGCATGGTGGCGCATGCCTGTAATCCCAGCTACTCAGGAGGCTGAGGCAGGAGAATTGCCTGAACCCAGGAGGCGGAGGTTGCAGTGAGCCGAGATCGCGCTATTGCACTCGAGCCTGGGTAACAAGAGCAAAATTCCGTCTCAAAAAAAAAAAAAAAAAGAAAGAAAGAAAGAACTACTATGAAAGGGGAATTGGGAGAAGAGAACATCCTCCTCCATCTCAGGCCCACTCTCCGGCAGATCAGGTTTTAAAAATTGTTCACATGGAAGTTGGAGATCTGGAAATTGGAAATGGGAGATTGTAAATTGTAGGACTGGAAATTCCTTTAGAACTAGCCATGTTCGGACAGACTTTGGAAAGTTTTCATGTAGCCCCAGGGATACTGTATCCCAGTCTGCAGACTACTGGTCTAGATCCTTGCTACTCAAAGTGTGGTCCGTAGTCCAGCAGGATGAGCACCACCTGGGAGCATGTTAAAAATGGAGAATCTTGCTAAAATAAATAGTATAAGGAGATCCCCAGGTAATTCACATATACATTAAAGTTTGAGAACCCACCTGCTTCTATCCATGGTCCTGAAGGAAAAATACTTTCATCATATATATTAAATGCATCTTTTTTTCTCTTTTTTTGAGACAGTCTTGCTCTGTCGCCCAGGCTGGAGTATAATGGTGTGATCTCCACTCACTGCAACCTCCACCTCCCAGGTTCAAGCTCTTCTCCTGCCTCAGGCTCCCAAGTAGCTGGGACTACAGGTGCCCACCATCTCGCCTGGCTAATTTTGTATTTTTAGTAGAGACGGGGTTTTACAACGTTAGTCAGGCTGGTCTTGAACTCCTGACCTCAAGCAATCCACCTGCCTCGGCCTTCCAAAGTGCTAGGATTACAGGTATGAGCCACAGTGCTTGGCCATTAAATGAATCTTATAGGCCTCTTGAAAGTATAAGGTTATTACTATTGATTCAGTTAACAACTGCTAGCCCAATAATTTTCAACCCCAGTTGCTCATTAAAATCATGTGGGTTTATTTTTCAAAATACCTATGCCCTGTCCCAAACCCAGAAATACTGATTTAATAGGTCTAGGGTGGGATTCAGGCATTAGTTGATTTAAAGTGCTTTAGTTGATTCTACTGTCCAGACAGGACTGAAACCACAACCTGTTCCTCCGGATCACCTACCTGAGAAAGGTTGCCCACTACTCTGAATCCTAGTTGTTGCAGTTGTCAAGGGACTTCAGAAACAAGTCTAATCTGTTAATCTAATGTTGCCAGGTTTTATCTGCACATAATCTAATCCAAGATATGTGGGTTGATACCTCCAACCCAGCTGGAATCCTGGAAAGAGGGTACCAATGTAGAAACCTGCCCAGAGGAAAGGATCCTTCCAGAGGGACATATTGGGCAATCACTCTGCCAGGTCACCTTCCTTGTGATGAGTGCCATGAATCCTGCAGGACTGCACACAAAGGGTGATATCGCTGCAGGCCAACTCTGGGGACAAAGACTAGAACTCTGTTCTCTAGTAGCTGAGAAGATCTCAACTTCAGTAAACACTGACCATGGCCTGGTTTCTAATCTTTTCCTCTGTCAGGTCTTTCACTGCAGAGTACAGATAAACCAAAATCTCTTTACAAAATATTTTTATCCTTCATGGATTGCCTTTTTCAGTTAAGTGGGATTTTTTTTTTCCAGTCTCGGTAGAGACTGTCAAAAACTGCCAATGCCGACTATATTGCAAGTTGTCACGACAGGGTATTGGGAAAAGTTTTCAATTAGCAATAATCGTGCCTTGGATAAACCTCATTGGCTACTAACTGCCACTGCACAAAGCTTAAGTGGGATTTTAAGAACACAAACTACTTAAACTTCCTGGAGAAGTGGGTGGCCACAAGACTGAAAAGTTATCAAAGTATGGCAACCTTGGCAAGCAGGTAATATCTCTGTGAACTGTGATGGCACCACCATTGAGGGCGGGGGCACACGTTCCAAACTGCCCCACCAAATCAGAATTATCTGTCCTCAAGCACTTTCTGCCCTGCGGGCAGCTGCATCCTCCCATAGAGCAGAGCCAGGAGAGATAAAAGATACAGGAGTTCTTTAATACTTCTACCCCGCCGGGCGCGGTGGCTCAAGCCTGTAATCCCAGCACTTTGGGAGGCCGAGACGGGTGGATCACGAGGTCAAGAGATTGAGACCATCCTGGTCAACATGGTGAAACCCCGTCTCTACTAAAAATACAAAAAATTAGCTGGGCATGGTTGTGCGTGCCTGTAATCCCAGCTACTCAGGAGGCTGAGACAGGAGAATTGCCTGAACCCAGGAGGCGGAGTTTGCGGTGAGCCGAGATCGCGCCATTGCACTCCAGCCTGGCTAAGGAGAGCGAAACTCCGTCTCAAAAAAAAAAAAAAAAAAAAAAAATACTTCTACCCCAACATCCTCAATTACCCAGGGCATGGAACAGGATCTTCCTTTAGCTGCCAATTTAAAATAGAAGCATCCTGAGGCCAAATCAGGTATCAGTTAGTGGGAGATGAGTCCAAATGCAGTGATCCAAAGGAAAAAAGAATCAGAGATGAAAAGATATATCAGAAAGGCCCAGGTGTCCATGGTACCAAGCAAGCAAAGCTGGAGATGGAAACAAAAGTGTGTAAGTAATTGTACTAGTAAGACAAAGCTGGCAATCATTCAGGGGCAGCCTTGAGTTCAGGGCAGGTTAAAGCAAGTCCAGTTTCAAGAGGTGGGTATGTGCCCACCAGAAGCGTTGGATGGGGTCTAAAGAGGAAGATCCCTAAATGATACACTGATTGTTGGGAATGGCACCAGACTTCGGATGAAAGCTGAGGATGGCAAATGGGTAAGTCTACATGATAGCAGAAATGGCTTCACCCTGTCCCAACAAAGATATCTATGATTCAGATGAAAAGAGGCCTGGCTCTACAGAACAGACAAGTGGCTGGACTAAGTGGTAACAGAAATAGTGAGAGTAGATCCTTACAAGAGTCACTGGTGAGCAGTTGTCTTTGGCCACAGGTAAACTTCGCTAAATCCAGAGAGCTTCATCCATACTTGGGGAAAAAGGGAGATTTGAATCCTGTTGCTTGGATCCTGTCTATCCCCATGAATTGCACCATTACCATTTACATAATCAAAGCTTCCCCAGAAGCCATACTAAAGGGAAAGCTAGAGACACAGCATTTTATTATTTAGATTCTTTCTCCTGCCTACCTCCATGCCCCTAGTTTTTCCCAAACTTGCTGTACAAATGAATTAATTCATTTTCTTTTTTTTTTTTTTTTTAATTGTGACAGGGTCTTGCTCTGTCGCTCAGGCTGGAGTGCAGTGGTAGAATCTTAGCTCACTGCAGTGTCTACTTCCCAGGCTCAAGCAATCCTCCCACCTCAGCCTCCAGAGTAGCTGGGGCTACAGGCGCATACCACCATACCTGACTAATTTTTTGTATTTTTTGGTGCAGATGAGGTTTCACCATGTTGCCCAGACTGGTCTTGAACTCCCAAACTCTAGCGATCTACCCTCCTTGGCCTCCCAAAGTGCTGAGATTACAGCAATAAGCCACAGCACCCAGCCTAATTCCTTCCTTCCTTCCTTCCTTCCCGCCCTCCCTGCCTCCCTCCCTCCCTTTGTCCTTTCTTCTTTCTTTTTTTTTTTTTTTTTTTTTTTTTTTTTTTTTTGAGATAAGGTCTCACTGTGTCATCCATGCTGGAGTGAGTGGTGTGATCTTGGCTCACTGCACCTCTGCCTGCCGGGTTCATGAGATTCTCCCACCTCAGCCTCCTGAGTATCTGAGACTGCTGTCCTGTGCCACCACATGCAGCTAATTTTTGTATTTTTTGGTAGAGATGTATTTTTTCATCATGTTGGCCAGGCTGGTCTCAAACTCCTGATGTCACATGATCCACTTACCTCAGACTCCCAAAATACTTGGATTACAGGGTTGAGTCACTGTGCCCAGCCCTAATGCATTTCTTCGTTTTAGAAAAATGCTCAAACTGTGTTTTTCCTCTGCTCTCACACCAACACAGCAACAATCAACATGGAAGACTTCTGTGACCCCCAAATATGTGAAAACTTCTTCCCACCAGCAAGCAATCAGTTCTGCAGCAGACACCAACTAGGTATCCCTCAATTCCATTCCAACGCTATCTACCAGGATAGCAACTGATCCCACAAATTAAGAGCTCAGTCCCACAAGACTGCCCTCTCCCATCAGCCACAAGTCCGGGCTTCTGGAACTTCTCACCAACAAGCTTCAAAGTGGAGTTCCCACCACCTCCTCTTTAGGTCTGATTAATTTGCTAGAGTGGGCCAGGCAAGGTGGTTTACACCTATAATCCCAGCATTTTGGGAGGCTGAGGCAGGTGGATCACCTGAGGTCAGGAGTTCAAGACCAGCCTGGCCAACGTGGCGAAACCCCATCTCTACTAAAAATACAAACATTAGCCAGGCATGGTGGTGGATGCCTATAATCCCAGCTATTCATAGGCTGAGGCAGGAGAATCGCTACAACTTGGGGGCAGAGGTTGCAGTGAGCTGAGATTGCATCACTTCACTCTAGCCTGGGGAGGAAGAATGAAACTCCACCTCAAAAAAAAAAAAAATGGGCTAGAGTGGCTCATAGAATTCAAGGAAGCACTTGCTCATGTTTACTGGTTATTTTAAAGGATACAGACAAACAGCCAGATGAAGAGATACATAAGGTAAGGTCTGGAAGGGTCCCAAGTGCAGGAGCTTCTGTTCCCACAGAGCTGGGGTGCACCACCCTCCTGGCACGTGGATGAATGCTTATTCACTTTCCTGCCAGCCTCCACATGTTCGGATCTCCAGAAGCTCCCTGAACCCAGTCCTCTTGGGTTTTTATGGAAGCTTCATGACCTCAGCATTCCTTGTCCCAGGGTTCGGGGCAGGACCTCTCTGGAATGACGGTCTTATGATCCACAATCAGAAAGCCAGGGCAAGATTAGAGACCTGCCTTGCGGCAGGTGAAAGAGAGGCAGGAGAAAGTCAGAGAGATTCTGTTTCCCGAGGCCTGCTCCTGAGTCCTAACTCAACATTTATAACAAAAGACTGTATAACAAGGGCTATGGGAATTATGAGCCAGGAACTATGGACAGAAACATATTAACATCACATTTATCCTTGAGGTTGAGCATTTTTTCATGTTTATTGCAATTTGCATTTTCTTCTTGGTGAGCTACTTATTTATTTTATGTTGTATATATTTTCCCACAGTAAAAGAGAATGAAATAATTTACTGCTCTACATAGTATCCTGGAGAAACAGTCATAAAAATTTTTAAGAAAAAAAAAATCCATGTTTCTCTGAATAGTAAGATATGTAGGTGTGTGTGTTCACAGAAAAAGGAATGGAAGGATATAAACCAAATTGTTAATATTAATGACCTCAGGGAGTATGTATTATTTACTGTTTGGCTATAAGAAGGGGAATTAATTTAGAGGTCAGATCAGGCTCAAATCCCTAGCTCCACTACTGTTTTGATGTGTGACATGGACAAATAACATGCCAGTTTCTTCATGTGTAAAACAGGAAGAGAAATACAGCTGTTGTGAGGAGTGGATATTACAACAGTGCCTGTCACAATAAAGTATGGCTATTGTCATCATATTATTATCTCCTTCAGTGTCTTCTTCACTGTACCATATCTGTCCTTCCATTCAGAACTTTTTTATTGGGACTGTAAAAAGATTTTTAAGTATCAAAAGAGAAAAACATAGAAATAAAAACAAAATTCAAAAAGCCTAATAATGAGGGGGTTCACATAGTACTCGTTTCTGATCTCACTAGAGCTAGCTTGCCTCTGAGGCCATCTGAGATAGCTAAACTTTGGCCCTGAAGGACTGGCACAAATTTGGAGACATGTGGCCTACATTTCTTTCTTGGTCTGTCTTGACATAGAAGGTGCTCTTAAGCCTCACAGGCTAGGAGCCTCCTTCTCAATCTCTCCACACCCTCACTTGCTCTTTGCTATTCCTACTGTCACCTTCCTCTTTTCTCCTGCCACATCAACAGCTTCTTACACTGCAAATGTTCTCTTTTACTTACTGGAACTCTCTCCCTGACTGACAGACTGATAAGGAGTTGTTTTATTTGCTGTTTGAGTCACAAATATCATTTTTATCCAATCCCAACTTTGCCTTTTTTGTAGGACTGCTGCTACATTTACGTTCTCTGGCTTGAGAAATCTGGAACCTTTAGGCAGTGATTAGATTTCTTCTATGTGCTTTACAACACTTCACAAATTCATTAATGATAAACAGGAAATAAACCAATAATTCTCCTGGTTTATTTCACCCTTAGGACACTCATCTATGAAATCAGAAATCTTATTCCTGTCAGAACAGGATGCCGTGTGCTTCCCCGTTAGCAAAGACGTTTTAATTTTATTAATTACAATACTTGTGACTAAAACAAAGCAGGACCTCTTTCCATGGATTTCACATGGTCGCCAGAGTCTCTCATTTCTCTGCTTCCTTCTGCCATCTTTATATTCATTTGCCTTTTGTTTCCTTCCCTTCCTTTCTTCTCTCTCCCTCTTGAACATTTTAAAGCACCTCATGTGTGCCCAGCATTTAGTAACAAAGCTTGAGCAAAACAGGCCACCTTTTCATTATTATGGAACTTATAAGCCTAACTGGGAGTTGGAGACATTCATCAAATAATCACCAAATCTATAATGTTAAACTGCACTTAGTGCCATGAAAGAAAACACAGTCCCCTGTGACAAATCTGTGTAGATGAAGGCTTCATCCAGGAAGTGGCAGCTGAGCTGGAGTGAGAAGGATAAGAAGGAGTTAGCCAGGCATCTCCCTGCATTTAGAGCACCGAGTAGGCAGAGACCAGGATTGTCATAGCATTTGCTCCTGGGTCTGCCTCACAGATGTGCTCATATATATTTGTGGAAGGGAGGAAGGGGCAATACGAATAATATAAAATAAATGTGTCCTGCTTTGTTTTGATACTGAGCAATTAATAAATTTAACTGCTACTAACTAAAAAAAAAAAAAAAAAAATCTAAAATAGAAGACAGAAAGGGGAGTGTGGCACAAGATAAGGCTGCAGAAGTACCAGCCAAATCACACTGGGGTCTTTAAGAGTATGTAGAGATTTTAGTCTGAATCCTACAGAAATTGAAAGCCACTGAAAAGTAATTCACAGGAAATACAGCTTTTTTTTTTACAGCTTACATTTTAAAAAATTATGTACTAGATACTGTGCTAAAGACTTTACTTGTGCTATTTTAATCCTTGAGACAATCCTATGATATACTATTAATATTTCAATTTTACAGAATGAGGATACTGAAGCATAGAGAGGCTATGACTCCAAACCCCTACTTTTAACCACCGTATTACACCTACACACTATTCACAAGGCAGAGACGTAGGTAAGCAATCATGTGCAGCTGATTCTCATCTCCTCGGCAGGCCTAGCCCCACTGTGGAGTTGGTAGCACAGGGGTATCAGGATTTAATGAGCCAATCATTGACTTTACGCCCCTTGTTCTGACTCCCTATTAATAAAATAACCTCCTAATTATATTCTGGCTTCCCATATAGATTTTTCTTCTGGGAGATAATGCACTGACCAGCCTACACACGCATTTTTGTTCCAGTCGACAATTTTATTACTCATTGTAATAAACTAGCATTCTGCTTTTTTAAAAAATGAGATAACATTCAAACAAAAAAAAAAATTGATAGTTTTATACAGTTACTTTTCCATCAAGGGTTAGCTTGAAAAGTAAAAGGCAACAAATAAAAATATCAAGATCTATTGTCTCTTCTGCGGTCCAACCTTTTCTTGCTGCCTGCTTTGAGCGACCCTGAACTTGGGTCAGGCAGTCTGGGGATGAGCCCTTTCTTTCTTTCTTTTTTTTAAAGACGGGGTTTCACCATGTTGGTCAGGCTGGTCTTGAACTCCCGAACTCAGGTGACCCGCCCGCCTTGGCCTCCAAAGTGCTTAGATTACAGGCGTGAGCCACCACGCCCGGCCAATTCTTTACCTTCTTTGTCGATGCCCCCAGCACAGCCCAAGTGCTTCCTTTGTTTCCCGGTGAGCCTTTAGCAAATCCCACCTTTCCTCCGGCACCCGCGGCAAGGACTGTCCTTGGGAATGCACTCCGTTCTGCGGGCAGTATGCAGCTGGAGGCTGTTACTAGGGGTCTCCTTCACCTCCCCACCGTAAAGTGCATCCGTCCCATGCTAAAAGCAGGCTGTTCCCTGAGGACCTCATTCAACCCGGCGTTCTTGTCCTGCGCTGCACTCAGGGCCACCAGGCCACCAGCCCCTGACCAGACCTGCACCGAGGCCCAGCCCCAGAACCAGCGGCAGAGACCCCCGCCCCCAATGCGGGCTCCCTTCAACCGGGACTGCTGGACATCAGTTCCTGACTCCCTACTCCTTGCCGGCTCAAGTTTTGTTGTGCTCTTTTCCCCTGTCTGTAATTCCTTTATTGGGCAAAACGGGGACAGACGCAGGTGGGCATTTTAAAGTGAAAGCTGGATGAAGCAGCCTATTCCACGCCGTCGAGACGTCTGCCCAAGCACATTCAAGGCAATGAATGGCCCTCGCCCACCAAAAAGGAAGTGTTCGTTCCATATTCTCCCGAGCAGGGAAGTGACACATCGAGTTCCCCCCCTTCAAAGCCACAGGAAGGCCACAGGGCGAGGACGGCCCTGGGAGCGGCCTCCTTTCTCTCTGGGGCAAAGGCCGGAGCGCAGCCTCCACTTTAAGTCCACGAAGCACGAAGGGTAGGGGTTCCTCGAAACTTTAGCGCGGGGGAGCAGGGAGGAGGGCGACTGTTTAAATCGATGGCACACCCTCATTCATCTGCTTCCCGGCCATCTTCAGCAGAGCTATTCACCAGGAAACGACTAGAAGGTGGGCCGGCGCCCCTCACATTTCCCGGCGCCAGCAGCGAGCCGGGCGGGAACGCCGAGGGAAGGCCGTGAGGAGCCCTCGCCGGCCGGCCAAGATGGCCACCTTCACATGGCCGATCGCCACCGGCTCCCGTCACCAGGCATCTAGAGGCGGGGCGGCCAGAAAGACCCCAGCAGGAGCACACAACCTCTGCGATCCCCGCCGCCTCCGCCGGGGGGCGCGACCTCCGGGACAGCCATCCCAGCCAACGGTCGGAAGGGAGGTGCCATGTCGCAGCACAGGGGAGCGAGTCCAGCAAGCCCCAGTCGCTTTTCCTCCCGCATCGAACAAGGAAGGGCACAACCCTCCGTCTCCTCGCGTCTGCACTTCCCCCAGGCTCTAGCTCCTGAAGACGGCTAAGCGGTCTCCGAAGGGCTGGGCGGTCTCGGCCCCCCCCGCGGCCGCGCAGAATGGTTCAGCCCGGCCTCCGTGGGGCGCGCTGCCCTTCCTCCCCAACCCCCGCGCGAGTGGTGCATTGGCGCGCGGCGCCGAGGGGCGGGACCGGAGCCGGGCGCGCGCGGGCGCTGCTCTATAAATAGTGGGCCGCGCCGCCCGCCGCCTCGTTCGCTCCGCGCCGCCCGCCCGCTCCGAGTAGGACGCTGTCCACAGCTTGCGCATTTCGCAGCCGCCGCCTCGCCGCTGTTCTTCTCAACGCCACTTCCACTCACCGACACTAACACCAACATGAACGGGCAGCTCAACGGCTTCCACGAGGCGTTCATCGAGGAGGGCACGTTCCTCTTCACCTCAGAGTCGGTGGGGGAAGGCCACCCAGGTGAGGGGACGGCCTGGAGCGAAGCGTGGGGCAGGGCAGAGGGCAGCGCCGAGGTCCGGCCGGCCGCGGACGGCTGGTGGTGGGGCCCGCGCGGGTCGTCCTCGTCCGCCTGGTGGTGGGAAGAGCGGTGGCCGCGCGCTTTCCTCGTGGCGCCTCCGAGGCCGGGCGCGTGGCCGCCGCTCCTCTTCGCCCTCCCCTTCCTCTTCTCCCTTCTCCACCCATTCGGCCGCGCGCCTCGGCATTGCGGAAGGTTCCAGAAAACGAGAAGGGCGGGGGCCGCGGCCGCTGGTGTGTTCTGGCCGGGGAGGGAGGGCACTGTTAACCCCTCCCGGCCCTGCCTGCCGTCTGACAAACCTGGAGGGGGCGACCCGCCCCACGTGCTCGCGTCCGGCCCTCGGGAGCGCGCGCGCCCCGCATTGCAGCGGTGACCACGTGTTTGTCGCATGTGGCATCTGGGTAAGGGGGAGCCTCGGGCAGCCCGGGCGCTCGGTTTGAGGGGGGTGTGGGTGGCCTGTGCCTCGCGACATCGTCTGGCTGCACTGCCTCCCTGTTTGGGTCTTGACCACTCGCTGGAGAATACGCACATGCCCTTCGGCGGATATGGCCTTGTCTTCAAGGTGACGGCCTCTGACTAAATATAGCGCATGTCCGAGAAGGCAGTCCTTATTTGGACCCCGTGTAAAAAGGATGGGAAGCATGAATTAGGAGCTGCCATTGCTTTGGGTTCCCTTTTAAAGTCTTTGGTGCTTACCGTTAGGCAGGGTTTTACTTCACTTGAGGCTTTGTCCGCTCAACCGCCATAATGGGGATCAATTGGCACGTGAAGGAGAAGGAATAAAGGTATTTCCAGGATCTGAAAATCTCAGCCTGAACGTATTGGCTAGTAAAGATGATTATTTGGCTCTTTAGGCTGTTTCTGCCCTTAGGATGACCGCAGTAGCTATCTGGTGGCTTTACCGTCTGGTTAGTCTACGGTGCCTATGATGAAATCCCACAAGTAACTTAGTGATATGAGGACAAAACGCAGGATGTTGGTGGGTGCTGAAGGTCAGATGTTAAACCAGTTACTAGTAGACTGAATCTTGATCCTCTAGTTTGACTTACACATTATATTTGGGTTCTATTTTGGGTGGTTATGAAAATTCAAAAAAATGAACTTTAATTAGACGGATATTTGTTCCTTCTCCCTTCTGCTGCTTCTAATGACAGCAGAGAGAAATTGGACAAGGATTCGGAATATGTTTAAGCATTTTCTACACTGTTAAGCTTTTGTTCCCTGCGCAATTCCTAACGAAATCAAGTAATTGCCGTTTTAGTTACAGACTGCCTTTCCTTTAATTGTTTAATTGAATCTCTTGTTGCTCGTTATAATTAGTGGTCCTTAAGATTAGGGAGACTGGCCTACCTGTGACCTCAGTTCTACTAGACCCCCAGGTGCACAGGGGTTTGGTACAATTGTGTAACTGATTATGACGTGTAGGGCAAATGCTTGTTTTTTAAGAGATTGGACTAACGGTTCACCTTTCTGGTGGGTGGTTAGGTTTATAATGCAAACTTTGAATTTTAGGGGTAAAGTGCATATACAATGAATTAAGGTGTATTAAGCATTTGTAAATCGTTGCAGGGAGGGAGCTTGACCAAATACATTCCTTGCTTAAAGAAATTGACCCAGGAATTTCTCTTTTCCAGATAAGATTTGTGACCAGATAAGTGATGCTGTCCTTGATGCCCACCTTCAACAGGATCCTGATGCCAAAGTTGCTTGTGGTAGGTTGATAATGTGCTTGCTTACCAACCGGTGGAAAGGTAGCATAAAAATTATTTTTATGAAAGTGATATTTGAGTTGAATCTCTTTTTATTAGAAACTGTTGCTAAAACTGGAATGATCCTTCTTGCTGGGGAAATTACATCCAGAGCTGCTGTTGACTACCAGAAAGTGGTTCGTGAAGCTGTTAAGCACATTGGATATGATGATTCTTCCAAAGGTTTGTGTTAATAGTTCTGCTCATTTTTTCTAGGTAGCAGCTAGTGAGATTTGAAGAAACTCCTAGAATGTTCCTGCTAATCCTGAACTCCAGTGTGTTTTACTTTACTTCTAAGCTCTATTCTGTTCATTCTCTAAAAGGTCTGATGGTTTAGGTATATTTGATTTCTTCAGTGTTTAGAATTTGAAATAATTGCTGTAAATAGGAGATACTGCTATGACCTAAACGAGACGTTGTGTTTTTTTGCTTATAGGGTTTGACTACAAAACTTGTAATGTGCTGGTAGCCTTGGAGCAACAGTCACCAGATATTGCTCAAGGTGTTCATCTTGACAGAAATGAAGAAGACATTGGTGCTGGAGACCAGGTATCTTGGTGTAGAGGCTGTTTTAATCTTTTTTTTTTTTTTTTTTTGAGACGGAGTTTCACTCTTGTTACCCAGGCTGGAGTGCAATGGCACGATCTCGGCTCACTGCAACCTCCACCTCCTGGGATCAGGCGATTCTCCTGCCTCAGCCTCCTGAGTAGCTGGGATTACAGGCATGCGCCACCATGCCCAGCTAATTTTTTTTTGTATTTTTAGTAGACACGGGATTTCACCATGTTGACCAGGATGGTCTCGATCTCTTGACCTCGTGATCTACCCGCCTCAGCCTCCCAAAGTGCTGGGATTACAGGCTTGAGCCACCGTGCCCGGCCTGTTTTAATCTCTTCTGACATGAAATTCTGGAGTTTGATCACATTGATGATTTTTCCTTCTTTAGGGCTTGATGTTTGGCTATGCCACTGATGAAACTGAGGAGTGTATGCCTTTAACCATTGTTTTGGCACACAAGCTTAATGCCAAACTGGCAGAACTACGCCGTAATGGCACTTTGCCTTGGTTACGCCCTGATTCTAAAACTCAAGTAAGTGATTATAAAGCTTGGTTGTTTCATTTATTAGTGTAGAAGATCCATACTTTTGATAATAGCTAACTGAAAGAAATAGCATTTGTTTTACTGTATTGTAACTCGGGTAGAGAAATTAATACAAAGCTATTGGTTGGTAGACTGTTCTGATAATCTGTGTTGTCTTCAAGGTTACTGTGCAGTATATGCAGGATCGAGGTGCTGTGCTTCCCATCAGAGTCCACACAATTGTTATATCTGTTCAGCATGATGAAGAAGTTTGTCTTGATGAGATGAGGGATGCCCTAAAGGAGAAAGTCATCAAAGCCGTTGTGCCTGCAAAATACCTTGATGAGGATACAATCTACCACCTACAGCCAAGTGGCAGATTTGTTATTGGTGGGCCTCAGGTAATGTCATTTTTTTGCATTTTTCTGGATTTTTGATGGTTATTTAAAAATTGGCTACCACATTTTTTCTAGGCTTTTTGAAACCTACATGTGAATCGTCGGAGGATATTTGCGGGTGAATTCAGAACAGGCAACCTAATCCACTTCTTGGAAGGCAGTAGGCATAAAATAACTTAAATCCTGTAATTTCAGGGTGATGCTGGTTTGACTGGACGGAAAATCATTGTGGACACTTATGGCGGCTGGGGTGCTCATGGAGGAGGTGCCTTTTCAGGAAAGGATTATACCAAGGTCGACCGATCAGCTGCTTATGCTGCGCGTTGGGTAGCAAAATCCCTTGTTAAAGGAGGTCTGTGCCGGAGGGTTCTTGTTCAGGTATGTACTCTTTTATATAACAGGATCGATTTAAAGTCATGTAAGTGGGAGGGTATTTAGTAGTAATCTACTTACCTACTTGTTTTATGCCAATGTATTATACAAGTGTGGGGGTCTTTTCGATCACTGATTCTTAGGACATTTGAATCCTTTTTAGGTCTCTTACGCTATTGGAGTTTCTCATCCATTATCTATCTCCATTTTCCATTATGGTACCTCTCAGAAGAGTGAGAGAGAGCTATTAGAGATTGTGAAGAAGAATTTCGATCTCCGCCCTGGGGTCATTGTCAGGTAAAGATGGTAAAGCCTATTGCTAGTCAAGTATTGAGGGTGTGGGTATGTGTATATATACTTGAGTCTGAGGAGGTGAAGGCGTGAAGGAAGACTTCTCAAATGAGAATATATTTTAATTCCTAGAAGTGTTGAACTGCTGCCTTAGTTACTTGAGAAATTTTAAATTATGGTGCTCCATGGCTTAGGCTAACCACCCTAAAGAATCTTCCAGTTTTGATATTTGAGCTTTGTGCTCTTCTTATCTAAGGGTGTTTACCATTAAGAAATCTAAAGTGGGATGCTCAAGGCTTGTTAATAATGTAAAAACCATGGTAGGGTGTGGACAGTGGGGACCTTGGTAAGTATTCTGTGATCTCAGATGAGCTTTTTGACAATTGAAATTTCTCAGAATAATGAAGTTTTCACGTTTGTTGAGCCAGGGATGGAAAAACAACTATAGTTACTAATAAGGACTGTGCAAGGAGTTTGGACACCAGGGAAGTAACACTTTTGCCACAAATTTTTTTCCTAGCATATCCCAGAGAACTCATTTGCCAGAGCCCTTGAAAATGAGTCTTGCTGATTGTTTTGCTTTATTTTAATTTAATGCTACATATTAAGTTACGGACTTGTATATTCCAGGGATCTGGATCTGAAGAAGCCAATTTATCAGAGGACTGCAGCCTATGGCCACTTTGGTAGGGACAGCTTCCCATGGGAAGTGCCCAAAAAGCTTAAATATTGAAAGTGTTAGCCTTTTTTCCCCAGACTTGTTGGCGTAGGCTACAGAGAAGCCTTCAAGCTCTGAGGGAAAGGGCCCTCCTTCCTAAATTTTTCTGTCCTCTTTCAGCTCCTGACAGTTGCAGTCACTCTAGTCAATGACATGAATTTTAGCTTTTGTGGGGGACTGTAAGTTGGGCTTGCTATTCTGTCCCTAGGTGTTTTGTTCACCATTATAATGAATTTAGTGAGCATAGGTGATCCATGTAACTGCCTAGAAACAACACTGTAGTAAATAATGCTTTGAAATTGAACCTTTGTGCCCTATCACCCAACGCTCCAAAGTCCTAATTGCATTGACTTTCCCACCAGATGCTGAAAATGTCCTTGTAATGTGCACGTAAAGTACTTGTAGTTCCACTTATAGCCTCTGTCTGGCAATGCCACAGCCCTGTCAGCATGAATTTGTAATGTTTTGAGCTCTATTATGAATGTGAAGCCTTCCCTTACCCTCCCTGTAACTTGATCCATTTCTAATTATGTAGCTCTTTGTCAGGGAGTGTTCCCTATCCAATCAATCTTGCATGTAACGCAAGTTCCCAGTTGGAGCTCTAGCCTGACATCAAAAAAAGGCAGTTACCATTAAACCATCTCCCTGGTGCTTATGCTCTTAATTGCCACCTCTAACAGCACCAAATCAAAATCTCTCCACTTTCAGCTGTCTTTTGGAGGACGTACGTAATAAGGTTTTAATTTAGTAAACCAATCCTATGCATGGTTTCAGCACTAGCCAAACCTCACCAACTCCTAGTTCTAGAAAAACAGGCACTTGGCAGCCTTGTGATGTCATACAGAGAAGTCACAGGGCAGTACCTGAGGGTCTGTAGGTTGCACACTTTGGTACCAGATAACTTTTTTTTTTCTTTATAAGAAAGCCTGAGTACTCCACACTGCACAATAACTCCTCCCAGGGTTTTAACTTTGTTTTATTTTCAAAACCAGGTCCAATGAGCTTTCTGAACAGCTGGTGTAGCTACAGAGAAACCAGCTTCCTTCAGAGAGCAGTGCTTTTGGCGGGGAGGAGGAAATCCCTTCATACTTGAACGTTTTCTAATTGCTTATTTATTGTATTCTGGGGTATGGCGTAAGTACAGAGAAGCCATCACCTCAGATGGCAGCTTTTAAAAGATTTTTTTTTCTCTCTCAACACCATGATTCCTTTAACATGTTTCCAGCATTCCCAGGTAGGCCAAGGTGTCCTACAGAAAAACCTTGGGTTAGACCTACAGGGGGTCTGGCTGGTGTTAACAGAAGGGAGGGCAGAGCTGGTGCGGCTGGCCATGGAGAAAGCTGACTTGGCTGGTGTGGTACAGAGAAGCCAGCTTGTTTACATGCTTATTCCATGACCGCTTGCCCTAAGCAGAAAGTGCCTTTCAGGATCTATTTTTGGAGGTTTATTACGTATGTCTGGTTCTCAATTCCAACAGTTTAATGAAGATCTAAATAAAATGCTAGGTTCTACCTTAACTGTGCGTCTTTTTTCATCATTGTTAAAAGTGCTTTGGGCCCAGGTATGATAGTACATGCCCCATAATCACAACACTTCTGAAGGCTGAAGTAAGACCACTTGAACATAGGAGTTGGAGTTGGAGGCTGTAGTGAACCATTATCAAGCCATAGTACTCTAGCCTAGGTGACTGAGACTCTGCCTCTTAAAAGAATGATACCGTATGACCTGAGAATATTCTATGTGTACCTTTAACCCTGAATTGTAATCTTAGCCATAATTTAGGAAAATCATCTCAATCCCTAGACCCACTGTGTAGGCATTTAAAGGCTTACAATACAGTCAGAGCAAGATTTTATACTCCTAGTTGACTCAGGCCAAGATTCGTGTGTCCTTAATGCAGCAGCCATTCAATGGCATTTCTGAGTTTTCGACTTAAGATTCAGGCCTTCAAACCATTGAAGACAAAAACCACTAAAGGTATTATCCTGGAATAAGGAATATCCATCCAGTCCTGGCAATTTAAGCCTAATCTACATACATTTTATTAAAATAATGAAGTGTTAAGGGATTGTAGTTTAATGTTCCCATTTGGGAAGTTGTAAAATGTGATTTCTAGTCTATCTTGCAGAGGTAAATACACAAATGAAATTTATTAGTGAAAATGCTATAAATCTGCAAAGGCTTAATTTCATTTCACAGGTTTTATAGAAAATCCATAGACCATGCTGGTCTTGAGCCTAGGAGCTACATAATTAGACAGTAGCCACTTGGAGTACATTTCTTGTGGCATCTGAATGGTGGTCCAGCTTTTTACTCTTGTTCTACAAATGCAAAGCAAGAAATGCTTGCTTATGGCCTTTAGCACGGAGGCTTAAAAACTTGGGAATCTAGGCTGGGTGTGGTGGCAGGTGCCTGTAATCTCAACTACTAGGGAGGCTTAGGAGAGTTGCTTGAACCTAGGAGGTGGAGGTTGCAGTGAGCTGAGAGAGCACCACTGCACTCCAACCTGGGCAACAAAGTGAGACTCCATCTCAAGGTATGTTGGGAAGTAGGGGGAGGGTAAGGTTAAATCCTATGCAGATGTACCAATTAGCCTTGTTCCAACTTCAGAACCTGAATTTTGGATATTGAAATGCTCCAGAACAAGTCTGGCAGTTTAATAAAGGAGTTCTTAGATGCCAGTACATTGCAGATAACCATATTGGCTAAATTAGGGTAACAAGCATCAATAGGTGCCTCTAAGTTGGTAGAGTAGCATCAGAAGTTTTCAAAAAGTAACTGCTTTAAGGTTACATTTAGTATCTGCTAAGTAAATGAAGATTTCCCAGTCTTTAAGGAGCTTGGGGAATACAGTGTTGTCCTGCACAGCCTGGGGGAAAAGTATCTTAAAGGTAATGAAGGTGGTGGGTGAACATTAACCAGGCCATGGAGAACAGAGCCAAAAGAGTGAAAGCATAACAAGGAATAAGGGTGATTATAAATAGTTAAGAATCAAAGCATCAAGTATGACTTAAGGGAATGTCTTATTTAGGTTGAAAAGTCTATATAACCTGCCTTTCTAAAAAGTTTCAAAGGGGATGGATACCCATCAGGGGCAAAGATCCAAATGCTCAGGGTAGAATGAGGATGAATACTAAAGCCTTTTGGATAAAAGGCACTTGATAGCCCATTTTTAGATTGGCTACAGTTGCGACCCAACTCTACCCCAGTGAACAGCTTTTATTACCAGTGTTTATGTAATCACTTACTCTTTCCACCTCACCATATCCCAACATTTTCCTTGGAAAAACTGGTCAGAGAGGTAGTAGTTATACTAACAGTTTGAGGAAGGCATTATCCTTGTCCATATTAAGAAAAATACTTTTCCAAGTGTCTCCTCCCAAAGAACTCTTGGGACTTTGGTTACCAGTCAAGTAGGTACAGTGAGTTTGGCAAACAGTGCCAAGCTATATTCTATGGTTACTATGAGAAAAGATCTGCAAAAGGATTAAAAATTAGCGTCACTCCCACCCCCATTCCTTTTTTTTTTTTTTTTTTTTGAGACGGAGTTTCACTGTTGCCTGGCTGGAGTGCAATGGCACAATCTTGGCTCATGGCAACCTCCACCTCCCAGATTCAAGAGATTCTCCTGCCTCAGCCTCCCTCTTGACTTCAGGTAATCCACCTTGTCCTTCCAAAGTGCTGGGGTTACAGGTGTGAACCACCACACCTGGCTTTTTTTTCCCCCTAAGACAAGAGTTTCACTCTGTTGCCCACGCTGGAGTGCAGTGTTGTGATCTCAGCTTACTGCAATCTCCACCTCCTGAGTTCAAGTGATTCTCCTGCTTCAGCCTCCCAAGTAGCTGACACTACCAGTGCATGCCACCACACCCAGCTAATTTTTGTATTTTTAGTAGAGAAAGGGTTTAACCCTGTTGGCCAGGATGGTCCTCAATCTCCTGACCTTGTGATCCGCCCATCTCGGCCTGTCAAAGTGCTGGGTACCCACCCCCATTCTTACAAAATAATCAGGGGACCCTATGTCGTAGCCATTGCTTGCCCATACAATACCTTGGATGAATAAGGGATTTTCCACCAGACTCCACTTGGCCTCCTCAGCGAAGGGGGGCCCAATCTGCTTGACAACTCCTTGTCCTGGCCTATCCCTAATTAGATGCTAATATAAAGGTTGACAGATCTAGGTAGTGATAAAAACAGATTTGGCTGGGTTCTGTGGCTCACACCTAGCCTACTAGGGTCACACCCAGTAATGCCAGCACTTTGGGAAGCCAAGGCGGGTAGATCAGTTTAGGTCAGGAGTTTGAGACCAGCCTGGCCAACATGGTGAAACCCCGTCTCTACTAAAAATACACCTGTAGTCCCAGCTACATGGGAGGCTGAGGTGGGAGAATCGCTTAAACCTGGGAGGCTGCAGTGAGCCAAAATTGCACCATTGAACTCCAGCCTGGGTGATAAGAGTGAAACCCCCGTCTTTACAAAGATTCAACGCTTGAATCTAGGAGGCGGAGGTTGCAGTGAGTTGAGATCGCACCACTGCACTCCAGCCTGGGCGACAGCGAGATTCCATCAAAAAAAAAAAAAAAAGATTCAAGAGATACCTAGGAAGTAAAATTGATGGGACTTGGCAACTGTAAGAAATATAAGGAAAAGGGAAGAGTCAAGGCTGATGACCTACTGGTAACAGCTTGGTTAAGGTATGGAGTGGAGCCATTCAATAAAGAATAAGCAAGACTGAGTTGGGGATGCGTGTAAGTTTAGGATGAACTGAGCTTGACAGCCCTGTGTGAAATCAAGGTGAAACAGACCTGTAAGTCTAGGACACAGGAAAGAAATCTAGCATCACTGGAAAATTCGGGAGTAGCCAAATCATCTGAAGCATGTATAGTCAAAAGGCAGTTGCTTAGGAAAGAACCCTGGGAACACTGTCCAAGGGGGAGAGAGGGAGAGAATGGGAAGAGAAGCCTGCAAAGAGAGAAATTACTGAGACTGCCAGTTTATCACTGGTCTCTGCTACAAGACCATGAGCTCCCAAAGCAGGGATCCTTTTTTATAACCCTGCATTCTCACCTCCTAGCTCAGTGCCAAACCTCTGAATTTTCACTGAAGTGAGGAGCTTCCTGATCACCCTTGTACACCCAAACCTATAAAGTGTCTGTAAGCACTCCCTAATCTCTAAGTTTGGTTAATTCTTTTTTTTTTTTTTTTTTTTTTTTTTTTTGAGACGGAGTTTCACTCTCCTTACCCAGGCTGGAGTGCAATGGCGCGATCTCGGCTCACCGCAACCTCCGCCTCCTGGGCTCAGGCAATTCTCCTGCCTCAGCCTCCTGAGTAGCTGGGATTACAGGCACGTGCCACCATGCCCAGCTAATTTTTTGCACTTTTTTTAGTAGAGACGGGGTTTCACCATGTTGACCAGGATGGTCTCGATCTCTTGACCTCGTGATCTACCCGCCTCGGCCTCCCAAAGTGCTGGGATTACAGGCTTGAGCCACCGCGCCCGGCAGTTTGGTTAATTCTTTTTTTTTTTTTTTTTTTTTTGAGACGGAGTTTCGCTCTTGTTACCCAGGCTGGAGTGCAATGGCACGATCTCGGCTCACCGCAACCTCCGCCTCCTGGGTTCAAGCAATTCTCCTGCCTCAGCCTCCTGAGTAGCTGGGATTATAGGCACGCGCCACCATGCCCAGCTAATTTTTTGTATTTTTAGTAGAGACGGGGTTTCACCATGTTGACCAGGTTGGTCTCGATCTCTCGACCTTGTGATCCACCCGCCTCGGCCTCCCAAAGTGCTGGGATTACAGGCTTGAGCCACCGCGCCTGGCCTTGGTTAATTCTTAATTGACCTCCGCTTCTGCTCACTAAAGGCTAGAATAATACCAAATAGTAAGCTTATTTTTTAGAGAAAATCTATCAATCATCTAGATTTCCTTATTTAACTTTGATGCTGTTATTCTGACTCATAACTGCTAGTGAAAAACCTGTGTGTATACAGATAATAGGAACAAAGAAACCAAAATTGCAAGCCGGGCGCGGTGGCTCAAGCCTGTAATCCCAGCACTTTGGGAGGCCGAGGCGGGTGGATCACGAGGTCAAGAGATCGAGACCATCCCGGTCAACATAGTGAGACCCCGTCTCTACTAAAAATACAAAAAATTAGCTGGGCATGGTGGCACGTGCCTGTAATCCCAGCTACTCGGGAGGCTGAGGCAGGAGAATTGCCTGAACCCAGGAGGCGGAGGTTGCGGTGAGCCGAGATCGCGCCATTGCACTCCAGCCTGGGTAACAAGAGTGAAACTCTGTCTCAAAAAAAAAAAAAAAAAAACCAAAATTGCAATGAAGATAAATTATTTGGTGTGCATTTACAACCTGACCACCATCCAATCATACTTCTGATTAAGAAGACACATTTTAAGTTACATTATTTCAGATTTATCAGTGATTCTGAAAATTACAAGTGGCAGGGTGTAGGACCTTAAGTCAGTTCATCAGTCCATCCCTCACTAGCTGTATGTCTTTGGGCAAATTATTTTCAGCCTCTCTCAGCCTAATGTGGTAACGCAGGAAACATTGCTCACATGGTGTCTAGCACATAGCAAACTCTTGGGAATGTTTAGCTATTATTTTCATTGTGGTACATTAAATGCTTTCCCCAAAGAGCCACTTTATTATTATTATTGAGATGGAGTGTTGCTCTGTCGCCAAGGCTGGAGTGCAGTAGCTCGATCTCATCTCACTGCAACCTCTGCCTCCTGGGCCCGAGTGATTCTCATGCCTCAGTCCCTTGAATTGCTGGATTACAGGCTCCCACCACCATCTGGCTAATTTTTGGATTTTTAGTAGAGATGGGTTTTGCCATGTTGGCCAGGCTGGTTTCGAACTTCTGGCCTCAAGTGATCTGCCCACCTCAGCCTTCCAAAGTGCTTGCATTACAGGTATAGGCCACCACGCCCAACCCCTAAAGAGCCACTTTAAACCTTACTCTTACCATTTTATCTTAGGAGGGCAGTTTCACATTGCTTCTAACCTCCTTCTGGCCTCGACTGAGTTGTTTAATCTTATTTGCTTTATTTTTGTGGTTCCTCTAAGTTATCATCTCTGAATTAAAAAGAGCTTTAGACCAAAAAAAAAAAAGTAAAAATTTTGAGAATTATTTTCAAATAAATGTCCATTGTATAGAATGGGTCTGTGGCCGGCCGCTTCTACATCTACACCCAACATCTGGCCCCCTTCAGAGCTCTGAATGGACAGGATCAGGATTTGACTCAGGAGGATTAGGATGTGAAGAATCCATGTTTGAGGGACTCAGTTCTCCAAATGGCTCAAAGGGTCTCCAGTTTGCATAAGTCACCTCCTGGGCCAGCTGCTCCAGGGAAGGGCGGCCTAATATCAGATTTCGAAGTGAGATACAAGTCATCAGGAAGCTGAAAAACAAAAAAGCCAACCTAGTTCAAACTCATTTCAACATTAGGATTTCAGCTAAAGCGCTTCTAAGGCACCTGGTCCTCACTCCTCCCACACAGGCATATATGGGCATCTCCCCACAAGTGACCCTCTATATCCCAGTGGGAACAACCCCACTCTTTTTTTTTTTTTTTTTTTTTTTTTGAGATGGAGTTTCACTCTTACTGCCTGGGCTGGAGTGAAATGGCAACAGCTTGGCTCACCGCAACCCCCGCCTCCTGAGTTCTAGCGATTCTCCTGCCTCTGCCTTCCGAGTAGCTGAGATTACAGGCACGCACCACCATGCCCAGTTAATTTTGTATTTTCAGTAGAGATGAGGTTTCTCCATGTTGGTCAAGGTGGTCTTGAACTCCTAACCTCAAGTGATCTGCCCGCCTCAGCATCCCAAAGTGCTGGGATTACAGGCATGAGACACTGCGCCCAGCTGGGTACCCCACTCTTTATACAGTCTGGTAGAGGATTCTAGGATAGGGTAGGAACAGCCCACAGACAGGCTGGAGATAAGCTTAGGCAGAACAAGAAAGCCGGCCATCAGACATAGGCCATTTATTCTTCCAGTAAATTAGGGAGAAGAATGGCAGGAAAAGATATCTAGAGCTAAACCGTTGTTTCTTGTATAAGTCTTTAGTGTTACCCTCCCCAGAGAAAAGTTACCAAGCTTGCCAACATATGATGGCAATGACAAATGTGGTGAACTGACCTGCGGCGAAAGACGTAGAGCTTTCGCAACAAAAAGCGGAAGAATCGCTCATGGAAAGGAGTATTTCGCCGGCGTTCAATCTCCTGGAGCCTTTGTTGGCGTCTAAGAAAGGTCTGAACCAGAGGTGTTGGCTCAGGACCCCCTTTTACTTCCCCTTCCAACAGAGGCTGCAGCTCTGGGGGTAGAGGCCCTGTTTCTGCCCGGAAGACAGAAAAAAAAAGGAATCACTGAGATGGATCACTCTCTCTCCTTAGAACTCCCCTTCTGCCAGCCAGAGACTTCAAGTTCATTCTTGAATGGCTGGAACCTTATTCATAACCCTGACCTCTTGAAACCAGGGGCTATCTTAGCCAAATGTTGATATACTTACCACTTCCATTCTCCACCTTTTCCTTTAATTCTTGCAGATATGCTAGGTCTTGTTCCAGTGCAAGCTCTGTAGTGTTGACATAGACATACATGTAGCAAGAAGGACTAGGTGATGTCGTATATACCTTATGGTACTCACCAGCAGGCAACTGATGAGGGAGAAGAAATGGATAAATTTCACCAGCTTTTCTCTAGACAGCCTGTGGCCTCCCTACTCTATGACTCTTGGCTTCTTTCTACTCAATTGTGTTTTGGAATTAGAAGTAACCTCTAGAATCCTAGATGAGGTTATTCACAGTCCCAGGGGCCTTTGTTTTTTTTTTTTTTTAGCTCCACTGCATTACTGCTATGGTAAAATATTTTCAGTCTATAATGAATGAACCTTGTTCATCTAAGCTTTCTGTCATTGTTTTTTAAATTGTTAAAGATGGGGTCTCACAGGCCGGGTGCGGTGGCTCAAGCCTGTAATCCCAGCACTTTGGGAGGCCGAGGCGGGTGGATCACGAGGTCAAGAGATCGAGACCATCCTGGTCAACATAGTGAAACCCCGTCTCTACTAAAAATACAAAAAATTAGCTGGGCATGGTGGCGCGTGCCTGTAATCCCAGCTACTCAGGAGGCCGAGACAGGAGAATTGCCTGAGCCCAGGAGGTGGAGGTTGCGGTGAGCCGAGATCGCGCCATTGCACTCCAGCCTGGGTAACAAGAGCGAAACTCCGTCTCAAAAAAAAAAAAAAAAAAAAAAAAAAAGATGGGGTCTCACTATGTTGCTCAGGCTGACTATAAATTCCTGGCTTCCTGCCTCAGCCTCCTAAGTAGCTGGGATTACTGGTGTGAGCCACCGCACTCAGCTCTTTCTGCTGTTAATCCCAGCAAAATACCTGCATTTTTTCTCCCTCTTGAAGAGTCTGGTTCTTCTGTTCTGCCACCAGCTCCACAGTCACTTCCCCCTGCAGCAGCTGGATGCTAGTGTTGCCCAGGTCTTCACTCACAAAATTCTCCAAGTGCAGTCCTGCCAGACCAACAGCGTTTATCATCCCACCCCACGGTAGAGTGAACTCACTCCCAGCCAGAACAGAGACAACACACCTTTACCACCATCATCCCCTTAGGTTTCAAAAACATTCCCTCCTCCCCTCCCACCACACGGAATGTCCCTGGCCAAGGCAGCCAGAAGGAAAGACAGCAAAGCCTCTCCTCACTTTCCTCCATACCAGGGAAATCTGCAATGAAGACCACCTCAGTGTGGTTGTCCAGGCTGCTCTTGATTTCCTGTAACTTGGCCCTCCAAGGAGACAAGTCCATCAAGAGTGGTTGCACCCAGGATGTGCGCTGAAAGGGGGACCAAGCGGCCTGCACGATGTCCACACGAGGGTCAAAAATCCTTAGGAAAGAAAACCATGTTCTAAGGACGCCACAGTCACCCACCCACCAGAACTTCCGGTTCTGCCCCTTTCATCATTATTCCGAAGGAGAGGGAATAGAGGAAGAAGAAATGGCTTGTGCTGACATGTTATTGCCAGTCCAGGGCAGAGAGAGAAGGCAGAAGAGATCTGGAGCACTGGGGATAACGGGGGTTAGTGGCTACCTGAGAAGGCATTGTGTTAAGTGTCTTAAAAAAAATTCAACTCACTTTTCTCCTGGATGATGGTGCCCCCTGCTGGAAGCAACCAGCTATGCCCACAACCAGATCAATGGGGACATGCACTAGAGGAAGGACAGCCTTTTAAGCAAGACAACACCAGGGAGCAAGGGCTGTTTATCTTGGTGAAAAGAATTGTGCTCGATTTTTTCCCACTCTGCTCCCCTTGCCCACCTCTGCTGGAAGCGGTCATTGATGGAGACCCAAATATCAAAGTAGATCTGGGGCTCAGTGACATTATACTTGGGAAGCAGGCGGCTCAGGCAAGTGGCATATTGCTTCAGCATGTCTGCGTGATCCTTCCATCGCCGGCTCTGTGTGAATACCTGCCCCAAACCCCCACATTAGTCCCACCTCATTAGTATCAACTTCCAAGACAGGTCATGCGCTGCCAGTGGCACAATGAGATTCCTGCCTGCTGTCCATTCTGGCTAGGAAAACATGGAACTTGCCTTTGGGAATGAATTTTTCCTTGCTGGGATAGTGGTGCTTACTTTTCCTAAATCTAATCTCAGTTCAAGAAAATGAATGACACTGTCCTAACTCAACCCACGCAAAAGATAGTTCAAGGCCGGGCGCGGTGGCTCAAGCCTGTAATCCCAGCACTTTAGGAGGCCAAGGCAGGTGGATCACGAGGTCAAGAGATCGAGACCATCCTGGTCAACATGGTGAAACCCCGTCTCTACTAAAAATACAAAAACATTAAGTGGGCATGGTGGCGCGTGCCTGTAATCCCAGCTACTCAGGAGGCTGAGGCAGGAGAATTGCCTGAACCCAGGAGGCAGAGGTTGCGGTGAGCCGAGATTGTGCCATTGCACTCCAGCCTGGGTAACAAGAGCGAAACTCCGTCTTCAAAAAAAAAAAAAAAAAAAAAAGGTAGTTCAATCTAGCTCTTGAGAAAAGGCAGAGCAAACTCAATTTTTTTTTTTTTTTTTTTTTGAGACGGAGTTTCACTCTTGTTACCCAGGCTGGAGTGCAATGGCGCGATCTCGGCTCACCGCAACCTCTGCGTCCTGGGTTCAGGCAATTCTCCTGCCTCAGCCTCCTGAGTAGCTGGGATTACAGGCACGCGCCACCATGCCCACTTAATGTTTTTGTATTTTTAGTAGAGACGGGGTTTCACCATGTTGACCAGGATGGTCTCAATCTCTTGACCTCGTGATCCACCCGCCTCGGGCTCCCAAAGTGCTGGGATTACAGGCTTGAGCTACCGCGCCCGGCTTCAAATTTGTTTTGCTTTATGGTGTGTTTAAGACAAAACCAGACCCCAAAGCACAAGGGGGATCTGAAGAACACTAAATTGTCAGCATCAGACGTCTCACCCCAGGATTAAGGTAGCCCAGTTCACCGGTGTGGCCATCACGGTAGGTGATCTTCACATGCTGGTGGGAGCGGGAATGCACCATCATGTCCCAGGAATAACCATACAGCCCATTTGTCCAGTTGTTATAGCCCTAGGAAAGTAGGGCAGAAGGGAATCAGCTCAATGCTTCTCACGCTAACCCCAGAAGGGGCTGTAAAACCAGCCCCATTCTTTCCCACTGCTGTCATCTGTTCCTTTGAGAGTCCGGCATTTGCCATATACTCCACAGCCCTTACAAACCTGGGTGAGGAAATGAGAATAGGGCAGGAATAGCTGCTCCAGGAGGTACAGTAGGGTGAAGGCAGCTCCCAGCTGATGGCGCAGCCCTGGCTTCTGGCCACCTTTGGCCCGGCTCCTCTTATAAACACAGGAAACACTGGGCTGAGGGGCTGCCTTGAGGGGCAGCAGTTCTTGCAACCTTTGGGGGCAGTGGGACACCAGCTTCCGAGGCCACTCAGGGGAGCAGAAGAGAGGGCTGCTGGCCAGCATGACATAGGAAAACATACCTAGGAACGCAGGGAGAAAATATGTATTTTGACCTCGTCAACCCTGTTCCCTTAGGAGACTTCTCCCAGGTGTTCCACTGAAAGGAAAGTTTTTTTTTTTTTTGAGATGGAATCTCGCTTTGTTGCTCAGGCTGGAGTGCAGTGATGCAGTCTCAGCTTCAGCCTTAACACCCTGGGTTTGCCGGGCGCGGTGGCTCAAGCCTGTAATCCCAGCACTTTGGGAGGCCAAGGCGGTTGGATCACAAGGTCAAGAGATCAAGACCATGCTGGTCAACATGGTGAAACCCCGTCTCTACTAAAAATACAAAAAAATTAGCTGGGCATGGTGGCACGTGCCTGTAATCCCAGCTACTCAGGAGGCTGAGGCAGGAGAATTGCCTGAACCCAGGAGGCGGAGGTAGCGTGAGCCGAGATCGCGCCATTGCACTCCAGCCTGGGTAACAAGAGCAAAACTCCGTCTCAAAAAAAAAAATCCTGGGTTCAAGTCATTCTCCTGCCTCAGTCTCCCAAGTAGCTGGGATTACAGGCATGCGCCACCACGCTCAGCTAATTTTGTATTTTTAGTAGAGACAGGTTTTCACCATGTTGGCCAGGCTGGTCTCAAATTCTTGACCTCAGGTGATCCACCTGACTCGGCCTCCCAAAGTGCTGGGATTACAGGTGTGAGCCACCATGCCTGGCCGGAAAGTAATTTGTTCTTCCTGGAGATTCCTTACTATGCAACATACTGAGCCCAGAAGCCCCAGTCCTGTTATCCCCATTTATTCCTACTTCATAGTGACTGCCCTGGGTTCAATTTAGCTCCTGCTCACATCACCCTCTCCCACTCCCAATCAATGCCTCTGGCTAGTCCCTTCCTGCAAAACTGTGGTTCCTGTTTCCTACCAGGCTACAGGTACTGACCAATGCTGAAAAGCTGGGAATTCATGCAGTGGAAGTAGGACACAAAGAAGAGGCCAATGGATCTTGAGGCATCAAAAAAGAGCAGGAAACCAGCTGAGAGGTCAAGCAGCAGCCCGCCCCAGTGCACGACCAGCAGGCTAGTCAGCTCCTCGGACAACAACAGTCTGCAAACACATGAAGAAAGTTCAAGCACCAGCCCACTGGAGAACACAGCAGTCAAAGCACATTCATAGTACGAATGTGCCTTGGCTACTCCAGTGGCTGGGTAGAGGCCCAAGGTACATAATCCACCCATGAAGACACCCCTCTAGGTGGGTTTTTTTTTTTTTTTTTTTGACACAAAGTTTCGCTCTATCACCCATGCTGGAAGGCAGTGGCATGATCATGGCTCACTGGAGCCTCAAACTCCTGGACTCAAGCAATCCTCCTGCCTCAGCCTCCCAAGTAGCTGAGACCACAGGAACATGCCACCAGGCCTAGCTGTTTTTTAAATTCTTTTTGTAGAGACAGAGTCTTATGTTGCTCAGGCTGGTCTTGAACTCCTGGGCTCAACCAATCCTCCTACCCCAGCATCCCAAAGTGCCAGGATTACAGGCATGAGCCACCATGCCCAGCCCCCTCTACATTTTCAAACACTTTAGGTGTTCAATGTTTTTCAACATATCCTATGTAATAAGCAAGGGCAGATCTCCTGGGACAAAATTTCACTGAGATGTGTGTGTGTTGTAGAAAGCAGGTTCCCCATGGAGGTCATGAGTGAGAGGAAACTTTAAAAGGTGAATGCTTTGCTAACATAATAATGAAGTCAAATTTCAGGAACTGGAAAATAACAGGGAAGAAGAAAGAATATAGTAAAACAAGAGTAAAGAAGAAATGGGAAGAAAACAGAAATCAGAGAGGCGACTCTTTGTTTTGTGGAAGCGGTTATAATGTTTTTTGTCAGAGCCTGAAGAGTCAGTGCTCGTCTTCTCAGTATACCAGCTGCAGCGGTCTGGCAGGAGGCTGGAGTGGCAAGGCAAGGACACAGGCACCACCAAAGGGAGCTGCTGGGGCACTGGCTCACTCACCAAGTCAGCCAGTTCTGGCTCTTTCCTTACCTTTTTAAATTTGTTTTCCTTTCTTGCCCCTCTATACCACATATCTCCTAAGAGCAGCTAGGGCTCAGTCTTTTGACACCACTGACTCTGCTTCTGCTGAATAGGTAGATGAGTGGACAAAGGAAGACATGTGGCAAATTCAGGCAAAGTAGGAAGAGCTGCCATTACTGAGAGAGATGAATCACCTGCTCTATACCCATGCCTCAAAGAGGCCTCCACCCTGACTGCCACTCACTTGAAGGGACTGAAGAGCCAGTGCCGGGACAAATACTCCATGGAATAGCCTTCAACCCAGTCTGCATCCAGCTTTTTCACACCCGCGATGAAGTACACAATGAAGATCTGAAAACAAATGTAACACAAAGTTCAAGCAAAAAAAGAATCTTTTCTACAGATAGGCAAGAATAAAATAAGGAGCATATAGTTAGGACCAGTTGAATCCATGCTCCTAGCTTACAATCCTTGGCCCAAATAACTTACTTATATATTTTTTTAATGAATAAAATAAATGTTAATCCGAGTCCAGGGCCCAAGGAAGAATAGACTCCATCTTCTATTCATTCATCTCAGAAATTCACTCATCCAACCAGCATTTACTGAAATCCAACCAATGCCAAGCACAGTGTCAGGCACCAAGGAAGAAGTCATAAAGCACAGACTTAATCCTTTCTCTTTGTCATCAGGATTTCAATCTAGAAGGGACAAAGCTCTAGTCTTTCCATGACAAATGAGAGAATTCACAGATTAAGGGATTGGAAAAAAATGAGAAAGCCAGCCTAGCTTTCCAGCAAAGGGTAAAAAGAAAAGATCTAGGGTGGCGGCGGAGAGTGTAGTCTGGCAGTGGGATGACCATGCTGACCACAGTGGCTGTCAAGGAGCTCCTCCCTCTGTCCAAAAGTGCTGTACCTGGCCGCGCAGCACTGCATAGTTCCAAAGGGGCACGTGGGCATTCCTCCTACGGGCATTCAGCAGGCCATCCACAGACCTATACCAAAGGAGGTAAACATCGAGGGGGGCTGCTTAGTCCAGCTACATTTCCATCTTTCCTTTAATATACAATAATCTTATCTATCCTGGGCACATCTCCCGTATCCTCCCTGGCTATTCTGAGATCTTTTAGAATTATATGAGCAAATTCTAATGTGATTATACAAGTCATAGAAGAAATATTGCTACTACGTTACAACAGCAAAAAGTTCAGTATTTCCTGTTAGCTCACAACTGAATTTGTTCTAATGGATCAAATCAGGAAAAAAGGACTAAATGCTAGAAAATTACTGAAAAAGGAAAGGAATTTGATGGAGTGTTTGAAAAGCTATGTGTGTGTAAATAAATATGCAGTATATTATCTTTAAAAAAAAAATCAAGCCGGGTACAGTGGCTCAAGCCTGTAATCCCAGCACTTTGGGAGGCCACGGCAGGTGGATCAAGAAGTCAAGAGATCGAGACCATCCTGGTCAACATGGTGAAACTCTGTCTCTACTAAAAATACAAAACATTAGCTGGGCATGGTGGCGCGTGCCTGTAATCCCAGCTACTCAGGAGGCTGAGGCAGGAGAATTGCCTGAACCCAGGAGGCGGAAGTTGCAGTGAGCCGAGATCGCGCCATTGCACTCCAGCCTGGGTAACAGGAGCGAAACTCCGTCTCAAAAAAAAAAAAAACACTCAACAGCAGAGTAACATACAACATAAACTGACGTTTCTTAGATCTGAACGCCAGGATGCAGTGCAAGAGGGTCCCCTGCTAACAGCCTGTACTCTGGAAGAGAACTGATAAACCCAGGCTACTAACACCAGATGTTCTCTGGGGAAGCAGAAGCAAAGCAAGTTTTCAGGAAGTAGAAACTGGGAAAGGGGCAGCTTATACTGTGGTCAAGAGCACTGGACTCTACAGTCAAGAACACCTGGACTCACTTCTGGGTTTTTTTGTTTTGTTTTTGTGTGTGTGTGTTTTTAAGACAGAGTCTCGCTTTGTCACCCAGGCTGGAGTACAATGGCACGGTCTCGGCTCACTGCAACCTTCACCTCCTGGGTTCAAGTGATTCTCTTGCCTCAGCCTCCCAAGTAGCTGGGATTACAGATCCCGCCACCATGCCTGGCTAATTTTGTATTTTTAGTACAGATGGGGTTACACCATGTTGGCCAGGCTGGTCTTAAACTCCTGACCTCAGGTAATCCACCCACCTTGGCCTCCCAAAGTGCTGGGATTACAGGTGTGAGCCACCGAGGCCCACTTCTGTTTCTTAACTGCTAGCTGACCTTAGGCAAATCCTTTACTTCTCTAAGACTTAGTTTATCTTTAAAATGTGAACAGGCCAGGCTCAATGGATCATGCCTATAATCCCAACATTTTAGGAAGCTAAAGCAAGAGCCCAGGAGTTTAAGTTTGCAGTGAGCCATGACTACACCACTGCACTATGGCCTCAGTGACAGAGCAAGACCCTGAACCTAAAAAACAAAACCCAAAAAACATAAAATGTGAACAGCACCATCAACCTTATAGGGTTTTAATGAGGAAAAATTCTAAATATTTAATATAGTGCCTGCCATGTGGAAATCCCTGAATAAATGACATGTGATTTTTTCAAAATGCATAAAGTCATAAAAATGAAACCTTTGACTAGCCTAAGCAATGCAGTGAAATCCTGTCTCTATAAAAAAAAATTTTTTTTTTTTTTTTTTTGAGATGGAGTTTCGCTCTTGTTACCCAGGCTGGAGTGCAATGGCGTGATCTCGGCTCACCGCAACCTCCGCCTCCTGGGTTCAGGCAATTCTCCTGCCTCAGCTTCCTGAGTAGCTGGGATTACAGGCACGCGCCACCATGCCCAGCTAATGTTTTGTATTTTTAGTAGAAACAGGGTTTCACCTTGTTGACCAGGATGGTCTCGATCTCTTGACCTCGTGATCCACCCGCCTCGGCCTCTCAAAGTGCTGGGATTACAGGCTTGAGCCACTGTGCCCGGCAAAAAATTTTTAAAGTAACTGAGTGTGGTGGCACTGTTGTTCCAGCTTCTCAGGAGGCTGAGAATGGAAGGATCCCTTGAACCCAAGAAGGTCAAGGCTGCAGTGAGCTATGATCACGCCACTGCACTCTAGCCTGGGTGACAGAGTGAGATGCCATCTCAAAAATATACCCCCAAAATGGAACTTTGCAAGGATATTCTGTCAAAACTGCCTCTTAATTCTCTGCGATCAGAGCTGGCCACTATGAATGTTTCAAGTTTTACCAAAACGGTATTTTTATGTATTAACAGGCTAGGCACAGTGGCTCATGCCTATAATCCCAGGACTTTGGGATGGGAGAGGACTGCTTGAGCTCAGAAGCTCAAGACCAGCCTGGGCAACAAAACAAGACCCCATCTCTATTTAAAAATAAATAGATAAAAAGAAAATGTAGGGCCGGGCGCGGTGGCTCAAGCCTGTAATCCCAGCACTTTGGGAGGCCGAGGCGAGTGGATCACGAGGTCAAGAGATCGAGACCATCCTGGTCAACATGGTGAAACCCCGTCTCTACTAAAAATACTAAAAATTAGCTGGGCATGGTGGTGCGTACCTGTAATCCCAGCTACTCGGGAGGCTGAGGCAGGAGAATTGCCTGAACCCAGGAGGCGGAGGTTGCGGTGAGCCGAGACCACACCATTGCACTCCAGCCTGGGTAACAAGAGTGAAACTCTGTCTCAAAAAAAAAAAAAAAAAAAAGAAAAAAGAAAATGTAATGACTGTTAATGAATTCAGTGTTTGAGATTTTCCTCCCCTCATACTCATTTTATTGACACCCATTTTACTGCTTTTCACTCAACATATAAAGAATCCTAGCCGGGCGCGGTGGCTCAAGCCTGTAATCCCAGCACTTTGGGAGGCTGAGGCGGGTGGATCACGAGGTCGAGAGATCGAGACCATCCTGGTCAACAAGGTGAAACCCCGTCTCTACTAAAAATACAAAAATTAGCTGGGCATGGTGGCGCGTGCCTGTAATCCCAGCTACTCAGGAGGCTGAGGGAGGAGAATTGCCTGAACCCAGGAGGCGGAGGTTGCGGTGAGCCGAGATCACGCCATTGCACTCCAGCCTGGGTAACAAGAGCGAAACTCCGTCTCAAAAAAAAAAAAAAGAATCCTTAAGGTCACCTGCCCTGCCACCTTGTTTCCAAATCCCTTCTCCACCTCCCCTGGGAGATGGTCACCTAAGCCAGAAATGGGGAAGGGTTACCTCCTCCTAGAACAGCAACGGTGAGCAGCCCTGGTGGGCCCTCTTCTCCTGACATGATCTCTTCCTCACAGCAACTTCTACTTTTGACTCTAGCTCTGCCCTTCTGGGCTCACACAGAGAAAGTCTGCTCCCTCTTCCATATAACCATCTTTAAGGTATCTGAAAACAGCTATGTCTGGCTTTGGCATTCTCTTTTTCTCTCTAAGAGAGTTACAAGAGGTGACTAAATCAAGGCACCTGGGGAGATATGGAAAGAATGAAGGGGTGGGATGGGGCCATTTTGCTTTTTGTCATCTTAAGTGCTCCAACTAGTTGACCCTTTCTCCTCCCAAATCCACCCAGATCAAAGTGACCTTGTAACCATATTTTGCAACGCGTGACTGGAAATATCCTTACTGAGACAAATTCTAAAACCTCACTGGGCCCCTATCTCTGGTAACCATTCTGACCCAGCCAATCACTCCCCTTTGGTCCCCCAGACTCATACCAGTAGTGATTTGCATCCATGAATGTCAGCTGAAAGGCCAACAACCCATAAAGATAGGAGTGGTTGTTCCATGATGTCTTGTCCAGGAGAAACACATACCAGTATGGCAGCAGGAATAACACACAGCTTATCCGGTAGCACAGGCCCAGCATCATGCCCAGTGCCCCTGGGATTTGTAGGGAGAGGATTAAGAGGTCAAGAGGTCACCACAGACCCAGTTTCCCTGGGGTAGAATATAGTTGACATTAAGAAAAATCAAGCAGTGTATAATCAGGTAAAACTAAATGAAAATTAACTGTTATTTTAATATTTTAAAAAGAATTACGGGATCGCAGCTCAGGTGACACACAGGTCAAAAGCATCAAACTGATCACAGCAGAAGTGAAATAAGGCGCCAAAGACTTTGACTATTCACCAGCATGCTTCTATTTCTGTGTTTCTGGCAGGCCAGTCAATATTTCCATCTCTCTCACAATTCCCCTCACCCAGAAACATGATGGTGTAGACAAGATACATCCAGTCAAGTGGCAGTGGGCGTAGGGCATCCAGCAAGGGGAAGCGGCACACATCCAGCCCATCAAGGTATTTTCGGTCCAGGGAGCTGAGCCCCCGCTCCTGGGGAATGTCTAGCACCATCAAGAACCCTAAGAAGGCAATAGGGGAGGAGGTCATTGGGTCTCAGATAAGGAAGCAGTAGAATACAGTGGAACACAGTTGACAGTGTGCAGCTCCAGGGTCAGACTTCTCTTGTAATCTTGGCTCCATCATTTATTCAGTATTAATTTCTGAGTGCCTACTCTGCACAGTACTATGTCAGTTGTGCCTTCTAGAACAGCCCCTGCAGCTCAGTTAACCAATTCCCCATTTGTGAGAAGGGGACTATGTCAGAGGATTAAATTAGAGAAATGCACGAAATGCTGTAAAAACTGATAAGGTCTTGACAGCTACAAAGATCCATTCTATTGAGCTTCAGAAAGTGCTCTGGGAGTGCTTCTCAACCTTTTTTGCTTCCTGGCACGCCCAGAAAACAGTTGCATTTCATCAACATGCCAGGAATAAACAGAAGGGACTACTCAGATCAGGAAGCCAGCTTGAGATAAGGCAGGGTTTCTCAACCTTAGGACTAGTCACATTTTGGGCTGGTTAATTATTTATTGAGAAGGATTATCCAATGTACCATAGGACATTCAGGAGCATCCCTGACCTCTATACAGATGCCAGAAGCCACCTATTCTTCCTCCCCCAAGTTGGGACAACTAAAAATATCTCCAAACATTGCTTCACGTCCCCCAGGGAGCAAAACGGTCTCCAGCTGAGAACTACTGGGCTAAGGGGTCTAATATCTCTCTACATCTGTAAACCATTCCAAGTACACCATGCTGTGGCCTGAGTTAAAAAGCTCTTGATTAGGGAGTCACAGCCAAAATGTATGGCCCTTGTGACCCCTTGCTCTGTTTCTTTGAGTCTTCTGGGCAACTTCATGCCCCAAGTGAAATGGGTCACTGCTGCCTCGCCTCTGCATATCATATAGCCTCAGATCAAAGCATTTCTAGCCGGGCGCAATGACTCACACCTGGAATCCCAGCACTTTGGGAGGTCAAGGCGGGTGGATCACATGAGGTCAGGAGTTCCAGACTTGCCTGGCCAAAGTGGTGAAACTAAAAAATACAAAAAAAAAAAAAAGCCAGGTGTGGTGGCAGGGGCATCGCCTGTTATCTCAGCTACTTGGGAGGCTGAGGCGGGAGAATCGCTTGAACCCAGGGGGCGGAGGTTGCAGTGAGCCGGGATCACGTTATTGCACTCCAGCTTGGGCAACAAAAGCGAAACTCTGTCTCAAAAAAAAGGAGTTCTGGCCACCAAGTAAATCCTAACCGAAGGAGACAAAGCATGTAACAGAGACCTCTTCTTTTATACCAATATCTTCAGCTCTGAGGAAAAGGGAGCTAAGTCTACTTGCAACCGAAAAATTAACGATTGTCATTCTCCCACCCCCAACCAAACTGCTCCCATCCATAAACTGGACTCACCAAAGAGAAAACGAAAGACAGCCAGGCTTGCAGGGTCCGTTGGTCGATTCAGCAAGGTCACCAGCCTCCGCCAGCTGGACAAATCTGTCCACTCAAAACCCAAGAGTTTCCCCATTCGGCTGCCCTGCCTGGGCCCTGAGATCTGTTCAGCCTTGTCTTTCTGTATTTTATCTGCAACCAACAAACAGAGAAAATGTGTGTGAGGGGGTGGACTCCACCTCAAATCACAGAAATCACAGAAATCACAACACCAACAGCCCAGAGCTTCCGCCTACCCGGGTTGGCTCAATGATCTGACTACAGAGAAATTCCTGCAGTGCAGCCCCTCCTCCAAGATCCCCTAATGTCCCAGTACTCCTCAGACTACAGCCCCCTAACCGTTAAGTGCTCCCGAATGTCATCATCATCCAGAAGCCGCAGGCTGCAACCTATCACAGCACGCCCGTTTCCCCATGGAGCCCCACCCCCGCAACCAGGACTCACTGGGCGTCTTCCCCCCACCGTCGCTCCTAAGACCAGCGCTCCTCGGTACTCTCTGCCGGAGGGCGAGGCCCTAAGCCTACCTGAGCTGGGAGGGGTCCGCGCGGACCTGGCAGATACTGCCATTGCTCCGCGGAAGAGGCAGGTGGGTCACAGCAGCAGCGTCTGCACAGCTGCAGCCAGGAGAATTCGCATCCCTAGGCTCCGCCTCCCGACGCGTCAGCAGCTGTGCGGCCGGCAGGAAAGCGCCAGCACTGTCGTAAATACTACGCCCCGACCAGCGGCGCCGGATTCCTTGCTTGGCGGCAGGGGGCGGAACGGGGAGCTCTGGGGCAGGGCGAGGATACCCCCTAGCGTCGATGATCTCCAGGCGCACTGCTAGACTCCTCACCCCTCAGGCCTTCCGAGGCGCCTCTGCTTTTTTTTTTTCCTTTTTCTTTTTTTTGAGACGGAGTCTTGCTGTGGGCCAGAGTGCAGTGGTGCGATCTTGGCTCACTGCAACCTCCGCCTCCGGGGTCGGGTTTAAGCGTCTCCCTGCCTCAGCCTCCCGAGTAGCTGGGATTAGAGGCGCCCGCCACCGCGCCGGGCAGATTTTCATTTTTTAAGTAGAAACGGGGGTTTTACCGTGTTGGCCAGGCTGGTCTCCCAACTCCTGATCTCGTGATCCACCGCCTCGGTCTCCCAAAGTGCTGGGATTCCAGGTGTGAGCCACCGCGCCCGGCCTCTGCTTTTTAAACACTGAGAAGAGTTGGAGTTCTCCAACTTCTTTGAGTCCTTCCCCGATCCCATTAGTCCTCTCCAGGCTGTACCGTCCCTGCGGTGCTCCCTGATGTGAGGGACCCAGGGCAAAGGGCAAACTTTTTGCCAGAGTTTGACGCCCAGTTGAGGACGCGCCTGGAAGGGCTGCCCGGGTTTTCAGCTATTGCACCACCCCTTCATTTTCTTTTCCAGGACCTGCAAAGAAACGAGGTTTCTAAGCAGTAGGGGCCAGGCGCAGCTCACGCCGAGGCGGGAGGATCGATGGCGGGTGGGGGGGGAGGGAAGACAAGAAAAAAACTTTTATAAAAGTGAGCTGTATGTGATGGCTCCCACCTGTGGTTTCAGGTACTGGGGAGGCTGAAGTGGGAGGGTCGCTTAAGCCCAGGAGTTCGAGGCTGCAGTGAGCTGTGATTGCACCATTGCACTCCAGCCTGGACAGCAGAGTGAGACGCTGTCTCAAAAAAGAAAAAGAAAAGAAAAAGCCTGGTGCACTGGCTCGCGCCTGTAGTCCCAGCACTTTGGAGGCCAAGGCGGGCAGATCACTGGAGGTGAGAAGCTCAGATATTACCCTGGCCAGCATGGTGAAACTCCGTCTCGACTAAAAATACAAAAATTATTCATGTATGGTGGCGCGCCCGTAATCCCAGCTACCCTGGAGGCTGAGGCACAAGAATCGCCCGAACCTGGGAGGCAGAGGTTGCAGTGAGCCGAGATCGTGCCACTGCACTCCAGCCTGGGCTACAGAGCTAGACCCCGTCTCAAAAAAAAAAAAAAAAAAAAGAAGAAGAAAGGAGGGAAAGAGGAGGAAGAAAGTGGGGAAGAGCAGGAAGGAAGAGAGAGAAGGAAGAAAGGAAGAGCAGGAATGAAGAAGGGAGAGAAGGAAGGAAGGAGAGGAAGGGAGGGAGAGAAGGAGGAAATAAGGAAGGGAGAAACGGAGGGAGGGAAGGAAAGAGGGAGGGCAGGAGGGAAGGAAAGGAGGGCGGGCGGGCAGCTTGAGAAACAGGAACAACATAACTGAAGAGGAGATAACAGAGTAAGGGCACTGAGTAGAGTGTGGCCCATCTGGGAAGGTTCTCAGAGAGGCGAGTCCGGAACAGAATTGTAATACCTAAATCTCTTGACTGGGATTAGCCATCAGGAAAAGAAGGCATCCCAGAGAAACAGTTCTGAAACTGCTGGGTCTTGGAACCCATTTACAGTATTAGAAATTATAGAAGAGGCTGGGTGCAGTAGCTCACGCCTGTAATCTCAGCACTTTGGGAGGCCGAGGCGGGTGGATCACCTGAGGTCGGGAGTTTGAAACCAGCCTGACCAATATGGGGAAACCCCTGTCTCTACTAAAAATACAAAATTAGCCGGATGTGGTGGCACATGCCTGTAATCCCAGCTACTCGGGAGGCTGAGGCAGGAGAATTACTGGAACCCCGGAGGCAGAGTCTGCAGTGAGCTGAGATCATGCCATTGCACTCCAACCTGGGCAACAAGAGTGAAAACACCATCTCAAAAAAAAAAAAAAAAAAAAAGAAAATAAATTATAGAAGACCCTAAAAGCTTTGTTTATGTGGATTATATCTTTCAATATTTGCCATATTAGACATTTTTGAGGCCAGGTGCAGTGGCTCATGCCTGTAATTCCAACATTTTGGGAGGCTGAGGCGAGTGGATCACTTGAGTGAGGTCAGTAGTTCAAGACTAGCCTAGCTAACATGGTGAAACCCCATCTCAAAATACAAAAAAATTAGCTGGGTATGGTGGCAGGCACCTATAATCCCAGCTACTCAGGAGACTGAGATAGTAGAATCCCTTCAACCCAGGAGGTGAAGGTTGCAATGAGCCAACATCGAAAAAACTGCACTCCAATCTGGGTGACAGAGCAAGACTCTGTCTCAAAAAAAAGGCATGTATCTGTAGTCTCAACTATTTCCAGCTTTTCTGGAGACTGAGGCAAGACAATCTCTTAGTTCAGGAGTTTGAGACCAGCTGGGGCAACATAACAAGAGCCATTTTAAAAAAATGAAAAAAAAAAAAAGCTATCAAGCCATGAAAAAACATGGAGGAAGCTTAAATTCATATTGCCAAGTGAAAGAAATCAATGTGGAAAGACTACAAACTGTATGATTCGAACTATATGGCATATATATACATATATATATATATATATATATATATATATTTTTTTTTTTTTTTTTTTTTTTTTTTTTTTGAATTGAGGTCTTGCTATGTTACCCAAGATGGTCTTGAACTCCTGGTCTCAAGCAATCCTCCCGCTTCAGCCTCCCAAAGTGCTGGGAATACAGGCATGAGGACTGCACTTGGCCTCAACTAAATGATATTCTAAAAAGGCTAAACTATGGAGACAATAGAAAGATCAGTGACTGCCAGGGAGGTAGAGTTGCTGGGAGGAAGGGATGGTAGGTGGAGAACAGGAGTTTTACAGAAGTGAAACTATTTTGTATGATGTTGTAATAGTGTCATGGTGGATATACGTCTACCTGTGTGTAAACCCATAGAATGTACAATGCAAAGAGTAAACCCTAATGTAATTTATGGACTTTGTTAATTATTATGTATTAATATGGACTATGTTAATAATATACCCATACTGGCTCATCCGTTGTAACAAATGCACCACACCAATTGAAAAAGGTTAATACTAGGATAAATGGGGAGCCTGAAGGGGGATATGGGAACTCTCTGCACTTTTTTTTTTTTGAGACAGAGTCTTCCTCTGTCACCCAGACTGGAGGGGCAGTGGCACAGTCTTGACTCACTGCAGCCTTGACCTTCCAGGCTCAAGTGATCCTCCTACCTCATCCTCCCAAGTAGCTGGACTACAGGTGTGCACCACTGCACCTGGCTAATATTTGTATTTTTTGTAGAGGCGGGATTTCACCATGTTGCCCAGGCTGGTCTCAAACTCCTGAGCTCAAGTGATCCTCCCTCCTCGGCCTCCCAAAGTGTTGGGATTACAGGCTCGAGCCATGGCTCTCAGGCCTGGAATTCTCTGTACTTTCTGCCCAATTTTCCTGTAAGCCTAAAACTGTCTGCCCAAAATAGTCTGTTAATTTAAAAACAACCATAGGCTGGGCATAGTGGCTCACACCTGTAATCCCAGCAATTTGGGAGGCCAAGAAGGGAGGATCACTTGAGCTGAGGAATTCAAGACCAACCTGAGCAACATGGTGAAACCCCATCTCTACAAAAAATACAGAAAATACAAAAATTAGCCAGGCACAGTGATGCACACCTGTAGTACCAGCTACTTGGGAGGCTAAAGTGGGAGGACTGCTTGAGCCTGGGAGGTTGAAACCACAGTGAGCTGTCATTGTGCCACAGCACTCCAGCCTGGGCAACAGAAAGACCCTGTAAGAAGGGGGAGGGGGACGGAGACAGGGAGGGGGAGGTGGGGGGGGGTCCAGTTGCATCAAAGAATGCAATTGGACACTATCCGCTTTTTTGGGTGTGTGCATCAAAGGGATACTTGAGAGTGAAAAGAATGAAAGTATTTTAAAATCGTATCTGATGAGAGTCTAGTATCTAGAATATGTAAAGAAATCTGCAACTAAACAACAATAAAAGACAACCCAAATAAAAATACACAGAGGGGCTAGGCACAATGGCTCATGCCCATAATCCCAAAACTTTGGGAGGCCAAGGTGGAAGGATCACTTGAGGTCAGGAGCTCAAGACCAGCCTGGGCGAATCAAAAACCCATCTCTACAAAAAAGTACAAAAAGTAGCCTGGTGTGGTGACCATGCCTAGCTAATTTTTTGTACAAGTCTGGTTTCACCATGTTGCCCAGGCTGGTCTTAAACTACTGATCTCAAGAAATCCTCCCACCTTGACTTCCCACAGTGTTTGGATTATGGGTTGAGTCACTGCACCGGACCAAAGGTTAGTTTAATGGAACACTAGTTTTATCTTGAAAAACCATGAGACAACTATTGCAGGCAGAAATGCTATATGCATATTTCCATTTCTTCACTGAAAATATTAAAAAGACATGTACTGGCCGGGCGCGGTGGCTCAAGCCTGTAATCCCAGCACTTTGGGAGGCTGAGGCGGGTGGATCACGAGGTCAAGAGATCGAGACCATCCCGGTCAACATGGTGAAACCCCGTCTCTACTAAAAATACAAAAAAATTAGCTGGGCATGGTGGCGCGTGCCTGTAATCCCAGCTACTCAGGAGGCTGAGGCAGGAGAACTGCCTGAACCCAGGAGGCGGAGGTTGCGGTGAGCCGAGATCGCGCCATTGCACTCCAGCCTGGGTAACAAGAGCGAAACTCCGTCTCAAAAAAAAAAAAAAAAAAAAGACATGTACTGTAGGATCAAGATTTAATACAATTAATGATTGGTACTGGCTGGGCTTGGTGGCTCATGCCTGTAATCCCAGAACTTTGGGAGGCTGAGGCAGGTGGATTACCTGAGGTCAGGAGTTTGAGACCAACCTGGCCAACACATTAAAAACCCATCTCTACAAAAAATACAAAAAAATTAGCTGGGTGTAGTGGCAGGCACCTTGTAGTCTCAGCAACTTCGGATGCTGAAACAGAATTGCTTGAACCTGGGAGGTGGAGGTTGCAGTGAACCGAGATTGCGCCATTGCACTCCAGCCTGGGCAACAAGAGCAAAACTCCATCTAAAAAAAAAAAAAAAAAAAAAAAAAATCGCACTGCTTCATCAGGACATTCTTAATAGAAAGTGGCTTTTTTTTTTTTTTTTTTTTTTCTTTAAGACCGAGTCTCACACTGTCGCCCAGGCTGGAGTGCAATGGCATGATCTCGGCTCACTGCAACCTCCACTTCCCAGGTTCACTCAATTCTCCTGCCTCAGCCTCTGGAGTAACTGGGATTATAGGCACACGCCACCACACCTGGCTAATTTTTTGTATTTTTAGTAAAGACGGGGTTTCACTATGTTGGCCAGACTGGTCTCAAACTCCTGACCTCGCGATCTGCCCGCCTCAGTCTCCCAAAGTGCTGCGATTACAGGCGTGAGCCACAGTGCCCTGCCGAAAGTGGCATTTTTGAAACTTGCAAGTGCATGGCGTTGAGGTATACAATAGCTACTACTGCAATTTGTTGCCCTCGTCTTTGTCTTTATTCCTGCTCAGTTGCCAGCACTTTTACCCACCATTGCTTTTGCATCAGCAGTACAAATGCCAATTGTTAAAAAGGCAAATATCTCAGTATCACTACAATAATGTTGTCTTTGAAGTCCCCAGGAGTTCCTAGGCCACGCACTGAGAACTATTGTCCTAAAGGAAAAGAATGGCAGAGGTAGGCATAAAAAAAGGGATTATTGGTGGGCCGGGCACACGGTGGCTCATGCCTGTAATCCCAGCACTTTGGGAGGCCAAGGTGGGTGGATCACCTGAGGTCAGGAGTTCCAGACCAGCCTGACCAACATGGTAAAACTTTGTCTCTACTAAATGCAAAAAAATAGTGGCTATTCATAGGTGCGATCCCACTACTGATCAGCATGGGAGTTTTGACTTGCTCTGTTTCCTACCTGGGCTGGTTCACCCCTCCTTAGGCAATGTGGTGGTTCCTCGCTCCCGGGAAGTCATCATAATAATGTTGAACTTAGTGCAGATACCCGATGGGCATAGCACACTACGGCCCAGAACTCCTGGGCCCTAGTGATCTTCCTGCCTCAGTCTTCCAAGTAGTTGAGACTACAGACACCTGCCACCATGCCTGGCTTTTTTAAGACAGGGTCTCACTCTGTCACCCAGGCTGACTGGCATGATCACACCTCATTGCAGAGTTGACATCCTGGGTTCAAGTGATCTCCTTGCCTCAGCTTTGTTAGGAGCTGGGACTAGGCATGCACCCCGATACCTAGCTAATTTATTATACTTTGGAGAGGCAAGTTCTCACTATGTTGCCCAAGCTGGTCTCGAACCCTTGAACACAAGTGATCCTCCTACCTTGGCCTCCCAAAGTTCTGGGATTATAGGCATAAGCCATTGCTCCCAGCCTGAGATGGATTTCTTAGTCAACTGTCACACTCTGGCCCAAACCAATTCAGTTTGATTTAGAAAATTTGTATTAACTCTTCTAAGACTGCTCAAAATTAATGCTTCCATTAAGTTCAGCATTTATGGTCTGTTATGTGCTAAGGACTGAACAAGTTACAGCGAGGGGAAAATGACTAAATTGTTGCCTCTGTCCTCTAGGAGTTAAAGGGTAAGGAAACAGATGATAATCATAAAAGAATTTAGAAATAATAGGATAGTAATAACAGTAATTGAGTATAGAAAGTAATAAATATTAAATGAGTGCTATGGGAGCATTGAGGAAGAAATTAATTACACTAGAGAAATCAGGAAAGTTTTTTTTTGAGGCAGGGTCTCACTGTCTTACTTGGGCTTTGAAGGATGAGTGAAACTTTGAAAGGAGAGAGGGAAATCAAAAGTTCAAAAATTTTTTTAATTTAAAAAATATTTGGGCTAGGCTTGGTGGCTCATGCCTATAATTCCAGCACTTTGGGAGGCCAAGGCAGGTGGATCATCTGAGGTTAAGAGTTTGAGGCCGGGCGCGGTGGCTCAAGCCTGTAATCCCAGCACTTTGGGAGGCCGAGGCGGGTGGATCACAAGGTCAAGAGATCGAGACCATCCTGGTCAACATGGTGAAACCCCGTCTCTACTAAAAATACAAAAAAAATAGCTGGGCATGGTGGTGCGTGCCTGTAATACCAGCTACTCAGGAGGCTGAGGCAGGAGAATTGCCTGAACCCAGGAGGTGGAGGTTGCAGTGAGCCGAGATCGTGCCATTGCACTCCAGCCTGGGTAACAAGAGCGAAACTCCGTCTCAAAAAAAAAAAAAAAAGAGTTTGAGACCAGCCTGGTCAACATGGTAAAACCCCATCTTTACTAAAAATACAAAAATAAGCCAGGCGTAGTGGTGCATGTCTGTAATCCTAGCTACTTAGGAGGCTGAGGCAGGAGAATCACTTGAACCCAGGAGGTGGAAGTTGCACTGAGCTGAGATCATGCCACTGCATTCCAGCCTGGGTCTGGAGTCATAGAGTGAGACTCTATCTATAAAATTAAATAAAATTAAAATACACCTTGTAGAGATGGGGCTCATTATATTGACCAGGCTCATATGGAACTCCTGGCCTACAGGCATCTTCCTGCCTTAGCCTCCCAAAATGATGCAATTACAGGCATGAGCCACCTCACCCAGCCAGAAATCAAAAGTTCTTAATAGGCTTGGGTGAACTGAGAGTATTCTGTATAAGAAAAACACAGCTGATAAATGAGCTTGCTAACTCAGTACCTCCAGTTTTTCCTTTCAGGACCAATATACAAAGATTTGTGGTATTTAGCATTCATTTGTCCATAAAATAGGGCAAACTATAGGAAAGAAGTTTCTCCATGTGGCCGGGTGCTGTGGCTTACACCTGTAATCCTAGCACTTTGGGAGGCCAAGGTGGGTGGATCACCTGAGGTCAGGAGTTCAAGACCAGCCTAGCCATCATGGTGAAATCCCATTTAAAAAAAAAAAAAAATTCTCCATGAATCTTTTCCAGCAAAAATCATCTTTCTCTGCACCGTGGAGAAAGAAACCTTCTTTCAGACTTCTTAGTTCAATATCTGAAACATTTACTGAGTTGCCTACATGTATAGGACATATGTCATATACTACAAGGGGTGAGGACTCAGTCCCTGCCTGCCTATATAGAGTTTAGAGTGTTGGAGGGGGTCAAATGTATATGATAGAGTATGTGAAAGATTCTTTAAAAGAAGTAAAATGTGGTGCAGATCAGAACAGGAGGAAGTTAGCTTCTGTGGGGAAATCCGTAAAGCTTCACTGAGGCTATGTCTTTTTTTTTTTTTGAGACGGAGTTTCGCTCTGGTTACCCAGGCTGGAGTGCAATGGCGTGATCTCGGCTCACTGCAACCTCTGCCTCCTGGGTTCAGGCAATTCTGCCTCAGCCTCCTGAGTAGCTGGGATTACAGGCAAGCGCCACCATGCCCAGCTAATGTTTTGTATTTTTATTAGAGGCGGGGTTTCACCATGTTGACCAGGATGGTCTCGATCTCTTGACCTCGTGATCCACCTGCCTCGGCCTCCCAAAGGTAAAGTAATGCCGAATTATAGGCATTACAGGCTTGAGCCACCGCGCCCGGCGAGGCTATGTCTTAAATGTGAATAGAATTGTCACAAGCAGTGATGAGTGAAGGCTGTAGGTGAAGACATAGAAGGGGGATGATGTAGGATGTTTGGGAAAAGGACATGTAATTTGGTTGACTGGAGGACTGGGAGGTGAATCCAATGGGAGAGAAGTTTAGCAAAGCAGGTTGGGAACAGTCTTGGAATGCCATGCTAAGAAGATTGGGCTTTATCCTGGAGGCAGGGTAGAGCATACAGTATGTTTCTGGAAAACAGCAATCAGCCACAGAGGAGCTGATGGGAAAAGAAAGGTCAATTTAGGGCTGGGCACAGTGGCTCACGCCTGTAATCCCAGCACTTTGGGAGGCCGAGGCGGGCAGATCATGAGGTCAGGAGTTTGAGACCAGCCTGGCCAACAGTGAAACCCTGTCTCTACTAAAAATACAAAAATTAACTGGACATGGTGGCATGGGCCTATAATCCCAGCTACTCAGGAGGCTGAGGAAGGAGAATAGCTTGAACCCGGAAGGCAGAGGTTGCAGTGAGCCGAGATTGTGCCACTATGCTCCAGCCTGGTGACAGAGTGAGACTCTGTCTCAAAAAAAAAGTATGAAACAAGACTTGGTGATAACCAGTTGCATTGTGGTTCCTAGCTTGAGAAATGGATGGAATGGGAGTCCCACCTAGGAAGAGAAACATGAAGATAAAGGGTTTGGTTTGGGTGTTGGAGGTGTCTGTGGACTGTCCAGGGCATTGGAGAGGCAGCATTAGTAGTTGACTCATGCCTATAATCCTAACACTTTGGGAGGCTGAGGCAGGAGGATTGCTTGAAACCAGGAATTTGAGGTTATAATGAACTATGATCATGCCACTGCACTCCAGCCTGGGTGACAGTGAGACCGGGTCTCAAAAAAAAAAAGAAACAGGTGAAATTATTATTATTATTATTTTTTTTTTTGAGACGGAGTTTCGCCCTTGTTACCCAGGCTGGAGTGCAATGGCGCGATCTCAGCTCACTGCAACTTCTGCCTCCTGGGTTCAGGCAATTCTCCTGCCTCAGCCTCCTGAGTAGCTGGGATTACAGGCACGCGACACCATGCCCAGCTAATTTTTTGTATTTTTAGTAGAGACGGGGTTTCACCATGTTGACCAGGATGGTCTTGATCTCTTGACCTCGTGATCCACCAACCTCGGCCTCCCAATATTATTATTTTTATTTTTTTGTTTTTGTTTTTTGTTTGTTTTGTTTTTTTTTTTAAGACGGGGTTTCACCATGTTGGTCAGGCTGGTCTTGAACTCCCGACCTCAGGTGATCCGCCCGCCTTGGCCTCCAAAGTGCTTGGATTACAGGCGTGAGCCACCGTGCCCGGCCCAATATTATTATTTTTAAAGACGGGGTTTCACCATGTGGCCCAGGCTGGTCTCGAATTCCTGAGCTCAGGCAATCTACCCGCCTTGGCCTCCCAAAGTGCTAGGATTACAGGCATAAGCCACCGCGCCTGGCCTCAAAATTATTATTATTATTATTATCATTATCATTTTTAGAGACAGGATCTGGTTCTGTCACCCAGGCTGGAGTGCAGTGGCACTATCGTAGCTCACTGCAGTTTCATATCCCTGGGCTCAAGTGATCCTCCTGTGCTAGCTTTCCAAGCAGCTAGGACTATGGACATGCTCCACCACACCTGGATGATATTATTTTATTATAGAGACAGGGTCTTGATATGTTGCCCGGGCTTATATATAATATTATTTGCTGAGTGTTGTGGGTCATGCCTATAACCCCAGCACTTTGGGAAGCTGAGGTGGGAGAATCGCTTGAGCTTAGGAGTTTGAGACCAGTTTGGGCAACACAGCAAGACACTATCTCAAAAAAAAAAAATTAGCTGAGCACTGTAGCCCGTGCCTGTAGTCCCAGCTAAGTGGGGAGGGTGAGGTGGGAAGATTGCTTGAGCCCAAGAGTTCAAGGCTGCAGTGAGCTTGAACACACTGCACTGCACTGTAGCCTGCATGACAGAGTGGGACCCTGTCTCTAAAAAAAAAAAAAAAAAAAAAAAAAAAAAACTATAGGGGTCCAAAATTTATTTAAAGCCTTTAGCAAGGTATTTGTGTCTGGGTGGGCATGATGGCTCATGCCTGTGAGCTCCCTGTACTTTGGGAGTCTGAGGTGGGAAGATCACCTGAGGTCAGGAGTTCGAGACCACCTTGACTAACATGGTGAGACCCTGTGTCTATTAAAAATACAAAAAAATTGCCGCACGTGGTGGCTCACGCCTGTAATCCCAGCACTTTGGGAGGCCGAGGCGGGCGGATCACAAGCTCAAGAGATCGAGACCATCCTGGTCAACATGGTGAAACCCCATCTCTACTAAAAATACAAAAAATTAGCTGGGCATGGTGGCGCATGCCTGTCATCCCAGCTACTCAGGAGGCTGAGGCAGGAGAATTGCTTGAACCTAGGAGGCGGAGGTTGCGGTGAGCCGAGATCGCGCCATTGCACTCCAGCCTGGGTAACAAGAGCGAAACTACGTCTCAAAAAAAAAAAAAACAAAAACAAAAAAATTAGCTGGGCATGGTGGTGTGCTCCTGTAGTCCCAGCTACTAGGGAGGCGGAGGCAGGAGAATTGCTTGAACCTGGGAGGCGGAGGCTGCAGTGAGCCTAGACAGCACCATTGCACTCCAACCTGGGCGACAAGAGAGAAATGTCTCAAAAAAAAAAAAAAAAAAAAAAAAAAAAAAAAAGGCCGGGCGCGGTGGCTCAAGCCTGTAATCCCAGCACTTTGGGAGGCCGAGGCGGGTGGATCACGAGGTCAAGAGATCAAGACCATCCTGGTCAACATGGTAAAACCCCGTCTCTACTAAAAATACAAAAAATTAGCTGGGCATGGTGGCGTGTGCCTGTAATCCCAGCTACTCAGGAGGCTGAGACAGGAGAATTGCCTGAACCCAGGAGGTGGAGGTTGCGGTGAGCCGAGATCGCGCCATTGCACTCCAGCCTGGGTAACAAGAGCGAAACTCCATCTCAAAAAAAAAAGTATTTGTGTCTACAGTCTGGATGTGGTGGCTCACACCAACATTCCCAACTCTTTGGGAAGCTGAGGAGGGAGGATTACTTGAGAACAGGAGTTTGAGACCAGCCTGGGCAACATGGTAAGGCTGGTAAAGCCCCCATCTCTACAAAAAGTTAAAAAAAAAAATAAGTGGTGGTTTGCACCTCTAGTTCCAGTTACTCGAGAGTCTAAGGCAGGAGGATCGCCGAAGCCTAGGAGTTCAAGGCTGCAGTGAGCTACGTTCATGCCACTGGACTCTAGCCTGGGTGACAGAGGGAGACCATCTCAAGAAAACAAAACAAAATAAACAAACAAAAAAAGTATTTGTTGGAGAAGCTGACATTTCCTCCTTGGAACTGATTTCTTCTGGAATGGGTCAAGAATGTTCGTTCCCTTCTGAATGTCCCTGTTATTGTTCTTCTGTCTTGATAAACACTGTCAAGGAAAAACAGATTTTCGCTGGCCTACAGCCAGGTTAGTGGAAAAATCCTTTGCCTTGGGCCCCCTGCTCTGGTCCACTGGGGCAGTCCTCTGATCACTGACTGGGATAAATGACCTCCACGGAGTCCCCTGAAGGGAAATGCAGATTTGCTGAACTCTGGAAGGGAAGAAGGGGGTTGGTGAGCCATCATTACAGGCACTGTCCTAGAGGAATTGCACTGCACATGCTATCTTTTTGCTTCTTTTTTTTTTTTTTTTTTTTTTTTTTTTTGAGATGGAGTCTTGCTCTTATTGCATAGGCTGAAGTGCAATGGCACTATCTCGGCTCACTGCAACCTCCACCTCCCTGGTTCAAGCGATTCTCCTGCTTCAGCCTCGCGAGTAGCTGGGATTACAGGCATGTGCCACCATGCTTGGCTAATTTTTGCATTTTTAGTAGATATGGGGTTTCACCATGTTGGCCAGGGTGGTTTTGATCTCCTGACCTCATGATCTGCCTGCCTCTGCCTCCCAAAGTGCTGGGATTACAGGCGTGAGCCACCGCACCCAGCCCTCTTTTTGCTTCTTACCAGCACCATCTTAGCTAAGCATCAGCACCTGCAAACTCCACAGAGGTAAAAAGGTTCACTCAGGGGCCTGCAACTAGTTAACCCAGAACTTTCTGACATCAGAGCCCAGGATCACAGTATTCCAGACTTCAGGGATTTTAGTGCTTTCTGCCACCCAAGGACCTGAGAACAAAGGCTGTCCAGCAAGAAATTTTCATAACTGCATTCTGTTTCCCTGTGAACTAGGCCTGGCATGGTTGATCTCGGGCTCTAGAAACTGGAGTCAGATATTCAAGACATTGAAAGGAAATCGCTAGTGGGGCGTCATGGCTCCTATGACTTTGGAAGTTAAGGTGGGAGGATCGCCTGAGCCCAGGAGTTTGAGACCAGCCTGGGCAACACAGTGAGACCTCGTCTCTGTTGAAGAAAAAAAAAAAAAAAAAAAGGATATGGCTGCCCTTTCTAGATCAGGAGGTCCAGCCTCAGAAAACCTAGGAGGGCCGCTTGATCTTTCTTTTCTAATTCTTGGCAAGTTAGAAGACCTCTGGCATCTGAGAGCCCTTTTGCTTTAAGCTTAAGCTCTTGTTTGGGAAGCCACTGGGAGGATAGCGAAGAGTGCCCGCCTACCTGGGGAAACCTGAGTTAGGTGTGGCTGGAGCGACTCGAGATGCGAGGTGGGCGGGGGCAGGCTGAAAGTTGGAGCAAGCAGGAAGTGAGCCGAGGGCCACCCTAAGAGGAAGCCGACTAGGCGAATATACCTGCTGACCGGCCTGAGCTGCTCTGAGACATGGTGAGCGAACCGGGAACGAGGAAAGGGCTGATTTTTAAAGAGGGGCCAGAGGGGGCTCGGGACCGGGTGTTAGTTGTGATGGGGGAGGAGAGTTGGTGGCAAAGTTAGAGGGCTGGGCCAGTGCTGCCTGTGGCCTCTCCTCTTTGACAACTTGGCTACAAATAGCTCTGAGCCTTCCTGGGAGGTGTTTCTACTCCTTCTCCCTCCCTCCCCTGACCTCTGTGCTGGTCACGAGCTGGGCTTCGATGCCGGTGCCGATAGGGGCTCCGAATTCCAGGCAAATAGTTGTTACGCCTTCCTCCTCCAGGGAGCCCCGAGGCGGGTGTTGTGACGCTACCAGGCAGCGCCCCAGCAGTTCCCAGTTCAGATTCCAGCCCAGTGGCAGGAGCTCTCTCGGGCCTTTCACTTTATTCCTACACAGAAACACAAGGGATTTGTGTGTCCACGGAGTCCTTCGGGTGTCCTTTCTCCATTAACATGAAGAAGAGAACTAAGCTTTTATAAAAGAACCAGAAGTTGGTTCTCTGTGATAATCCAGTTCTGACCCCTTCCACTGGCTTGTTTTTGGAGGTCGAGGAGGGAGGAGCTTAACAGTATTTTTCCCTCCTTGTTCAAAAACTTGGTCATGAAGCTTCCCAGATGATCTCCATTTCCCCCAATGCCAAGACGGGTGTTTTTATTTAGTATCTGTAGAAGCAGGCAGTTCCTTGGTGCCTGCACGTGGTGCGTGCGAGTGGTGGGGAAAGCAGAAGTGTGCGGCTCAACGGTTCCTGGCACCTTCTGGGGGACTTGGTTGACTGTTGCTCTGGGTCACAGCAATGGCATTGTAGCCAGAGCAGGGCTCCAGCAGCTGTCTTGCAGGGGCAGATGGGTTGGGCTAGGTGAGGATATTCTGCTGGCCAGCACAGACACTTTCTTTTTTTGGATGGAGTCTGGCTCTGTTGCCAAGGCTGGAGTATAATGGCATGATCTTGGCTCACTGCAACCTCCACCTTCCTGGTTCAAGCTATTCTCCTGTCTCAGCCTCCGAGTAGCTGGGGTTACAGATACCTGCTACTATACCCAGCTATTATTTCTTGTATTTTTAGTAGAGATGGGGTTTCACCATGTTGGCCAGGCTGGTCTCGAACTCCTGACCTCGTGACCCGCGTGCCCTGTCCTCCCAAAGTGCTGGGATTATAGGCCAAGCCACTGCACCTGGCCTAGCACAGACACTTTCAATGAGGATCCAGAGAAATCAGGAAAGTAGGGTGGCTCCAGGCATTGTAAATAGTGGTGGGCTCTGCCCTGGCAGGGAACACTGTGAGATGCAATGCGGCTCTGCTGTATTCTATGGCCCTCTTTAGGGAGCAAGGAAGCAGTGGGGAGGGATTTAGCGATGTGCTGCTTTTCCTTGTCAGGGGCCCAAAAAGAAGTTGGATCCAGTCTGTTTAGCATCACATCTCACCTTCTGAGGCTTCCAAATGCATTTATTTTTTTATTACACAATACATGAAAACATTCTCTTTGTAAACATTTCAAGCATTTTACAGAAAGCTGAAGTCCGCCTGAGGCCTTACACTACCCGGGCCTCTGAGGCCAAGTCTCCAGTTCCCCCAGTACTTGGTCTAATTAACCCTATGTTGTTGTGCAGGAGGAAGCCAGTGAAGGTGGAGGAAATGATCGGGTAAGGAACCTGCAGAGTGAGGTGGAGGGAGTTAAGAATATTATGACCCAGAATGTGGAGCGGATCCTGGCCCGAGGAGAAAACTTGGAGCATCTCCGAAACAAGACAGAGGATCTGGAAGCCACAGTAAGACGGGGAACCCACTGGGGGCTGGAGGAAAAGAGGGAGGAAGGGAATTTCTTTTTGGTGGGGCAAAATGAACAGGAGGGCCAGAAGTTAGCCATTTCTGTTGCTTTTCATCAGGTTTGGGAGCTGATGTAAGCAGAGTCTCTACTTCTGAATCTGCTCTGATCCACAGATTGTTAGGGATCCCAGGGAATGGATCCCATGACTGGGGCTTGAGGTGGCAGCTCTCCCGTAGAGGCATGTTCTGAGACCAATAGCTCAGTCAGCCCCTGCATTCGCAGGCTTCTCTCCTGGGAAACTGGTTTTCCCTTTGAAGTCTGCCCATGACAATCATTTGCATCTGACCTTCCCGGGGCAGAAATAGTCGCTCTGAGGAAACTCCCCTATGGCCTCTAGCCTTCTCTAGGAACTATTAGGCAAAGGGTGAGAAATTGCTGGCGTCTTGGTGAGTTGGCTTTAAAAACAAGCTGGAAAGAGCAGTAAAATGCTTTGATCCCAGGGTCCCCTGCTAGATGAAGGCTAGAATAATATCTCTCACACATCTTGCTAGACCTCATTCTTCTCTCTCTCCAGCCAGGGGCTGAGGCCAGCTGTTTCAGGGAGGAAGTAACTCCAAAGTTGAGCAAAGTCTGGAGCCTCAGATTCTGTGTTCAGGGAGAGGCCAGCTCTGGCTTTCTGAGTTCTGTGTGAACTCTTGGCTCTTGAGTATTGCTCCCTTGTCTCCCTGGGACTCATTGCCTGTTTCTGCAGCTTAAATGTAGTTTAATTTGGGGAGTACAGCCCTGAGGACTTTTTTTTTTTTGAGACGGAGTCTTACTCTGTTGCCCAGGATAGAAGTGAGTTCAGAGGTGCGATCTTGGGTCACTGCAACCTTCGCCTCCTAGGTTCAAACGATTCTCATGCCTCTGCCTCCTGAGTAGCTGGGATTACAGGTGTGCACCACCACACCTGGCTAATTTTTTGTATTTTTGGTAGAGATGGGGTTTCGCCATATTGGCCAGGCTGGTCTCAAACTCCTGACCTCAGATGATCTGCCCGCCTTGGCCTCCCAAAGTGCTGGGATTACAGACTTGATCTACTATGCCTGGCCAAGCTCCAGGAAATTCAGTGTCTCTAACTTGAATTGCCGGGGATGGGAAAGAGTGGGTGGAGGAGGAGGAATTCCCTTACTTCCAACCCTCTGTACTGTCCTGGTCCCTCCTTCAGCCTCAGCAAGGAGTCTTGGAGCTGGGAGAGGTGCCAACCTGGAGCCTGCAATCCTCAGTCGCAGGGTCTGCCCTCCCAAGGGCAGACGGTGCTGCCAGTGTTGTACCTTTGGGTGTGAGCAGGTTTCAAGGACCCCTCAGTGTGCATGGCAGTGCAGGGGTAAGAAGAAAAAGGGAAGCCCTAGTCATATCTAGGTAGAGACCTCCCAGGATTTTAAGAATTCTAAATTTCAACCTGGCCTTCCAGATTTTTAGGAAGATATATTTGTCAAGGTAGGTGGATAGACCATCTTTTATTTAGTAGTTTGTTACCTCAGCTTACAGTGTCATTATTAAGGTGTATGGCTTGAGCCATGCATGGGGAGGGTATGGTGGCATGTGCCTGTAGTCCCAGCACTCAGGAGGCTGAGAAGGCAGGATTGCTTGAGCCCTAGAGATGGAGGCTGCAGTGAGCTGAGATTGTGCTACTGCATTCCAGCCTGGGTGACGGAGTCAGACCCTGTCTCAAAAAATAAACAAACAAAGCCAGGCATGGTGGCTCACACTTTTAATTCCAGCACTTTGGGAGGCCAAGGCAGGTGGATCGCCTGAGGTCAGGAGTTCAAGACCAGCCTGGCCAACTTGGTGAAACCCCATCTTTATTAAAAATATAAAACTTGGTTGGGTGTGGTGGTGCACCCCTGTAATTCCAGCTACTTGGGAGGCTAAGGCAGAAGACTTGCTTGAACCTGGAAGGCATAGGTTGCAGCGAGCTGAGATTGCACCACTGCAATCCAGCCTGTGAGGAGGGTGAAACTCTGTCTCAAATAAACAAACAGACAGATATCTAGCCTTATAGGCCCGGCATGGTGGCTCATGCCTATAATTCCAGCACTTTGGGAGGCCCAGGTGGGCAGATTACTTGACGTCAGGAGTTCGAGACCAGCCTAGCCAACATGGTGAAACCTCATCTGTATTAAAAATACAAAAGTTTGCTGGGTGTGGTGGTAGGTGCCTGTAATCCCAGCTACTCAGGAGGCTGAGGCAGGAGAATCACTTGAGCCCAGGTGGTGGAGGCTGCAGTGAGCCAAGATTGCGCCACTGTACTCCAGCCTGGGCAACAGAGTGAGATTCCATCTCAAAATAAATAAATAAATAAAAGATGTATGGCCTGTGGGCTGCATTTATATTCTTGTACTCTTGTTCCAGTGGGAGAAGCCACTGGGTCACTCACTCTGCCTTATCCTCAACAGTCTGAGCACTTCAAGACGACATCGCAGAAGGTGGCTCGGAAGTTCTGGTGGAAGAACGTGAAGATGATTGTCCTTATCTGCGTGATTGTTTTCATCATCATCCTCTTCATTGTGCTCTTTGCCACTGGTGCTTTCTCCTAAGTAACCTGGAACCTCTCCCACCTGCCCTTCTCTTCCGGGACAACCCTCCATAAATGAGTGCCAAGAGGGGTCTCCTTTCCTGTCCTCCTCTACAGAGAATGCTGCTCAGTTCTCCTGCCCCTCTTCCCAAGGTCCTGCTGCCATGTTGTATGCCCCAGAGGGCACCTTGGTCCCCTGGAAGGAGAGGGAAAAAGAGAGCTGGACTGTGGCTGCATTTCACAGGTCCTTAGAGTGGGTTGGAGAGACCTAGAGGGCCCAGCATGTGGCTGGGAAACTATCGGTGGCCAGTGGACAATAAAGACCTTTCAGTATCCCTATGTGTGTGAGGAGGCACTTTCTCCCTTCCCATTTTGCCTTTGGCTTTTCCATTTCTGTTCTTCCTGAGGATACCTTCTGGGTGAGATTCTCCTGTTTGAGGTCCAAGTTGTTGGAGGGGCAAAGAGTATATGTTTGGAGAAGAGAGATGGAGTCCCCTGTCTTTCTTTATTCCTCCCTGTTCCATTTATTGTCACAGGTCTCAAGAGCAAGAATTTTCTGGGAGTCTTGGCATAAAGAAAATTCTAAACCATCAGAGCATTTTGGGGTGGTGAGATTTTTAAGTGTTCCCTTTGGGTCCTGCCATGACTCTTTAGTACTGTTCTTCTGGAGTTGTTAGCTAAGGCATGAAGCCTACCTGGACAGAGCATTTACGAGCTGGTTGAGGGCGTCCTGCCTCTACTATCACAGCCATCTCTCTTCAGCAGCCCTGTAGTCTAGAGTCAAGGGCTGGAGGAGCTGGACTGCTATTCCTTTTCTTGTGCTTCTGTGTGTTCTGGCTGTCTTTTCTCTGTCCCTGTCTTCTGGGGCTTAGCAAAGCCTCTGGGTCTCAGCTGTTCTGAGGGGGCGAGCATCTCTCCTCGGCATCCCGTGGTTGGGCACGGTCAGTCGGTGTCACAGGACAGGGCCAATGGCCCTCTTTCCCATCCATGCACAATGAGCCTTTCTGTCTCAGACCGCCCCCCCCATCCCCTCCCTACCAGGTTCCACCATCACTGTCACTCTTTCCAGTGCCCGGTCTGCCTTGGTTTGCAGGGAGGGTTCTTGCCATATCTGTTCCTGTTTCCTCCACAGGCTTTCCAGAATTGGAAACAACCTGTTGTTGGGAGGAAGGGGAAGGGTTGGGATCCAGGATTTGGGACTAGATTAGCAAGTCAGGCTCTGCAAGAATCATGCTCTGAAATTTGGGGAAGGAGGAGGAAAGGTCAGAAAAGACCCTTGTGGTATTTTTATTTTTATTTTTTTGGAGATAGGATCACGCTCTGTTGCCCAGGCTAGAGCACAGTTGTGTGATCATGGGTCACTGGGCTTAAGAGATCTTCCTGCTTCAGCCTCCCTTGTAGCTGGGACCACAGGTGTGTGCTACCACACTTGACTAATTTTTAAAATTTTTGTAGAGACATGGTCTCACTATGTTGTCCAAGGCTGGTCTCAAACTCCTAGGCTCAAGTAATCCTACCACCTTGGCCTTCCAAAATGTGAGTATTATAAGTGTGGGCCACTGTGCCCCACCGGGGTAGTCTCTGCTACAACTATATTAATCCTCTCTCTCCTGGATTCAAGATGCAAGGAACTGAAGTGAAGCTTCTGCCTTGGGACCCAGACCGTCCAGGTTAGGAGTGAGGCTCTGTGAAACCCTCTTGGTCTGGGACTTCTGTATTCACAGAGGCTCAGCCCCAGAGAGGGAAATTTTCAATTCCATTGCTCAAGAGAGGCCTCATTTGAGGGACTGGGCCCAGTGGCTCACATCTGTAATCCCAATACTTTGGAAGGCTGAGGCAGAAGAATTGCTTGAGGCCAGGAGTTCGAGACTAGCCTGGTCAACATAGTGAGACCCTGTCTCTCTCTCTCTAAAACAGAGGGGCCTTATTTTGAGATGTCAGTGGCAGCTTGGAGTAGTGGAGAACAGGTAGCTGGGGGTTTCTCTGCAGCAGTGAGAGGAGAGGATAGGTAGATTTCACTCAGGAGGGCTCTGGAGTGGTAGCAGACACACTAGCCTTCCCCAGCCTCTGACTGGAGCAGGCGCATGGCAGGTACATGCTGGCACAAAGCTGCACTTGCCCTCCTGGTGAGGAGAGACATGCAGAAAGGCTAGAGCTAGTACTTCGCCCATGTGGAGCTGCTTCCTTTTTGAATAGAGGTGAAAGTCACATAACATACAGTTTATTATTTTAAATTACAAATCAGTGACATGTAGTGTGTTCGGAATGCTGTGCAACCACCACTTGTCTTTAGTTTCAACACTTTTAGGGGGGCCTGTTTTTGGTGTGAGAGGCACTCACCAAGGTAGCGAAGACTGCCTGGCTTGTTTATGGCGTCTCCAGGACCTAACGTGGTGCCTGACCGTGGCACTGGAAGGGTGCTTGCTGAGTGAATGAATGATGCCTCTTCAGCTAAACCCGACTTAGAATACTCCAGGGCTCAGTCCACTGTGCCCATTTCACAGATCGGGCCCTGAGGTGTGCCGGTTCACCAGACTGGGGTGTCATCCGAGGTCAGGCGCCCGCGGCTAGGAGGAGGTGCCTCTACGGACCCGGGCACTGCGGCCCATTGCTTTCGGTTTAACTTGGTTTCAGGCGCTGCTAGCGGAAGGCGCGCCCCCCGCCCTCACCCGGCGGCCCGCCCCGCCCCGCCCCTGCGCTTCCTCCTGGGCCGCTGGCGTTGAGGTCGCTCAGCAAGCAGAAGAGCCGGGAGCGGGCGAGGTGGCGGCGGCAGCAGCGATGGTGAGGGCCCGGGCGTGGCCGGCCAGCCCACTACGGGCTGAGGGCGAGTGGCGGGGGTGGGAGAGAGGAGTCCGAAGTTCGCGAGCTGGGGGGCGTCCCCTGGGGCGTTGACCGTGGCTGGAGCAGGACGGGGCGGACCCTCCACACCCCGCGCACCACCTGGGAGGGAGATGCGTGCGCCCTGTCCTGGCTGCGCTGCGCCGCGCGGCGCGGAACGAGCAGGGCTCGGGCTACCCATTCTCCTGAAGCAAAGTGGTTGAGAGCACCGGCTTTGGAGTCAGACTCCGGGCTGGGATCCCAGCCCTGTGACCCGGGGCGAGTCACTTAACCTCCCTGAGCCTCCTTTTCCGCATCTGTGAAGTGGCGTCAGTAAGACCTGCCTTGTTGGGTCCTTGCGAGGTTAAAGGAGACACAATGGCAGAGAGCCGCCTGGCACTCAGAACCCACTGCTGCAAAGTGGTAGGGAATGAGATGACCTCGTCAGCCCTTTCCGCAGCTGTGAGGAGCCAAGCCTGGCCCAGGAGTTGGAAACCTGAGCAGATGGGGTGGCAGGGCCATTCCAGCCCCGTGGCAGGGTGTTGGAGGGCGAACTCCTCCCCTGGGGAAAGAGAAAGGGAGATGTTTACTTTGAAAGTTCCACTAAAGTTATCAGAGTGTGGCACAGGCCTGACTCCCTGCTAACCTCTACCTAGTGACACATTCCTGAGTTGAGTCACCCCCACTCCTGCTGCAGACTCTGGCCTCTGTCCTCACTTGCCATCTCCAAGGCAAAGACGTCAGGAACAGCTGGCGCTAGTTTCCCCCTTTCCCCGGGGCGCCTGGGAAGACAGACTGGGAAATCGGCTTGGTTCTTAAAGATTCTGCCTTGGAGAAACTGACAGAGGTGTGATGGATGTAGCCTGGCTAGGGTCAGTGCCTGGATGGCCTCATCTCCAGGGAACTTGGAGGCAGGAAGAGGAAGTGGGGCAGGAAGGTAGCACTGAGCTCTGAGGTCAGGCCAGGAAACTAGGAAATCTCTGAGAATAGGGCAGAGCCTCGAGCCCACTTCAGAGTGTGCAGGGCAAGGGATCAGGCAGGGGTAGAGGTGGGCTTCAGTGGGCCCTTAGCTATTGGGGAGAAACTCCTGAAGTAGAGGCTGAAGGCAAGATCATTTATCTGGGGAGGATGGTACTGGCAAACCCTGGAATTCTCACAGGTACATTTGAGGCAACCGTGGAGGAGAGCCTGGGGAGGTCGCTCCTCCACCCATCCATCTCCTAGCCTCATCCTTCTGTTACTTCTTTCACTCTTGCCCCTTTCTCTGTCCCCAGATCTTTCCCTTTCTTCCACCCATCCCTTTTCCCTCCCTGGTCCTTCTTCCTTTCACTTCTCTTGTCTTCTCCATGACTCATTCAACCAACAAGGATTTCTTGGGCATGTCCTTTGTGCCAGTCGTGGTGACAAGTACAGGGGACAGAGCAGGAACAAAGCAGTGATGGGAAAAATGGAAATGGAATGAGTAATTACTTGAATTCATTCATCTTGTAGATGATCCTCTCTCCAAAGAATGTGTGTGTTGAGCCAAAGCCTCCTTCATATGCACACAAATTAAATTGGTAGCATCTGAAGGTTTGGTGCATCTTTAGCCAGCCAGCTAAAGTGTCTGACCTCCCTGTACCTCCATCTGATTTAACACACGGATTAGAAATGTGATGCTTGGAGTCTGTGTTGGTTCAACTCCCAGATCTACTCACTGGCTCTGTGATCTTGGATAGGTGATTTAACACCTCTGAGCCAAAGTTTCCTATAAAACAGGGATAATATGGTCTTCAATGGGTTGTTGGGTGAGGATTAAATGAGACGGAGCGAACGGCAAGCAGCATAGTGCTTAGCTCAGATATGTCCCCATTGAATGCTGGCTGTTCTTCTTGCTCAAGATGTAAAACCTCAACAGCCTGCAGTGCCAGATGAAAATAAACTAGATGCTAGTTACCAAAGGCCCATGTAAAGTTCTGCGCTACACGTTAGAAACAATTATGTGTAAAGGTTTGCCATAGGGAAGAATTTGCTTGGCTGTGCATTTTGTAAAACTAGGAGGTTTTATTGACCACATGCATTGTGCAATTTTTTCTTTCTTTCTTTTTTTTTTTTTTGAGATGGAGTCTCACTTTGTTGATCAGGCTGGAGTACAGTGGCATGGTCTCATCTCACTGCAGGCTCCACCTCCTGGGTTCAAGTGATTCTCCTGCCTCAGCCTCCTGAGTAGCTGGGACTACAGGCACACGCTACCATGCCCAGGTAATTTTTTGTATTTTTGGTAGAGACGGGGTTTCACCATGTTGGCCGGGATGGTCTTGAACTCCTGACCTCAGATGATCCACCCACCTCAGCCTCTCAAAGTGCTGGGATTACAGGTTTGAGCCACTGCGCCCAGCCCTAATTTTTCTATTTTTAGTAGAGATGGGGTTTCACCATCTTGGCCAGGCTGGTCTTGAACTCCTGGCTTCATGATCCACCCACCTCAGCCTCCCAAAGTACTGGGATTACAGGCATGAGCCACTACACCCTGCCCTCTCTGCCATTTTCTTACTTTCATCCGTGCCTGTCTCCCACCAATACATAGATAAATTATCCTGAAGCACTTCTTCACTGTCACCCTTGGCTCAAAAACCCACACTAGCTCTTAAGTTTTATCACTCGTTTGGAGTCAGCCTTCTCTACTTGACCTTTTCTGCCTTCTGTGGCCTCATCCTGCCCCTCCCATCCTCTGCCTGGTCCTCACTGTCAGGGTGTGTCCCTATCTCTCAGTGCCGGAATGTTGGGGTCACCCCCCAATTCCAGCGGCACCTTCTCTGTGGGGAGCTCTGACACTCACTATCTGTATCGCACAGTCTAACTCTTTACTCTTCTCTAATTGTATTATATTACATATGTCTTTCCTCAGGGCAAAGTAGTCTCCTTAAGAATAGGCACAATTAGCCGGGTGCGGTGGCTCACGCCTGTAATCCCAGCACTTTGGGAGGCCGAGGCAGGTGGATCACGAGGTCAAGAGATCGAGACCATCCTGGTAAACATGGTGAAACCCCGTCTCTACTAAAAATACGAAAAATTACCTGCGCATGGTGGCGCGTGCCTGTAATCCCCGCTACTCAGGAGGCTGAAGCAGGAGAATTGCCTGAACCCAGGAGCCGGAGGTTGCAGTGAGCCGAGATCGCGCCATTGCACTCCAGCCTGGGTAACAAGAGCGAAACTCCGTCTCAAAAAAAAAAAAAAAAAGAATAGGCACAATTAGGCCGGGCATGATGGCTCACGCCTGTAATCCCATCACTTTGGGAGGCTGAGGTGGGAGGACTGCTTGAGCCCAGGAGTTCAAGAGCATCCTGGGCAACATAGCAAGACCCCATCTTTGAAAAAAATAGGAACTGTTTATCACATGTCTGTTGTCTGCAGGCATTATGCTGAGTTACAGTGTGGCATAAGGCAGTGTGGCCATTGTCCTCTTGCTTACCTCCTTCTAGGGTCTGGAGCTTTATTTCTCACAGTGCTAGCAGAGACCTGTGTATACAGTCAGTGTTCTTTTTCTTCTGGTTGTGTGGGGGGCCAAGAAGGGCCTGAGACTTGAGTCTAAGGCCTCTGTGTTCCCTGGAACGAATGTGTTCTTTTAGGCCTGGGTCCATCTTGGCTCCAGGCAGGCCTGGCTTTGCATCGGGGTCCAGATTACAGCTAGAAGCACAGCCAGCTCTCTGGAGAATGTGACCCAAATATCACCCCTTGTTGAAGAATAAGGTAAAAACAGCTGTAGCATTCAGAATAGAAAAAAAAAAAAAAAAAAAAGATAATATCTAGCATTCTCCCACTCTCTAGCAGTGACTCTTATTTTCGAGTCTTTGTCCATTCTCAAGTTTTTGCCTTGGACTATTTAATTTTGTGTTTTGTTTTGTTTTGTTTGCTGAGATGGAGTCTTGCTCTGTCGCCCAGGCTGGAGTGCAGTCGTGCGATCTTGGCTCACTGCAACACCACCCGGGTTCAAGCGATTCTCCCACATCAGCCTCCTAAGTAGCTGGGATTACTGCACCATCATGCCTGGCTAATTTTTGTATTTTCAGTAGAGACAGGGTTTCACCATGTTGGCCAGGCTGGTCTTGAACTCCTGGCCTCAAGTGATCTGCCCACCTCAGCCTCCCAAAAGTGCTGGGAATACAGGTGTGAGCTACCATGCCCGCCCTGGCCTGCCTTGGACTATTGGAATCTGGGAAAGTTCAAAGGGTTAAATCATAGAGCCTTGTTGAATGCTATAGTAGTAATAAGAGTGGTGACGTTTGACTCAGGAAAAGGTATAAAGAGTGCAGCTTCCTTGCTGTCTTCCATGTTCCTCTGTGTTCCCTGCTTACTGCCTCCCTCAGTCTGTGAGCACACCCTCCCCTACAGTGGTTTGCCTGACCCCCTTGAAGCAGGTTGCTTTTCTAGTTCATGGGTAAATATTGACCTATTTGGGTTTCAAATGCCTGCTCCTCGAAACTCATGCTGGGCTAGAAAAACATGCTGAGAGAACATCTCTTGAGAATAAGAGTTGCTTTTGGTTAGGCTGTAATGTAATTAGCCCACTCACTGAGTCCTTGCTTGCAATGGTCAGCACTGTGCTGGCCTCCCGGTGGGGTGGTGGTGGACAGAGGCAGGGCACTGCTCCTTGCCCCTGCTCTGGGAGTTTGTGGTCCAGCTGGGGAGATAAGACTCATACACTGGGAATTCTTGGAGGCTGTGTGCCAAGCAGCTGCAAGGATCCTGAAGGAGGATTCTTGCCTGAGTGCGAGGCGGTGGCCCTCTGTGACCACCAGATCTCTTCTAATACTTTTTAAGTTTTCTGGTTTTAAGTGGAATTCATTCAAGTGCCAAAATGTCTGTTGTAGACAATGGGTGACATGGGCTGGCAGGAAAAGAAGCTTGGCCTTCTTGTGAGGAGGGGAAGGGAACAGGGATGGGCTGTGGGGAACTAGGCTGAGAGGAAGGAGTTTCTGTGGTTTGCTAATCCTCTGGTATTCATTTCCCTGAAATGTCCCTGGACCTGCTCCTAGGCTTCCAGCTTATACCAGGGCCTCATGCCTGGGGCGTCTCTCTGTTACATGCACCCAAAGCCCAATGCCTTTCTTGCACGTGACCTGGACTTTCTCTTTTCTCTGTCCTTTCAACCTCCCCCAGCTTGGATCCAACACATCCCTTCCCAGTCCTCTGAAATGAGCTGGTGTTTTCTGTTAGGCAAGGCTGCTGCCCAGGCTGGGAAATCCAAGGGTTGGTCTCATCTCTGTGAGTTGGACCCCAGTGAGGATCTCGGCTGACCAGAAGGCTGGAGGCCAGAGGCCGGTACCACTGAGGTTCCCAGGCAGAGAGGGAACTTGTGGCAGTGATCTAGGGAGCAGGATCAGGGGAAGAGGCAGAACTGGGCTGACCAGTCAGAGGCCCAAGGAGGGAGATCTGAGTTTCTCAGTTTGGGATAGAGGGGTTAGGCAGAGACTATGATGTGTGCTACTTCAAAATTACCTTTCTAGCCCTGGAGGGTGGGTCTCCTCCCTGTGTGTCGAGCCAATTAGCTTGGTTACTCATTCTTTGCTGCCTTCTTAGGCCAGTGGGAAACCTTAGGGCAGGTGTGCATTGATTGGGTAGAGGCCATTCTGGAGCAGGTGAGAAAAGAATCTGCTTTGTGGGAGGATGGGGTCCTGGGAAGATCCTACCTTGGGACAGCTTAGAGGAAGTTGAGGTGCTAGAAGCCAGGACTGACCTAGGTCCTAGGCCCTGCCTTGATGTGCAAGGGGAGGAGCTTGTGAGACCAAAGGTGTGCTGCCCTTCACTCCGAACACATCATACATACCCTTACACGAAGGATGCTGTTACTCTCATGCTGTGCCCACCTACAGAGGGAGAAGGAGGCTTCTAGATCTCAGGGCCAGATGAAGGACAGGTGGGGGCCTCATACAACCCTGACCTCAGGCTTGGTGCCCAGGCAGGGAAAGAGTTGGAACGGTGCCAGCGGCAGGCGAACGAGGTGACGGAAATCATGCTTAACAACTTCGACAAGGTCCTGGAGCGTGATGGGAAGCTGGCCGAACTGGAGCAGCGTTCAGACCAACTCCTGGATATGGTGTGAGGCCTGGGGGAGCATGGAGGGGCGGGGAGAGGCTTGGCAAAGGCTCTCGGGCTGTATTCAGGACCTACAGGTCCTTGGTGGGGTTGAGGCCTTCTTGGGGGCCAGTGTGGGGCCTCTGGGTTTCCTCAAGCACCCATAGCCTAGATATGCAACAGGTAGACCCCAGAAAATAAGAAGGCCTTGGTTTGAAGCTATGGACCTTCCTAAAGGTAGAAGACTGGCATTGTTTTTGTTTTCCTTTTTTCTTTGAGACAGGGGCTCACTCTGTTGCCCAGGCTAGTACGGTGGCATGATCACAATTTGCTGCAGCCTCTACCTCCGAGGTTCAGGTGATCCTCCTGCCTCAGCCTCCTGAGGAGCTGAGACTGCAAGCGTGTACCACCATGCCTGGCTAATTTTTGATTTTTTATAGAGATGAGGTCTCACTGTGTTGCCCAGGTGGGTCTTGAACTCCTTGACCACAAGCAGTCCTCCCACCTCAGCCTCCGAAAGTGCTAGGATTACAGGCATGAGCCACTGTGCCCAGCCTGAGGACTGGCATGGTTAACTGAGGGTGAGCCGCTACGGCTGAAAGTCCAGGGTCACACTTTTGTTTGCGATGAGGACAGGCTGGGAGGGTTCTGCTGGTATAGAAAGGGAGCAGACAAGATGGGGAGGATGCAGGAGGAGACTAAGCCTTACTGAGATGGGGTTGGGAGGAGCTGGCTTCCAGGCCAAGGGGGTGCCAGCTAATTCCCACTCTGTGTCTGGGGGTGTCTGCAGAGCTCAGCCTTCAGCAAGACTACAAAGACCCTGGCCCAGAAGAAGCGCTGGGAGAACATCCGTTTCCGGATCTTCTTGGGGCTAGTGGGCGGTGGCCTGCTCATCATCCTGATTGTGCTGTTGGCGGTCTTTCTCCCGCACAGCAGTGACAGCAGTAGTGCCTCACGGACCCAGGATGCAGGCACTGCCTCAGGGCCTGGGGACTGACCCAGCTGGTCCTGAGGGAGAAGCCAAATGGCTGCACTGGCTTGTTCTGGTCTCCAGAGAACCTTGATGTTTGCTCTCCCCTGACCCACCCCAGTGAGTGCCAAAGGGCAGCCCCAACATGTGCACCCCTGCATTTCCTGTCACGCCACAGACCAGCCCTCCAGGGCAACCTGCTGTACAGGCCATGCCGGGCCAGCCCTACCTGGAGCTTAGTAAAAGCTGCTGTTTGATTAAAAGCTGGTATATGTGTGTGAAGGTCCCCAAGTTGGTTAGTCCCATGTCCTAGGGTAGAGACCCCTAGGGCTGCTTAGAAAGCCCATCACCCAAAGAACTCCACCCCTGGGAGGGGGCTCCTTCCTCTCCTTTCCCTACTTGATCCAACCCTACACAGACAGGGAGTGTGGGTGCAAGAACACAATGCCCCTCAAACCAGACCCTGGAACCAGTCCTCCCTATCTCAGAGCCTGTTTCTCTGAGAATGAAATCCATTATGTTTCTGTCATCTTGGGGATGCTTAGAGGACCAATGAGACTGTAGTTGGGATGACAAAGAAGAAGGCACTTAAAAATTTTTTTTGTGTGACTGGGTGTGGTGGCTCATGTCTGTAATCCCAGCACTTTGGGTGGATCACCTGAGGTAAGGAGTTTGAGACCAACCTGGCCAACATGGTAAAACCTTGTCTCTATAAAATAAAAATAAAATAAAAATAAAAATTTTGTTTTTTGAGACAGAATTTTTGCTCTGTTCCCCAAGCTGGAGTGCAATGGCATGATCTTGGCTCACTGCAACCTCCACCTCCTGGGTTCAAGCAATTCTCCTGCTTCAGCTTCCTGAGTAGCTGGGATTACAAGTAACCACTACCACGCCCGGCTAATTTTTGTATTTTTAGTAGAGACAAGGTTTCACAATGTTGGGCAAGCTGGTCTTGAACTCTTGACCTCAGGTAACCCACCTGCCTCAGGCTCCCAAAGTGCTAGGGTTACAGGTGTGAGCCACCGCACCCGGCCCCAAAATTTTCTCATATGGCTTTCACCTTCAGATAAATGGTTTCCCCATTTGAACACTTCCCACTCCTCAATATCTCTTTCCACATTCTACCTCAAGCTTTACATTAGATTACAGATGGGGAAGTGACACCAAGAGATGGGGATCTTAAAGCACTTTTTGATATTCCCATCTCCCTCTCTCCTTCCCTCCCTCTTTTCCTCCCTTCCTCTTTTGAGGGAGTCTCTTTAAGTCGTCCAGGCTGGTCTCGAACTCCTAGCTCAAGCAGTTCTCCTGCCTTTAGTACTGGGATTACAGGCATGAGCCACATGTCCAGCCTGAATTCAGGCTTTTCAAAGCTACAGGGCCATTCAGGGCCAGGCAGGCAGTGCGTTTAGGGCCACAGCAAAGATCACTGAGCAAAGGCATGGAAGAAGGAAAGAAAGCACACCAACACTGTGGAAACAGGGAAGTCTCTGCCTGGGCTACTTAAATGCAGCTCTAACTCAAGCGTGAGTGGCAAGGGGAATTCAGGGTCCAGTGTGTAAAATAAGCAGTTCCTTGCTGGGTAGCGTGAGGGCTACTGACAGAAACCAGAATAAGTGTGAGTTGTGTGGAGCGTTACCCGTTACAGAGCGCGAGTTAGTTTGACTGAGCTCATTACCATCTTTCTTTTTTTTTTTTCCTTTTCCTTTTTCCTTTTTTGAGACGGAGTCTCCCTCCGTCTCCCAGGCTGGAGCGCAATGGTGCGATCTTGGCTCACTGCAACCTCTGCCTCCCAGGTTCAAGTGATTCTCCTGCCTCAGCCTCTCCAGGATCTGGGATTACAGGCGCCGCCACCACACCCGGCTTTTCTTTTCTTTTCTTTTCTTTTTTGGTATTTTTAGTAGAGACCGGGTTTCACTGTGTTGGCTAGGCTGGTCTCGAAATCCTGACCTCATGATCCGCCCGCCTTGGCCTCCCAAAGTGCTGGGATTACAGGTGTGAGTCACCTCTCTTGGGAAAGATGGAGGAAAGCACTTGGCCCTGCAGTTGGTCTGCAGCACCACTTAAAGGCTGCAAATTTGGGCAAGCCACTTGTGAGGTAAAAAAGGCATAATGATGCTTAGCTCCTGGGACTACTGAGGGGATGATCGGTGTGCAAAACATTCATCAGTCTAACAGTTCTAGATGCTAAATAGTACCTATCATCCAAATCGTTCAGTGCAGTGGTTCTTAAACCCGCTTCACCTGTAGAATTTATACAAATGTCGTTGCCCAGGCCCCACCACAGATCAGTTAAATCGGAATCTTTGAAGGTATCCTCCGTGCCCATTCTTTCCTCAGGGGATTCATGTGTAGGCAGGAATGAAAAGATGTTAGTACAGCCACCAGTTTTATAGAAGCTAGGGACAGCAACAGGCTGAAGTTAACAGTCCCATGAGCTGGTTGAGGCCCCAGCTCCCCGGCAGAGGGGCCTCTCTCTCTCGGTTGGGGAGGCTTGCCCCACCCTTTACTATTACGCCTAACACATAAGAAATGCCCAGGAATTTTTTTTTGTGGGGGTTGGGGAGGAATGAAACGCAAACTCCTGAACCAAAGAGAGCGCCGCGGGGCAGAATCGTCCAGTGGGGACCGGGACAGCGCATCGAAAAGTGCCCTGGCCCAACGCCCGCAGGAACCCTGAACCCCTGGGCCAGCGCTGCCTTCTCTCTGAGAGGTCTCTAGCATCTGCAGTGTCAAAGCCTTCTGAGCCTCAGGGCACACTGACGACCCTCACAGACCAGACGGATGCGACCACGCCGGAAATTCCCGGGAATTCAATTCCAAAACAAATGTTTCCTCACTAACCCGGATCTCTGTCATTGGCGTTAGTCTCTGTTCACGTGACCTATTTGGGCCAATGAGAAGCGGCTGAATTAGTACTTCCGCTTTCCGTGCGCGTTAAGGAGCCACTATGCCCGTCCCTCGGATACTCTGATTGGCCAGCCTCTCTTAGCTTGTCAGTTTATTGGCCAGCGCCGCTAGGCCGCGATCGAGCCGGGTCCCAGAGCTGTGTCAGACGGCTGGGCAGCCATGGCGTCGTATTTCGACGAGCACGACTGCGAGCCTTTAGACCCCGAGCAGCAGACTCGAACCAACATGCTGCTGGAGCTCGCAAGGTGGGTGCGCGGGGCTTGGGGATGGGGTCCAGCCAGCAGGTTTCTGGGCTGGCGCTGGCTGAAGACGGCGGATTACCAGGGGCAGCTGATTCTGGGGAGGACGGATGAGTAATCTGCAGTGTTAGTCCGGGCGGTGAGATTGAGGGGTGTGGGAATGAGCATCTCGATAATTTGGACCGTCCGTTGGGCGGGCCTGGGCAAGGGAATTAAGGAAAAGACGAGCTGGAGAGTGGTAGACTTGGGGGTGGAAGGACAGCAGGCTCTGGGAGGTCCCGGAGAAGGTGAGGCATGGGGGCAGGGTTGGGGCCGTTTGCTGTGAGTGGGTATATTCATCAGGAACAGCAGGCACTGCCGGCTTGGAATCTGACTCCACAGGCTTATTCTGCGTGGCCTGAGTAACTTCTCTGAGCCTGTTGCCTCATGTGTAAAATGGGAATAAAAACGTTACGTGCTGCGGCAGTCTGATAGCAGCTGTAAACTATTTCCCATCGTGCTTTTTATCTAGTGAGTATCTACTAACTACTAGCGGTAGCTATTATTCCTACTAGCTGGGCAGGGTGTTTATCGGTTACTGTCCAGCGGATTATGGGGGCAAAGAGAAAGCATAGTTTTCCTTTGTTCTTACTTTATATCTTCTTCCCCAGGTCACTTTTCAATAGGATGGACTTTGAAGACTTAGGGTTGGTAGTAGATTGGGACCACCACCTGCCTCCACCAGCTGCCAAGACTGTGGTTGAGAACCTCCCCAGGACGGTCATCAGAGGCTCTCAGGCTGGTGAGGACACATAGTATTTTCTGCTATTTGGGCCAGACCCACCCCTTCCCCAAGTCAGACTGTGGTCTGGTCCTTAAGTTTTCCAGGCCAGGTGGGGCAAGTGTCCTTCAGGAGTGGGAGCTCGGGAGGCAGGGACTGTAGCATCTCTCCTGATCAGCACTCCTTCCTAAAGAGCTCAAGTGTCCCGTGTGTCTTTTGGAATTTGAGGAGGAGGAGACTGCCATTGAGATGCCTTGCCATCACCTTTTCCATTCCAGCTGCATTCTGCCCTGGCTAAGCAAGGTACTGCCTCTCTTCTTCCAGCTCTCACTCTGCTCTGGGCCCAGTACTCAAGTTTCTTTCTGTTCCTGGACTGTTGGGGGATCAAAGGGAGGCACTTGGGAGCAGGGGAGGGTGGTTGTCAGCTTATGAAGATCAGACCAAGGCTAGACACTGCTCTACTTTTCTCAGACAAATTCCTGTCCCTTGTGCCGCCACGAGCTGCCCACTGATGATGACACCTATGAGGAGCACAGACGAGATAAGGTAGGGGCTGATGGTTAAGTGGAGGGGTCGTAAGAGGCTCCCTCAGTCCTGTCCGTGCTGCCGTCTCTTTCCACCTCAGCAGGACTGGACCAGGCCTCAGAGTCCCTGGCTCTGGCTGGCTTCTTAGTGACTTTGGTTTGTGGTGAGAGCCTCAGCAATGCAGATGCCAGAGGCCTGAAAACAGAGCCAGCCCCGTGATAGTTGTCCATGCCCTCACCCACAGGCCTTCAGTTTTGGCTCCTGCCCAGTGTACCCTCTTTCCTTCAGGCTCGAAAACAGCAGCAGCAGCACCGACTGGAGAGCCTCCACGGAGCCATGTACACGTGAGGAGGCTGGGGCTGAGCGCCGGCCCTCTGTGTCTTCCTTACAAACCTTGAATCCTCATTAAAGGTTTCTGTACTCACCCTGAGGCTGTATTGATCACAGACCTGGTCAGGAGCTCTGCATCCTCCTTCAGGTCTCTACTGCTATTGGGGAAAAGTGGTCCTAAACCGCAGAAGCAGGCTGTGGTTTCCCTCCCCGCTGGCCCATCTTGACTCATGGCAGTGGATTACTGCGCCAGCCAGGGCTTGGGCCTGTGTGTTCATGGTTAGAAGGCAAAATGTGTTAGGGTCTGGCACCCAGTTAATTACTTAAAGCTGATAAACTAGCCTGCAGCCTCCTCCCACTGCAATTTCTAGTTAACTTTGGAATCCCAGAGGTTTTCTTTTTCTCCATTGAGAAAGCTGCTTTTCGTATTTTAAAGTCGCTCTCTGTACTATCCCCCCCCTGCCACCCCATGCCTCTTACTAAGGAATCAAAGTTCAAACCAGGCTCTGAGTGGGGGATGGGTGAGATTATTAGATCAAGTCAGTTCTTTAGATTGTTTAGAGGCCCAGAAGGGTTTCAAGCCCTTCAACAAGTATTTGAATGGTACCTGCCATCCTTTGTTTCTGGCAGCAAAGTGTGCTCAGCACTCTCCCGGAGGGCAAGGCCTTTCTCCCATCCTTGGCTTATGGAAAGCCATCCCAGATCAGGTCCCCCCTTTCCCGACTCTCCAGAACAGACTACAAACATGCAAATTAGAATTCTTTTAATATAAAAAAAAGTACTAAAATACCCACGTGGTTCTGCTGTGTTATTTGCCCTAAAGGAAGTGAGGGACAGAGTGAAGAATCCCAGTGCAGCTCAATGGGCCCAGAAATGGGCCTTTCCGTAGGCTAAGGCGTACCCACTCCACCTCCACCAGACTTCTATCCCCACTGCTGTTCCCAGCCCCCAATTCCTGCAGCAGGAAACCCCAGTGGTCTGGCTCTGGCACTGGGAGTAGAAGGCACCTGAAGGGCTGGCTGGGTGAGTGAGGACAGGTGACCTTTAAAAACAAAACGACACCATGGGGTGGGGAAGCAGGTCATGCAGCTGTGGCAGCTGGCAGGGCCCACTCCTCTATGGCACAGGTGGATGTGGGATGGCCATTTCTCCAGAAGTGAGGAAGCCCAGATCCCAACAGAATAGTTTCTCAAAATTGTTTTTGGTACAAAATAAATGCAAAGAAGATATAGGGTGGGGTGCTGCGGAGGCCGGGCCAGCCACCCTCCCCAGACCTTAGATCATAGCGATGCTCTCAGGGGCACAGTTGAGGTGGGTGGAGGTGCTGCTGCTCCCGGAGGACTTGCAGGCCCGGCCAGGGGTAGGTTGCAGTGCAGCCACCAATGTGTCTGAGGAGACTGCCCCAAACTCGTAGCTGAAGGTGCCATAGAAAATGAGGATATCGATGACACACACCCACTCACACAGGGCTGCCCCATGTTGCAGCTGAGAACTCTCATGGACAAAGAAGACTCCACCTGAAATGGGGCTAAGGAAATGTTCAGTAGGACATATGGAAACCTGGCAACAACCTTTCTGCAGTCCCAGGCCTCACCTCCCCAAAGGGAGCAGACCACATGGCAATTAGGCCTCCACGCCCTCATCCTCTTGGGAGGGAGAAAGGATGAGCTAGAGGATGAGTTCCCAGCTGCCCCATCATAGAAGGATACTGAGGACCAGGGTGATGAAGGCGATGACAGCCAGCACACTTCGAAGATAGGCCACAGCCAGGTCCAGGGGGGCCGTGGCCCCTTGGTAGGAGAGAACACAGTGCAGGCAGACAAAGAGCAGCCCCGCAGGGAAGGCCACACCAGCTCCAATGTAGTGCAGAGACCTGGCATGATCCACCTGGGCTCAAAGAATGGTCAATCAGTGATGTGGCTGCAGACAAACCCCTCCACCCCTCCTTCAATGGATCTTCTCTCTCCCTCTTCCTTTCTCATTTTCTCCTTCCAGCCCCAACCTTGAGGTGCCACCCCCTGTAGGCAGCCAGGCCTTGGTAGGTAAAGTTCAAGGTTTGCAGGGGAGAAGGGGAAGCACCTGAAAATTGCCGACCACCAAGAGGCCTGCGGCGTTGGTGCAGCCAGTGATGAGCGCCGTGGTGTTAACCCAAGAGTGCCGACTCTGCTCCAGGAGCTGCCCGTAGCGCAAGAGGCAGATCAGGGCCACTGGGGGAGGAGAGCAAGGTTGGGGCGTTCCTCCAGCCCTGGCCCCGCCCATTGAGCCTCTCAGCTTCCCACTCCCCACCGCTCTGGTGCTCCTGCCCCATCTGAGAGGCAGAAAGGGAATGGACAGGCGCGTGGTGAACTAGGTTTCCTCAGGCTCCAGCCAGCAGGGTGGCTGTGTGGGAGTCAGCCTTTGACCTTCAAGGAAGGGGAGAGAAGTTGCCTCTATTGCCTTAGCCCTTGGTGGGGAGGGCTGCAAAAAGGGCTTCCTGGGCCTTTCTGCATGGGAGGCACTGGGCTGGGCAGGCAGGGTCAGGGCTAAGGGTACAACTCACCCATGAAAGCACCCATGTTGCCAATGAGGCTGAAGAGGCAGCTTTCTGGGGGATAGGAGCCACACTTGCTGCGAGGAGGGGGAAGGACAGAGTAAGAGGGGGCAGGAGGCCCAGGGGGCCCCCATTCTGGCTCACTGGCTCTCCCCTGCTTTACCTGCACCTGCTCCTTAGCAGGTAGGCCACTGATTTATGTGAAAAGCCAGGGTCCCTCATGAACAACTGGTTTCAGGCTGAGCCGCCAAAGGAGAGCTCATGTGTGTCAGAGAGAAGGGAGTGCCCAGGAGTGTTCAGGCAACCCTGACACTCTGCTGAGCTCTGCAGCTGGTCTGGCTATCCTTGAGCTAGAACACGGGCTGGGCAATCCGAGGGCTTGAGCTTAAATCTGGGTGCCTCCACTTAATATCTGTGTGATCTGCATGAGTAATACTGAGCCTGTTTCCTCACCTATAAAATGGTCAGACAACAGCTGCCTCCTACCGGGAGGATTAAAAGAGACAATGCATATAAAGCGCTCGGCAGAGTGCCCGCCCCACAGTAACTGCCAAGTAGTATTGTTATTAAGTGGCCCTTAGGATATTTATTATTACTGAGACCCAAGGACAGCTCTTTGCTTGAGGGGCTGTCTCGGAGGACCTTAGATCTTCCTGACCTGCCCAGTGTCCCTCACCTGCCCAATGTCCAGGCCTTACCTGATGAGGGGGACATCGTCCAGGGTGCAGCAGGTCTTGGGGCCCCCTTGCTCAGCAGGGTCAGGAGAGCAGGACTCGTTGTAGGACCTGGCAGGTGGGACAGGGAGTAGACTGGGGGAAGGGACTGCCCCTAGGCCCTTGGTCTATAGCCTCAGACCTCATAGGGGACTCTCTCCCAGACTTCCCCTGCAGGGACGAAAGATCCCACTCCCCAGGGCCTGCCTGAAGCAGTAGCCAAAGGCACAAAAGGATGGTGGGAAGTGGGTAGGTGTCATGAAGCCATACAAGGGACCAATTTCAGAGAAGAGCAGTGAGGCTCAGCAGTCTGGCTGGGCCCAAGAGGGGACAGAGATGAAGGAGCCTTTAGAGTGAGGTTGTCTGCTGTGCTTCATACCAGTTCTCCACGGGGCATACATGGTGGTTCATCACAGCCATGGCATACCTGTGGGAACAGAACTGTCATGCTGCCCTCATGCCTCTCCTGGTTCAGCCTTCCCAAGCCCCCCCTTAACCCGCCCCCAAACCCTTTTCTTCCACCTTGATTTATAGGCCCTATTCAGCCTCATTGTTGCTAGGGACTCAAGATGGGGGCCATGAGGCTTGATGCCACACCAGCATCTGCAGCATGGCCCCCAGCTAGAGGCCCTCTGGAAGTTACCCTGGCCAGAAGTATATTTGTCAGGGCCACCCTGGTGGACAGCAGTGGTGCCAGCTTGTCCCAAGGGGCTGTGTGCCCAGGCACCAGGCCAGGCTTTGGAGAAAGCCAGAGTGACCCTGGGTACCACCCTAGAGCCTACAACAGGACAAGGGACTTTGTGTGTGACGAGCTCCTGTTGTCCCCCCCAATCCCCGCACCCCGATTTACTCACACAGTCCATATGCCAGTGATGGAGAATGCTGACAGGCTGACAGGCAGGAGGATCCAGGCGGTCATGAGGGAGGGGAGCCAGGGTGGTGGTGGTGTGGGGGGGAGGACAAGAGGTAGATGGGGAAGTGGGGGCGGACCAGCTACCTTGAGATGTTTCTGCCACAACCATCAGCTGCCCTGGCCTGGTGGAGAGAGGCAGATCAAAGTCCAGTTGTGGGTGACTGGCCAGGAAGGGGGAGGGTAAAGGAGGTCAACACCTTATCCGGAGCCCCTGTTGGGTCTCAGAGCGTCCAAAGTTTGGGCTGACCCCATGCCAGAACGTAGACACCCACTGGCATTGGGGGCCTCTGCGGTCAAACCAAATGCCACCGGCGTGCTGAGAGAGGTAAGCGAATCGTAACATCTGGAAGGGAGTTACCCTCCTTCTGAGGGACGAGGGCTGGGAGAAGGGCTGGACAACCGATGAGGCCACGCCAAGGAGAGGCTGGGTGCGGGCCCAGTGGAGCGGTGGCGAGGCGGCGGAGCGCAGGCAAAACCACCTGACCATCGGCGCCCTGGGCGAGAGGCGGGTTCACGCGGGAATCCTGGCCCGGCACCCGCTCTCCTGGGCGCGGGGACCCTGGCTGGGGCCGGAGCCTGCGGCCGGTGACCCCCGGGGACCCGGGACGCCAGACTCCCCAGGTGATTCCTGGAAGCCCGGAGGAAAGGAAGGAGCCCAGTACGCACCTCCCGGGAGCGCCCAGCCGCCGCCGCGCCCTGCTCGGCCCCCTCGTGGCGCCGACTCCAGCTGCGGCCCTCGGAGCAGCCCTGAAAGGTTTAAAGGGCCGAGCGGCCCCGCCCCTGGCGGCCCCAGGCCTCGCCGCGCCGCCCGCCGGGACGTGGAGTCCACGCAGCCCCGGCCCCAGCGCCCGCGCCCTGCCGGAGACTACAACTCCCGAGCCCCCGCGCCCGCGTCACGGGGGAAACGTGGGAGGCGTCCCAACTTCGGAGGACCTGGGCGCGGAGGGCTGTGGCCTGAAGACCGCTCTAAAACAGAGATGCCTATGGGTTCCGTTTACCCTGTTCCCGCTGGAGAAGCGCCGGCAGGTGGGGACCTCGGGGCAGCCCTCATTCCAGCTCTTCCTGCGATTGTCGCCGTGCACGTGGCTGGAGGAGCCTCCCTCCGCCACCGCGCACATTTTGCAGCCTGCAACGGCTAACGGTGAGTCCTCTAGGACGCTCTCTCAACGTGTCGCCCCATGCCTGCCTCTGGCTGGGGCTGCGGTGGATCCAGAGAAGCAGACACAAACCCTTGGCTGTTTCTTAAGAAATGCAAGCGCTTATGCTTCCTGTGGCTCAGCAAACTCCGGAGGAGGGCCGCTTTCATCAGATACTTTTTGCTTTCCTGCGTACAAGTACACAGTGTACTAGCTAGAAATCAATGTCCGAGACGTGTTTCCCGACTGGTCAACATTTATTTGAAATAAGGCGGCAGAGAACAGAGGACATCCATTCTAAGTAGACACATGTAGGTGTCAGTGTAGAGTAGGTAAGGATTAACTTGACCAGCGTTGATAAGCAGAGGGGAAGGTAAGAAACCTGGAGGAATCTGGGAAAAGGGAACAGGATAGTGAGGGGAAATACTGACCAGCTTCACCAAAAACTTAACATGCAACGAGTGCACTCCTGGATGTTTCTTAAATGATTTGAAGGGTGGAAATACTTTCACGTATCAGAAGTGTGCCTGGCACTCTGTCTCGAAGGTGGTCCCAGGATCTCTTGGAGCCCTTGTGTGATGACACTTGGGCAGATCACCTGAATGGTGCATGGGCGCAGGCTGCCAAGTGTGGGGAGCTGAAGTAGTAACATTGGTGAGGCAAAGGTTATGTGCAACAACAAGGCCCTGTGCTTTGAAGAAGTAGAACATAATGAGAATAGAGAGTAAACCGCACAATGACTTGAAGATAGAGCGGAATAGACTGCACAATGACTTGAAGAGGGAGAAACCTTCTTGGACCCAGTGGAAAGGAGAAATGGAAGCAGAAAACCTGTTGGTGAGCCCTTTTCTTTTCCTTCTGAGACAAGAGTTTTGCTTTTGTTGCCCAGGCTGGAGTGCAATGGCGCCCTCTTGGCTCACTGCTACCTCTGCCTCCTGGGTTCAAGTGATTCTTGTGCCTCAGCCTCCCGAGTAGCTGGAATTACACGCCTGGCTAATATTTTGTATTTTTAGTAGAGATGGGTTTTCACCATGTTGGCCAGGCTGGTCTCGAACCCCTGATGTCAGGTGATCTGCCACCTTGGCCTCTCAAAGTGCTGGGATTACAGGTGTGAGCCATTGCGCCTGGCCGGGAGACCCCTTTTCGTAATCACATCAGGACAAGTGGTTAAAACAGGGCCAAGAAGAATGGCTGTGTAGTGATCACTGTACAAGCACACCTGGGTGAATGAACCAGCAGGGGATAAAATCCAGCCCACCTGCCGCTGGCTATGCTTTGTGCCTCAGGACAAATGTGTGCTTCTTGCTAATTGACAGGAACCACCTTCCTGCCCAACTGTATTTCCTTGGGGAGGCACCTTTTTTATTTTTTATTTTTTTTGAGACAGAGTCTTGCTCTGTTGCCCAGCTGAAGTGCAGTGGTACAATCTTGGTTCACTGCAACCTCCGCCTCCGGTTCAAGGGATTCTCCTGCCTTGGCCTCCCAAGTAGCTAGGATTACAGGCACACGACACCATGCCCGGCTAATTTTTTGTATTTTTAGTAGAGATGGGGTTTCACCATGCTGGCCAGACCGATTTATTTATTTATTTATTTTTTTAGAGACAGAGTTTTGCTTTTGTTACCCAGGCTGGAGTGCAATGGCGCAATCTCGGCTCACCGCAACCTCCGCCTCCTGGGTTCAGGCAATTCTCCTGCCTCAGCCTCCTGAGTAGCTGGGATTACAGGCATGTGCCACCATGCCCAGCTAATTTTTTGTATTTTTAGTAGAGACGGGGTTTCACCATGTTGACCAGGATGGTCTCGATCTCTTGACCTCGTGATCCACCCGCCTTGGCCTCCCAAAGTGCTGGGATTACAGGCTTGAGCCACTGCGCCTGGCCCCCCCCTTTTTGTTTTTTTTTTTGGAGACGGAGTTTCACTCTTGTTGCCCAGGTTGGAGTACAGTAGTGCCATCTTGGCTCATCACAACCTCCGCCTCCTGGGTTCAAGTGATTCTTCTGCCTCAGCTTCCCAAGTAGTTGTGATTACAGGCATGCGTCACCACACCCTGGCTAATTTTGTATTTTTAGTAGAGGCGGGGTTTCTCCATGTTGGTCAGGCTGGTCTTGAACTCTTGACTTCAGGTGATCCACCTGCCTCAGCCTCCCTAAGTGCTGGGATTACAGAACTGAGCCACAGCGCCCGGTCCAGAAGCTAGTCTTAACTCAGGACCTCAGGTGATATGCCTGCCTTGGCCTCCCAAAGTGTTGGAATTACAGGTGCACGAGCCACCACTCCTGGCCTTGAGTAGGCACCTTCTTATCTGCCCAGTGGGGCTGTGAACCCTAACTGAAAGTTTTGTAATACTTAATACTATATCTTCTTGAGCCAGGTTTTAGTCCCCATCCAATCAAGATGAAGGCCCAAGAGGACTATTCAAGTTCTAACATGATGTAGGGGCAAGGCAATAGTACTCCAGATCTGGGACATGAGGCAGCTTTGGGCTTAATATGACAATCTAATAGTTCCTAATATAGAATTATCCCAGGATAGAGCTCCGTATGACAGAAGGGCTCTTCATAGGTAGTTGGTAGGGGGGAATTGTGTATAAGTAGGACCAGATGTCTTTAAAAAGGCCTTCCAATTCTAATGCTACATGAGTCTGTCTAGTTGTTATGTTCCAACAGGGACAGCTCTTAAAATAGTCTGGCAAAGCAAGAGATGAGATTTCCAGTGCTGATTCGGTGGTGGAATGACTTCAGGGCAGATATTTAACCTCCACTTCCCCATGTACACAAGTGATTTCACAACTTTTGGCAAAAACAGTGCTATAAAAATAGTAAGTTTATAAAAAAAAAAGTAAGTTTATTTGTTAAAAAAAAGAATACTGTATTTGAAAAGTACCTTCCTTCTGGGATTTTCAAATAATTTGCACACTACATTTTATTCATCTACATAGCAGAAACATTGGAAATGAGTAAACTGATGAACATATAGCTTTTTATACATTTAACACAACCAGTGCAACCAGTCTCTCATTCTCCTGGCTCTGAGAAGGCAGAGAAGCCCTTTACTCAGGTCTTCAATTCTAACATTAGTCCAACTCCTAGGGAGATTTCGCGTGGGTGCCTATGGCTTTATGACCATCTTATTCTTCAGGGACAGGACTTCAGCAAGGGAAGGACAGGAATTCAGCAAGGGAGCTTAAAATATTTTAAGTAATTGTCAACATTCCATGGTGACTCTCCCCAAAAATCTAGTGGTAGGAAAGTCATCTGTACTTATTCCTCTTTCTGTACACAGAGGCCTCATTTAAATTTGTGATCCTGCTGGGGATCCATTACCTAGCCATTTAGAGATTCTGTCAAATGCACAGCAGGCTGGATACTCACCAACCCAAAGGGCTTCCTCCCACCTACCTGGGGCCAATCTCTAGTTGACAGTGCCCCTCAGAGTGCACCATGGAGATGGAATTTCCCTTCCAGAGAGACTTTTACACAGGGAAAAGCATTTGTTATTGCCCACATTGGGCCTACTGGCTGGCTGGGCTCCAGAGGCTCCTACTCTCATTTGGTACAAAAAGCTTTACATTCTTTTCCCTTCTTATATTACATTCTTCAAAGACTTCCATGCTTGCCAGCTGGATACAACTCAAGCTTTAGTGTTTACTCTTGCACAGCCCAAAGACCTTGCAAATCCAGCTTCCTTCTATCAGTAACATCACCCATTGTGGCCCAGGAACCACAAAACCTTAAAATATAGGCTTAAATATTTGGAGAACATTCCATATTGAATGGGCATGATATGCCTATCAGATTTTTTTTTTCAAAGACAGCCAATTACATCGTATCTAGTCAAATGAGTGGATTCTAAAGCAGCCTGCTGGGAAGTTCCACTTAGTCTAATGCTGTTACCACTGTACAACACAGCCCTGGACAGTGTTCTTTGGGACATCTGTGGGAAATGCTCCAGAACGTGCTCCTTGATGGGAAACACTAATTTTTGAAAGAAGTAGATGTCTGCAGGCAGGTCTGGTGAATAAGCTGGATAGTACTGCCTTGCACCCCCAGCTGACAGGTGGCAGTAAGCAATGAGGATAGGCTATAAGGCTGTTAACTGGCTAAGGGCCATCCTTTGGCAGGCATTTCAGACACACCTGGAGAAAGGGCAGTAGCATCTCTGATAGGCCAGCTCTAAGGAAGCTTAGTGCTTAATATAGTCACACTGAACAAATTAGCTTAGAATGCTCTCTTGAGTGGAAAATATTAAGTGTATATGCACTTGATAAGCAAAGTTCCTCAAGAAAAAAGTTTAATAGCAAGGAGTTTCCATCAGTCCCGTACCTGAGAGGGTCTCTGTGAGGATTATGACAACAAACACATAAAAGGATACAATAGGTACTTATTAAATGTTGCCTTCCTTTTACCTCTTCCTTTTTTTTTTTTTTTGAGAGAGTCTCTCTCTGTTGCCCAGGCTGGAGTGCAGTGGCATGACCTCAGCTCACTGTAACCTCTGGCTCCTGGGTTCAAGGGACTCTCCTGCCTCAGCCTCCTGAGTAGCTGGGACTATAGGTGTGTCCCACCATGCCCGGCTAATTTTTTGTATTTTTAGTAGAGACAGGGTTTCACCTTGTCAGACAGGATGCAGGATGGTCTTGATCACCTGACCTCATGATCCACCCAGCTCAGCCTCCCTACCTCTTCCTTTACTTAAAAAGAATGGGGTCTAAGATCAGTTCAAGTCATAAGATCAGTTCAAGAGCTGGAAGACTAAAATGACTGACTGGTTCTCTGACAAGGAAGTACAGGGGATGGAGTTTGGCAGAGCCTCCTTGATCTAGGAGGCTTTGGAGGGTAGTCAACGTTAGAAGTCCAAAGGCACTTCTAGCCCAGCTGCCTAAGTAGAGGACAAAGACTTTCTCCTTTCAAAGGGGAGCTGAGCACAGGATTGGCAAATTTAAGGCACTTAACCTTGGACCAGCTTTGTGGGTCTGGTCCGTGGCCGCTTTCACAACCACTTCTCCACCTCACTTACTATTCTCCCGGCATTCTTTTGGCATTGCGAGCTGTGGCTTGCAACATTTCAATGACGTAACTGAAGTAGCTGTCTTGCAGGATAGATTTTCTGGGGCACAGAGGACAAACCAACAGGGTCATCAAGTGTCTTGACATCCTGATGTGGAGAAACCCCTGGGGCAGGGGCTATGGTTTCAGGAAATCTCAGTTCTCAAAAGACTTAAAGCCCCATTTCAAGGCACTGAGGTTAGGCTGATATGCTGCAAAACAAGTGCCTTGGAACTTCCGAAGAGGAGGAGGGGGAGAATGTCTTGTGGAATTCAGACCTAAGCCTAACCCTGCATTAAAAAAATGTTCACCGCGTGAAAGCATTGGTATTCCTGGGGATCTTTACACTAAGGATCTGAGTTATATACTCCTGGAGGTAGGAAAGAAGGCCTCATTTCATTCCCTCTGGCATGTTGTCAACCAGGCAATTATTGCTAATACTGACTTTCCCTTTGTAGGTATGTTCAAAACTGGAAGTCACAACTTGAGAGTAAGCTCCCACTTGTTTTGATAATTCCCTTTTAGTCTGAGCAGAGGACAGTCTGTTCACAGCTAGGAATGAAGTTGAAAGTTGGAATTCTGTAGCCCTGGCCAAGGCAGGTTTTGCTGTAAGAAATCTTTACAGTTTAGCACCAACATCTTCCTAGGTCTCCTATCTAGATAGCACAAAGCAGCGGAACATGCGAGAAATGAAAAAGCCATGGAAAGGGAGGGAGACATGCTTGCAAATAGGCCTCAAAAATGGAGGTCTCCCACTTTATTGGTATCAGAATTACTTGGCGAGTTTGTTAGAAGGGTAGATCCCCAGAACGCCCCCACCTCCAAAGTCCTGAGCAGCTGGAGGTACACAGTCATGTTGAAGGGGGAGGAGAATGGATGGATTCTACCTGAGGCAGAAAGATGAGGGAAAGGAACAAAGAAAAAGGGCTGATAAAAAGGTCTATGAATACATGGGTAGAAATGAGCAAAAGCACAGAACCATAAAATAACAAACATGGCTCATGCAGCTGAGTGGAACGGCAGCAGCCAGGCATATGACCTTGCTGAGAAAGCACCATGTTGGCATGAGGCTTCATAAATCCTGGTTCTCCCTGGAGTCTCTGCTTCTAGAACACCACATTAGCCACACAAAATTCTCAAAAAAAAAAAAAATTCCAGAATATCAGGCTGGGCAAATGGGTCAGCATATAAGAATGAATGACTGCAAGGCAGGCGAGGTTTAGTCCTGCAACACCCTATGGATGCAGCACCTCTGGGGGTCTCAAGATCAGACAAACTGGTCCTGATACCCCCAAACTAAGTATGAGCTCCCTGGGCAGAATTCTTCCGAGTGCAGTGAATCCAGCCTGGAGAGAACGTCTTCAACATGGTCAGTGTCGGCTCTGGCGCTTTGCAATCTCCTCCTGGATACGCAACTTGAGGGCTTCTCGCATGGGTGGATCCAGAGGCGTGCGTGATGACACCTCCTCACTCACCCTTCCTGGGTCATCGCCCTATGTGGAGGAAGTCAGGAGGCTCAGGGCCTGGCCTCTTCCAGAAAGGTGACCTGCCCTTCCCTAGACAACATTCTCACAGAACTCCATTTAGCTAAGGGCTTTCTGCCAGCACCTATCATTTCACAGGCGTCCCCTATAACAGTGATTCTCCACTGGGGTCCAAGAACCCTCCCTGTTCCCCTACTGAGAATCACTGTGAGATGGGAGTGAGTTGTGCTCAAAAGCACTGCCTGCCAGTCCTAGGCTGACATGTGGAGCAGATGCTTCCCACTGGGGTTCCTGAGGAAAACAGGGCTCAGGGTCTGACAATGATTACTACCATGGCCTAGAACCTTCAGGCTGCGGCTGTTTCCACCAGGCGTACCTGATACACGATAACTGATGTGACCTCTCCACTGTCTGCCTCGTACTCTAAGCAGAAGAGCTGATGGCCAGAAGGCTCCAGCTCGGAGCCTCCACTACTGCTGCTTTCACTGGATTCTTCATAGTCTGGGTTGCGTGGGTGGGCAGAGACATCTGGAAGGATGAACCACAGTAAGAAAGAAGAGGGGGATGCTACCAAAGGTCCTGTCCATAGAGATGATGCAGGAAAATATACGGTTAAGAAAGCCCCAATCTTCTTATGGGTTCAGTGCAAGGGTTTTTTTTTTTTTTTTTTTTTTTTTTTTTTTTTTTTTTGAGACGGAGTCTTGCTCTGTCACCCAGGCTGGAGTTCAGTGGCACAATATATGCTCACTGCAACCTCCAACTCCCAGGTTCAAGTGATTCTCCTGCCTCAGCCTCCAGAGTAGCTGGGATTACAGCCACTCGACACCACGCCTGGCTAGTTTTTGTATTTTTAGTAGAGATGGGGTTTCACCATGTTGTCCAGGCTAGTTTCAAACTCCTGGCCTCAAGAGATCTGCTCACCTTGGCCTCCCAAACTGCTAGGATTGCAGGTGTGAACCACCATGCCTGGCCCAACCTAAGTGTTTGGTGTGCTGCCAATCAAGAACTTTGCATCCCTGTTCTTAGGCGAGCACAGGCCCATCACACAGTAGGTACACAACGCACATTTGTCTAGCAAAAAGTCCTGGAAAGCAGTAGAAGGGTAGACAGAGCTGTGTCTGGGTTCAAATCCAGGCTCTGCCATTTACTAGCTGAGATCTTGGCCAAGTTTAACCTCTCTGTGCCTGTTTCCTGACTGTGAAACAGATATAAGCATCTCAACTTATGAGGTTGTATGAAGATTCAACGAATTGATACACATAAGATCTAAAAGCACTTTAAATAATGCCTAACAAAGGCAGGGCGTGGTGGCAACACACCTGTAATCCCAGCACTTGGGGAGGCTGATTCGGGCAGATCACCTGAGTTCAGAGTTCAGGATCAGCTTGGGCAACGTGGCGAAACCCCTTCTCTACAAAAAATACCAAAATCAACCGGGCGTGGTGTCACACGCCTGTAGTACCAGCTACTCGGGAGGCTGAGGCAGAGGCTGCAGTGAGCCGAGATCGCACCATTGCACTCCAGCCTGGCGACAGCGCGAGACTCCGTTGCTAAATAAATAAATAAAATAAAATAAAAACTTTTTAAAAAAGTAGTAATAATGCTTAACAAACATTGAGTGTCATGTTAACCACTGTGATATCTAGGTCGCGGGGAAGCAGGGGGAAGGCCATTTACTGGGTTCATTCCACAATTATGTGCTGGTCGCTCATTGCTGTGCCAGACTTTCTCTTTGCTAGACAGCGGAGCACCTTACTAAAATACAGCACGGTGGGGCAAACCGGCAGATAAACTTCTTGCTGGCTCCCAGATACTCTCTGTGATAGTGATGCTTAATTGGGGGCTTATGAGTCGTCCCAGTTCTTGGGGAGAATCACTCAGCGGAGATTTGGGAGCGTTGAGGTGGAGGTTCCGGGAAGAGACGAGGTGAGCTGAACCTTAGGAGTAAGAAGTGGTTTTTCCCTACAGAGAAGGGGAGTGCGTTGCAGGAAGAGCGCGCGGGCTTGAGGTAGGCGGGGCGGGCAGCCTCACCTCGGTGTCGCGGCAGGTACACCTGCAGGTCTGGCTTGCGGGGCCTCGTCGGCGCGGGCGTGTGCCGCCTCCTCACCTTCTCCTTGGCCGCCTGCTTCACCTTCTTGTCGTAGTCGTCCCTGCGGGGAGCCGAGCGGGAGTCAGGAGCTGTCGGGCCGGGCCGGGCCGGCCAGGCCAAGAGCGGCGAAGCGGCGCAGGGCGGGGCGGTACCGGGCGATCTGGTTCCGTCGGATATGGTGCACGAAGCCGTGGCTCATGTCCAGACGCCCGCCAGGCTTGCAGCAGTGCCCCGGCCGGGGATGCGGCCCCGTCTCCATCCGGAGCCAGGGGCACAGAGTCGCCGCCGCCTCGACGGCCCCGACAACCGCCACCCGTCCACAGAGGTCCGCGTCGCCCCTCGGCTTCCGGCCCCGCGCCCTGACTTCCGGTCTGGGAGCCCCCGCCTGGCCGAGCGGAGCGACGCGCGGAGTTTCCGGGTCGGGTCTGGTAGGGTTGGTTATGCTTAACTTCCACGGCCGGGACACGGCTTTTGTTTTTTGTTTTTCCATTACATATCAATAGGAAACAAGGACTTCGGCTTACAGCCGATACAGAAAATTCAGAAAAATGCAAATCATCTATTAACACAACTCGAAGTTTACGGTGGTGCCTTCCTGTCTTTTTCCTAGTGATAGGATGCTGTGCAGCCGTCACCAGCTGTGTGACGTTCGTTGATCCTGTAACCCCGCCGCGCCTCAGTTTCCTCATTAGTAAATGGGAACACCTAAAACACCCATCTCAAATAGATTGTGAGGCCTTGAAATGCTCCCACGGGGCACACAGCGACGCCCAGACCACAAGCTCCATGAATGCTCTCCTGGCCAGGCTCGCCTCGCACCCAGAGCGCTGATGGCTGAACTGTCCCCGCCGGGAGGACCCAGGGTTTTCAAGAGACCTACGGCAGTATTATTTTCTTTCTTTTATTTTTTGAGACAGTCTCTTTTGCCCAGGCTGGAGTGCAGTGACACGATCTCAGCCCACTGCAACCTTCGCCTTCTAGTTTCAAGTGATTCTCCCGTCTCAGCCTGCCGAGTAGCTAGGATTACAGGCGTGCACCACCAGGCCTGGCCTATTATTTTCTTATTTATTTATTTTTTCTTTTTCTTTCTTTTGAGAAGGAGTCTCGCTCTGTCGCCCAGGCTGGAATGCAATGGCGCGATCTTGGCTCACTGCAACCCCTCCTGGGTTCAAGGTTCAAGCCATTCTCCTGCCTCAGCCTCCGGAGTAGCTGGGATTACAGGCTCCCCCCACGACGCTCGGCTAATTTTTGTATTTTTAGTAGGGACCAGGTTTCACCTGTTGGCCAGGTTTCACCATGTTGTCTTGTCTCGGACTCCTGACCTCAGGTGATTTGCTCACCTCAGCCTCCCAAAGAGCTGAGATTACAGGCTGAGCCACCCCTCCTGGCCCATTTTTTTTCCCTATTTTTTTGACCACTGAGTTCACATCACAGCGTGTACAATTCTCAAGTCCTTTTTTAAAAAGTCAAAATAAGGAAATCATGATTAGGACAGGGACAAACGTCTGGGTGCGGTGGCTCACTCCTGTAATTCCAAAACTTTGGGATGCCAAAGTGGTAGTATCACTGGAGCCAGGAATTTGAGACTAACCTGGGCAACACAGTGAGACCTTATCTCTACAAGAAAAAACGTATATTAAAAAGAAAAAGAAAAAGAACAGGGACCAGTGGTGGTCCAGCCACGCAATGGAATATTACTGAGCAATCAAAAAACAAAAAACAATCTGTAGCTGAACAACATGGGTGGATAATAAAGCAAATACGCCCAGTGAAACAAGCCAGGGACTCTGTATGATTCCATTTATATGAGATTCTAGGAAGTGCAAACTAATCTATAGTGACCGAGAGATCAACTGATTTTTGTGGGGATTCTCTAGGAGGAAGAAGATATCTTTGGGGCTGGGTAGATTCTTTTTCTTTTTTGAGACAGAGTTTCGCTCTTGTTGCCCAGGTTGGAGTGCAATAGCGTGATCTCAGCTCACTGCAACCTCTGCCTGCCGGGTTCAAGCTGATTCTCCTGCCTCAGCTTCCTGAGTAGCTCAGGAACAGGTCCATCCTGGCTACAATGCTTGTTTATACATATAATAAAAAGATCATACGGAGATGTGCTCTGTTACAAGGGTTTGTGATAAAGGATTAATTTTCTTAATTACTATATTTTGCAACAAGTAATATTATTATCTTTAAAGCAAAATTAGGAATGCCTTTATTCTCCAGATATTGGGATATTAGGACACTCCCAAGTCTTGTTGCCCAGGCTGGAGTGCAATGGTGCAATCTCCGCTCACTGCAACGTCCATCTCCCAGGCTCCAGTGAGCCTCCTGCCTCAGCCTCCTGAGTAGTTGTGATTACAGGCACCCACCACCATGACCTGAGGGGATCCCAAAGTACTGGGATTACAGGCAGGAGCTACCGTGCCCGGCTTAAATTGCACACTTTATACATTTGTTGTATGTCAATTATATATCAGTGTAACGGTTCAAACAAGTAAACAAGTTCAAGGCAAGTCTTGACATTAGAGTTTTATTAGCTTCATGGTAAATCTGCTTCTATCGGGCGTTTTCGTTTTCAAGATACCAACAACCCTCTAAACGTAGAATGAAGGCCGGACGTGGTGACTCGTGTCTGTAATCCCAGCACTTTGGGAGGACAAGACGGGTGGATCGCAAGGTCAGGAGTTCACGACCAGGCTGCCAAGATGGTAAAACCTCATCTCTACTAAAAATACAAAAATTAGCCGGGTGTGGTGGTGGGCACCTGTAATCCCAGATACTCTGGAGGCTGAGGCAGAGAATTGCTTGAACCCGGGAGGCGGAGATTGCAGTGAGCGGAGATCGTACCACTGCACTCCAGCCTGGGCGACAGAGCGAGACTCTGTCAAATGAATGAATGAATGAATGAATGTAGGACTAGAGCCTTGAAGGGGATGATTTGGGGATGTCTCCTAGTTTTCCCGTGCGGGATTGTCAGCCTCCAAGTCGCGGAGACTGTGGGAAATGACCTCGCGATGGTGGTTTCGAGCCACAAATCTGGGGCTGAAATGACAGCTTCTTTTTTTTTTTTTTTTTTTTTTTTGTGACGGAGTTTCGCTCTTGTTACCCAGGCTGGAGTGCAATGGCGCGATCTCGGCTCACCGCAACCTCCGCCTCCTGGGTTCAGGCAATTCTCCTGCCTCAGCCTCCTGAGTAGCTGGGATTACAGGCACGTGCCACCACGCTCAGCTAATTTTTTGTATTTTTAGTAGAGACGGGGTTTCACCATGTTGACCAGGATGGTCTCGATCTCTTGACCTCATGATCCACCTGCCTCGGCCTCCCAAAGTGCTGGGATTACAGGCTTGAGCCACCGCGCCCAGTCGACAGCTTCTTTTATTCAGAAAACTGTCACGGGTAAAGGTTCTTATCTAAGTAAACTGTAAATGACAGGTAAAGGGGCGGTAGGCCTACAGAAGATTTTCAGGGGCGCACCCAGCGGCGAGGAAGCCACTGCAGCACCGCCCACAAATTTCCTGCAGAGTGATTTGTCCCTAGTGGCGACTCGTAGAGAGCTCGGTGTGCGATACCAGCCCCGCTCCTGATTGGCTGTGTGCCGCGCGCTCAAGCGTGTCTGGCGCCTGCGCTGAGTGACTCGGCCGGTAGTGGCGATGTCCGGTCGGTCTAAGCGGGAGTCTCGTGGTTCCACCCGCGGGAAGCGAGAGTCCGAGTCGCGGGGCAGCTCCGGTCGCGTCAAGCGGGAGCGAGATCGGGAGCGGGATCCCGAGGCGGCGAGCTCTCGGGGCAGCCCTGTGCGCGTGAAGCGGGAGGTCGAGCCAGCGAGCGCGCGCGAGGCCTCGTCTTCTGTTATACCATTTGTGCGGGTGAAAAGGGAGCGCGAGATCGATGAGGACTCGGAACCTGAGCGGGAGGTGCGAGGTGCGCGGGGCTGGGCTAGGCGCGAGAGCTCCTCCTTCGTGTCCTGTTTTTTTTTTCCCCCTTTCTCTCTCTGTTCTTCCCCTGAGTCCCTGCGCCGGGGTTGGAATGGAGACGTGGGGGTGGAGAAAAGGAGGGATCCCGACTCGACAGTTTCTGCTCTTCCACTTGTTCGGATAAAGACAGTACTCGTCTTCATAACCGTATAGTATTTCAAACAACAATCATAACAGCAGCTTCCCTTCATCGAATGCCTGATGTGGTCCAGGCTCTGTGCTAATTTTACAAGCTTTACTTCCCTCCATTTTAGAAAAGAATTTTTTTTTTGTTTTTTTGTTTTAAGATAGAGGCAAGGCCAGGGGCAGTGGCTCACACCTGTAATCCCAGCACTTTTCGAGGCCTAGGAGGGTGGATCACCTGAGGTCAAGAGTTCAAGTTCAGCCTGGCAAAAATGGCGAAACGCCAACTCTACTGCAAATACAAAAAAATTAGCGGGGCGTGGGGCAGGCACCTGTAATCCCAACTACTCTGCTCAGGAGGCTGAGGTAGGAGAATCGCTAGAACCCTGGGGCAGAGGTTGCAGTGAGCCGAGATCGCACCAGTGTACTCCAGCCTGGGTGACAAAGCAGGACTCCGTCTCAAAAAAAAAAAAAAAAGGCCAGGCGTGGTGGCTCATGCCTGTAATCCCAGCACTTTCGGAGGCTGAGGTGGGTGTATCACCAGGTCAGGAGTTCGAGACCAGCCTGACCAACATGGAGAAACCCCGTCTCATCTAAAACTGCAAAAAATTAGCTTCGTATGGTGGTGCATGCATATAGGAGGTTGAGGCAGGAGAATCGCTTGAACCCGAGAGCTGAGATCGTGCCATTGCACTCCAGCCTGGGCAACAAAAGTGAAACTCTGTCTCAAAAGAAAAAAAAAGATGCAAGTCTTACTATCTTGCCTAGGCTGTTCTTGAACTCCTAGGCTCAAGGGTTCCACTCGGTTCGGTCTCCCAAAGTGCTGGGATTACAGGCGAGAGCCACCCTATGTGGCTTTCCTTCAGTTTTTACAAAACCTTAGAGGTTTTATAATTTCTGGAATCAAGACTATTCGTAATGCCTGAGCAATAGGCATTTACACTAAAGTAATGATAATATAGCACTTTTTAAAGCTGAGTAAAGTCAAGAGACAGTTCTCCATTAGTCTCTTGAGTTTGTGCACATACTGCTCCCACTGCCTGACTGCCTTAAGGATGCTAAGGCCTGACTATTAAGGATGTTCGTGTAGTGAGCAGCCTTGGAAGACAGAAATGGTGTCTCTGCAGAACAAGAAGGAGGCAAGGACACAACCCGTTGTAAACTATTTGGAGCAGGGTATAATGGTTCACACCTTTAACTGCAGCTACTCTGGAAGAAGAGGTAGAGTTCAAAACTAGGATGGGCAACAGAGCAAGACCTCGTTTAAAAAAAAATGATTAATGGTTCAGATTCTCTAGGCTCAAGGTTTCTCTCCTATGAGGCAACTCACTGTGTCCATGAGTTCTCCTCACTTTGCCTTGTGGGAATTCACTTGGGAAACTTGACGCCAGTGCTATGTTCTTGTTATTGCCATTTTGTAATAAATTATCCTTTATTTCAGGCCAGGTAGTCACGTGCTTTCCATCAGTGTTCATAAAACTGTGACAGACTAACTTGTTAGCTTGCAAGTAGTGTAAGATCTCAGACCCCTCAAGTTTTTGACAAGTAGATGTATAGATGTACATGACACTCTTCTTTCAGCTTCATAGTACATTTGTATTACAATTAGTTTATCTTACTACTTGTGACGTATTTCATATTTTTCATGCTCCATGGGATTTCTTTATATAACATGCAAACAAATCTTCTGTTGATTTTATGTATACCAAATATATTCTCTCAGTTTGTGGCTTGTTCTATTAGTGGACTTTTTTTTTTTTTTTTTTTTTGAGACAAGTCTTGATCTGTTGCCTAGGCTGGAGGGCAGTGGCACGATCTCGGCTCACTGCAACCTCCGCCTTTCAGGTTCAAGCAATTCTTCTGCCTCAGCCCCCGAGTAGCTGGGATTACAGGTGTGCACCACCATGCCTGGCTAATTTTTGTATTTTTAGTAGAGCCGGGGTTTCACCATGTTGGTCAAGCTGGTCTCAAACTCCTGATCTTGTGATCTGCCTGCCTTGGCCTTCCAAAGTGTTGAGATTACAGGCGTGAGCCACTGAGCCTGGCCCCTCTTTTTTTTTTTTTTGAGACAGAGTTTTGCTCTTGTTGCCCAGGTTGGAGTGCAATGGCGCAATCTTGGCTCACTGTACCTGGTTCAAGCTGAGTCTCCTGCCTCAACCTCCTGAGTAGCTGGGATTACAGGTGCCCGCCACCATGCCCATCCAATTTTTGTATATTTGGTAGAGATGGGGTTTCACCACTTTGGCCAGGTTGATCTCAAACTCCTGACCTCAGGTGATCCACCCACTTCAGCCTCCCAGAGTGCTGGGATTACAGGTGTGAGCCACTGCGTCTAGCTAGTGGACTTTTTTTCCATGCTGTTGCCACCCAAACAATAGGAGCTCATCTTGATTAGTTTTTCCCATTTCTGTTTCTTTTTTTGTACTGTTAATTAGCCCTGAGTATAGGTTTCCCATTTTTTTTTCTATTTAGCCAAAAGACTGTCAGTCAATAGGTTTTCCATTTTCTTTTTTCTCTTTTTCACTGATAACATCTGAGAAATATAAGCTTAGGTTTCCCATTTTCTTTTTTTTTCATTCACTTATGCTTATTTTTTTTTAAATTACGTTTTATGTTTTGGGGTACATGTGAAGAACATGCAAGATTGTTGCATAGGTACACACATGGCAGCGTGATTTGATGCCTTCCTCCCCTTAACCTGTATTTGGCATTTCTCCCCATGCTGTCTCTCCCCAACTCCCCACCCTCCAAGGTTTCCCATTTTCAAAGCCTGTGATGATTTTTCTTTCAGCAAAGAATGGCCGAGTGGATTCTGAGGACCGGAGGAGCCGCCACTGCCCATACTTGGACACCATTAATAGGTCAGTAGGACAGAGATGCTGAGGATAGCAAAAGAGCAATGGAATCTATGCAGAGGGTTTTTTGGACTGTACACTGAACAACACATTCACAAATTTTACTTCATTCATTTATTTATTTCATTGTTGCTGAGGTGGAGTCTTGCTCTGTCACCCAGGCTGGAGTGCAGTGTGGTACGATCTTGGTTCACTGCAACCTCCACCTCCTGGGTTCCAGCAGTTCTCTGTCTCAGCTTCCCAGATATTTGGGATTATAGGTGCCCAACACCATGCCTGGCTAATTTTTTTGTGTTTTAAGTAGAGACAGGGTTTCAACATCTTGGCCAGGCTGGTGTTGAAGTCCTGACCTCGTGATCTACTCACCTTGGCCTCCCAAAGTGCGGGGATTACAGGCGTGAGCCACCACGCCTGGCCAATTTTACTTATTTTAAACCTGTCCTAGAGAGTTATGCTTCTTGCGATGCTAATCTTTATTCTTTGATTTATAGTGTCAGAACACATATTGTTAAAGAGCTTTTTAGCTTATTTTGCATTTGCATGTTGGGATAACAGAATGCATAGTATCCTTAAAGTGATAGTAGCACATTGAAATATTTGTGGAGCACCTAGTGTGTACTGGATACTATTTTGGGAGCCTGAGGTTCAGCAGAAAAAAGCACAAATTGTTTTAAAAAAAGTTGTAAGGGCTGTTCATTATGGTAGGCATGAACCACCTGTGGCTTCAGTGCTCCTGCAATTGAAGAACTGAATTTTACATTTTGTTTAATTGAATTACAGTCAATCTCAGTATTGGGATATGGAACCTGAAGATACAAAGGGCCAATTGTAAGCGGCTTGAACATTGTTTGAAAGCTGAGATAGTTTACTTCATCATCACATTCTTTTTTTTTTTTTTGAGACAGAGTGTCGCTCTTGTTACCCAGGCTGGAGTGCAATGGCACGATCTCGGCTCACCGCAACCTCCGCCTCCTGGGTTCAGGCAATTCTCCTGCCTCAGCCTCCTGAGTAGCTGGGACTACAGGCACGCGCCACCATGCCCAGCTAATTTTTTGTATTTTTAGTAGAGACGGGGTTTCACCACGTTGACCAGGATGGTCTCGATCTCTCGACCTCGTGATCCACCCGCCTCGGCCTCCCAAAGTGCTGGGATTACAGGCTTGAGCCACCACGCCCGGCTTCATCACATTCTTTTTTCTGATTCCCGTGTGGCACGTAGAATGTTTTTCAACCTGTATTGTAGGGGAATATTCTACAATAATATAATTGTTCTTGTAAGAGCTGGGTGTGGTGGCTCACACCTGTAATCTCAGCCCTTTGGCAGGCAGGAGGATCACTTGAGGCCAGAAGTTTGAGACCAGCCTGGTCAACATAACGGAGACCCATCTTTTTTTTTTTTTTTTTTAGATGGAGTTTTGCTTGTATTGCCCAGACTGGATTGCAATGGTGTGCTCTTTGCTTACTGCAACCTCTGCCTCCCAGATTCAAGTGATTCTCCTGCCTCAGGCCCCTGAGTAGCTGGGATTATAGGTGTCCACCACTATGTCCAGCTAGTTTTTGTATTTTTTTAGTAGAAATGGGGATTTTACCATGTTGGCAAGACTGGTCTCAAACTCATGACCTGAGGTAATTCGCCGGCCTCGGCCTCCCAAAGTGCTGGGATTACAGGTGTAAGCCATGGTGACCGGCCAGTGAAACTGATCTTTTATTTATTTATTTATTTTTAAGATGAGGTTTCACCATGATGGCCAGGCTGGTCCTGAACTCCTGACCTCAGGTGATCCACCCACTTCGGCCTCCCAAAGTGCTGGGATTATAGGTGTGAGCCACTGCGTCCGGCCTGTATTTTTTTATTTTTTAATTTAATTTTTATTTTTGTTATTTTTATTTGAAATTTTAAAAAAAATTTATTTATTTATTTATTTTTTTATGGAGATGGGGTTTCACTGTGTTGGCCAGGATGATCTCCATCTCTTGACCTCGTGATCTGCCCACCTCAGCCTCCCAAAGTGCTGGGATTACAGGCGTGAGCCACCGTGCCCAGCCTGAGACTCATCTTCTAAAAAGACTTAAAAAAAAAAAAAGTTATGGCTGGGTGCTCTGGCTCATGCCTATAATCCCAGCATTTTCGGAGGCTGAGGCGGGCAGATTGCTTGAGCCCAGGAGTTTGAGACCATCCTGGGCAACATGGCTAAACCTCATCTCTACAAAAAATACAAAAAATTAGCCAGGTGTGGTGGTGCACTCCTGTAGTCCCAGCTAATTGGGGGGCTGAAGCAGGAGGATTGCTTGAACCTGGGAGGTTGAGGCTGCAATGTTGAGATTGCCTGGATGACAAAGTGAGACCCCATCGCAGGAAAAAAAAAAGTCACAAGGGCTGTTCATTATGGTAGGCATGAGCTACCTGTGGCTTCAGTGCTCCTGCAATTGATGAACTGAATTTTACATTTTATTTAATTGAATTACAGTCAGCCTCAGTATCAGGATATGGAACCTGAAGATACAAAGGGCCAACTGTAAGGCGCTTGAACATTGTGGATTTTGGTATCCGAGGGGGTTCTAGAACCAGTTTCCTGTGGCTAATGATGGACAGCTGTTTTTGTTTTTGGTTATTTGCTTTTTTGAGATGGGGTCTTGTTCTGTTGCCCAGGCTAGAGTGCAGTGGCGTGATCTTGGCTCACTGCAGCCTCCGCCTTGCAGGTTCAAGCAGTTCTCCTACCTCAGCCTCCTGAGTAGCTGAGATTACAGGCAGACCACCACACTCAGCTCATTTTGTATTTTCAGTAGAGATAGGGTTTTACCATGTTGGCCAGGCTGGTCCTGAACTCCTGACCTTGGGTGATCCACCCTCCTCGGCCTCTCAAAGTGTTGGAATTACAGGCATGAGCCACTGCACCCAGCAGGACAGCTTATTTTAAATTTAATTGTCAATAGCCACTTTGTCTAGTGCCTTCTTTATTAGATAGCACAGCTCTTTGGGATCATTATCAGTTAATTAAGATTACTATTTGTGAATAAATCTCTTTATGGGTTGAACGGAGGTAAGGTTTTTTGTTCCTTTCTGCCCAGTCCTCACTTTGCACTTGAATAAATAGATCTATTTGTAGGTATTCTAAAATTTTTCAATCTTTCCATTTGTCTTTATGGACAAAAATACGCTTTTATTTTTAAATTAATTATTATTATTATTATTATTTTTTTTAAGAGAGGATCTCACTGTAGCCCAGGCTGGAATGCAGTAGTGGATCAGAGCTCACTGTAGCCACAAACTCCTGAACTAAAGTGATACATTTTTCTTTTGTGAAAGGATTTATTCATCCTTTTTATGTCTTCTCCACCTCCAGAATGCTGTTGGGGTCCTTTTACCTTAGTCTGACTTGTAACTTTCCCTCTAGAAAAAGTGAATGCAGTGGGAAGTCCTGAACCAGTTATAAACACTAATGAGAAAGATACTTTGGGGTATTACATGTCTGGTGGAGACACCGCAACACTGCTTTGGAGCGTGGTGGATGGAAGTGAGGAATAATCAGTGTCCCCCAATAATCGGTGTATATATGGTTGTGAACTGTTTTCTGAAGGATGTTGTGTGGTATCATTGAACATCACAGAGCCAACACTGCTTCATTTGAGTGCCTTCCTACATGTCCAACCTATTGTTTATTTTTTTCTGTTTTGTTTTGTTTCCTTAGAAGTGTGCTGGACTTTGACTTTGAGAAACTGTGTTCTATCTCCCTCTCACATATCAATGCTTACGCCTGTCTGGTGTGTGGCAAGTACTTTCAAGGTAAACGAATGTTAAAAATTATAAACTTGTTAAGCTTTTAGAGCTAGCTGCAGATCTGTTCCAGAGGGACTCTTTTTTTTTTTTTTTAGACAAAGTAAGCTGTTCTCAGGAATTATATCTAATAATTTGTTTGTTCCCAGGAAATTGAAATATTCTTAGAAAACCAACAAGAGGTTCTCTGACTGGTCAGAGCCTGGGTAGATCTGAAAGGGAGAAATGGCAAGTCATATGAAAGACTGTGAACTCAAACATTCTGGATTCTTGAATCTCTAATATATGTATTTTTTTTATTTTTAATCTTATTTTATTATTTTGAGACAGAGTCTCACTGTGTCACCTAGGTTGGAGTGCAGTGGTGCAGTCTTGCCAGCTAATTTTTTTACATGGAGTCTTGCTGTCACCCAGTCTGCAGTGCAGTGGCATGATCTTGGCTTACTGCAACCTCCACCTTCTGGGATCAAGCAATTCTCCTGCCTCAGCCTCCCAATTAGCTGGGATTACAGGCATACCACCATGCCTGGCTAATTTTGTATTCTTAGTAGAGACAGGGTTTCACCATGTTGGCCAGGCTGGTCTCGATCTCGCAACCTCAGGTGATCTACCTTGCTTGGCCTCCCAAAGTCCTGGGATTACAGGCATGAGCCACCATGCCCAGCCAATTTTTTTTTTTCTTTTTTAATTTTTTTTTTTTTTTTTTTTGAGATGGAGTCACCCTCTGTCACCCAGGCTAGAGTGCAGTGGCATGATCTTGGCTCACTGCAACCTCTGCCTCCTGGGTTCAATCTATTCTCCTGCCTTAGCTTCCTGAGTAACTGGGATTACAGGAGTGTACCACCATGCCCAGCTAATTTTTTTTTTTTTTTGTACTTTTAGTAGAGATGGGGGTTTTTTCATGTTGGTCAGGCTGGTCTCGAACTCCTGACCTCATGATCTGCCTTCCTCGGCCTCCCAAAATGCTGGGGTTATCGGTGTGAGCCACTGCACCCGGCCAATTTTTTTTTTTTTTTTTTTTTTTTGAGACGGAGTTTCGCTCTTGTTACCCAGGCTGGAGTGCAATGGCACGATCTCGGCTCACCGCAACCTCTGCATCCTGGGTTCAGGCAATTCTCCTGCCTCAGCCTCCTGAGTAGCTGGGATGACAGGCACGCACCACCATGCCCGGCTATTTTTTTGTATTTTTAGTAGAGACGGGGTTTCACTATGTTGACCAGGATGGTCTTGATCTCTTGACCTCGTGATCCACCCGCCTCGGCCTCCCAAAGTGCTGGGATTACAGGCTTGAGCCACCGTGCCCGGCTCGGCCAATTTTTTATATTCAATTTTATTTATTTATTTATTTATTTATTTATTTATTTTTGAGACAGAGTTTCACTCTTGTTACCCAGGCTGGAGTGCAATGGCGCGATCTCGGCTCACTGCAACCTCCACCGCCTGGGTTCAGGCAATTTTCCTGCCTCAGCCTCCTGAGTAGCTGGGATTACAGGCATGCGCCACCATGCCCAGCTAATTTTTTTTGTATTTTTAGTAGAGACGGGGTTTCACCATGTTGACCAGGATGGTCTTGATCTCTTGACCTCGTGATCCACCCGCCTCGGCCTCCCAAAGTGCTGGGATTACAGGCTTGAGCCACCGCGCCCGGCAATTTTATTTATTTATATTTTGAGCTGGAGTCTCGCTCTGTTGCCCAGGCTCACTTGCCTCCTGAGTTCAAGTGATTCTCCTGCCTCAACCTCCCGAGTAGCTGGGACTACAGGCATGCACCACCATGCCACCACGCCTGGCTAATTTTAGTATTTTTTATTAGAAATGGGGTTTTACCATATAGGCCAGGCTAGTCTTTAACTCCTGACCTTAAGTAATCCACCCTTCTCAGCCTCCCAAAGTGTTGAGATAACAGGTGTAAGCCACTGCACCAGGCCACATTTTTTTTTTTTTTAAAGATGGGATTTTGCTGTGTTGCCCAGGCTGGTCTCAAAACGCCTGAACTCAAGCAGTCTGCACTTTGAGGCCTCCCAAAGTGCTGGGATTATAGGTATGAGCCACTGCAGCCCGCCATCTGGCTATTTTATTTTATTTTATTTTGTAGCGACAAGGCTTTGTTATATTACCCAGACTACACTTTTTTTTTTAACCCTTTAGCTCCACGGACTTTTTTTTCCCCATTCTTTTCTGAAAATGTATAATTTCAACTTATTCAGACCAAGCAGATGCCGTGTACATAGTATAGTGGAGGGTTCAAATGAAGTAAAAACATCCTGACCTGGTGGCTCACACCTGTAATCTAGTATTTTGGGAGGCCAAGACAGGAGGCTTGCTTAAAGCCAAGAGTTCAAGACTCACCTGGCTAAAATAACAAGACCCTGTCTCAAATAAAAAAGAGATTAAAAACTAAGAAGTCAAGGTTGACAATGTAAAACAACCAGCAAGTTCTGTTAGACCTTAAAGACTACTGCTAGACTGTGGCAGTGAATAAAAATAAAGGCAATAGGAGTTGAAATATGCAAAAGTTGGTGTTAGCTGGAGTGTTTGTATTGAGTTCATGGAGGAGTTGAGGTGGGACTTGAATTGGCAGGACATAGGAGTTTGAATGGTTAAGGGAGAGAGATTCTAGAAAGGAGTAGCAACATGAAAAAAGTTACGTAGATGCAGCATTGTCCTGAATATGGATAGTTGGAAATTCAGGACTGAGTGATGATGGACTGTCATAGGATATGTATGTATTTGTGTATATGTGTATTTATGCACACATATGCATAGATATTTCTGATTTCATATATATAGGAAACTATACGTAAAATATATATAGGTTATATATATTAGGTTATATACATATTATATGTGAAATAGTGAAATTTGTTTCCTCAGTCAGTGTCTTATGCCATCTAGTGAATGAAGTAACTGATGTGCCCATTTTTCTTGCTAATTTTTTAATAAGAGAAGTTCATGTGGAAGATTCATTTTATGAATGGCGTAATATTTGTTTTTTTGCAGATGCTAACATGTTTTGGTAGAAAATAATGAAAGGAAAAGCAAACCTGATCAGTGCCTTCTAGGATCTGCCCTTCTATTACAGCCTTTCCCCTTTCTCTACAGGCCGCGGTTTGAAGTCTCATGCCTACATTCACAGTGTCCAGTTTAGCCACCATGTTTTCCTCAACCTCCACACCCTCAAGTTTTACTGCCTTCCAGACAACTATGAGATCATCGATTCCTCGTTGGAGGATATCACGGTGTGTGTCTAAGAGGGTTGGTTTGGGGTCCATTCTTTTATGAGCCATCCCAGAACTCCCAGGGGACTGCTCCACCTGAGGACAGGGAAGAATCTCAGTCCTTTTGGGCCTTGAGAGACTACTTTCCCTTTTGGAAGGAACCAGGGAAACTTAACTGTCATTTCTGCCTTTAACATTGAGGACTAGGACTGAAGAAATATGGCTGTATTCTGATAGGGTTTAAAGTGTTGTGAAATGAATTATTCTTCCACACTTTGAAGTAGGGATATGAATTGGGCCTGGTGTAGGACAGTAGTTACCAAGCTGCACATCAGCTCCCGGCTGCTTTTATCATATGATGTGGCCAGAGCATCCAGCCACAGATGTATCATCTGTGGGCTCTAGTGTGTGACCTGGACCAAGAGATACTCATTTTACTGTGCGTGGAAAGTCCTCTTTGGCTTTGATTAGTGTTGAGCTTTTGATTATTATTTTTCTTTTCAGCATGTGGGGAATATTCATGGTGCCAAATGCTCTGTTTTGTTTTTGATTTTGAGACGGGGTCTCACTCTTGCCCAGGCAGGAAGGAGTGCAGCACCAGCACAGCTCACTATATCCTTGACCTCATGGGTTCAAGTGATCCTCCCACCTCAGCCTCCCATGTAACTGGGACTACTGGCATGTACCATCATGCCCAGATAAATTTATTACTTTTTTTGTAGAGATGGGGTCTCATTGTGTTGCCCAGGTTGGTCATGCTCTGTTTATTTTTATTTTATTATTATTTTTTTTTTTGAGACGGAGTTTCACTCTTGTTACCCAGGCTGGAGTGCAATGGCGCGATCTCGGCTCACCGCAACCTCCGCCTCCTGGGTTCAGGCAATTCTCCTGCCTCAGCCTCCTGAGTAGCTGGGATTACAGGCACGTGCCACCATGCCCAGCTAATTTTTTGTATTTTTAGTAGAGACGGGGTTTCACCATGTTGACCAGGATGGTCTCGATCTCTCGACCTCGTGATCCACCCGCCTCGGCCTCCCAAAGTGCTGGGATTACAAGCTTGAGCCACCGCGCCCGGCCCATGCTCTGTTTATTTTTAAGGAAAGCGTGGTAGTTTTTGAAATACTGCTTTTTCTACTTGTGAAAGTTTTATAAGCCTATATATATATATATATATATATATTTTTTTTTTTTTTTTTTTTTTTTTTTTTGAGTCTCACACTGTTGCCAGGCTGGAGTGCAGTGGCACCATCTCAGCTCGTAGCAAAATCTCTGCCTCCCGGGTTCAAGCAATTCTACTGCCTTAGCAGTAGATTACAGGTGTGTGCCACCAAACCTAACTAATTTTTGTATTTTTAGTAGGGTCAGGGTTTCACCATGCCTGGATGGTCTTCATCTCCTGACCTCATAATCTACCCATCTCAACCTCCCAAAGTGCTGGGATTACTGTCGTGAGCCACTGCCCCTGGCCAAGCCTGTTAATAATTGAGGTTAAAATAGTTACAGACAGGCTGGGTGCCTCACAATTGTAATCCCAGCACTTTGGGAGGCCGAGGCAGGTGGATCACTTGAGGTCAGGAGTTTGAGACCAGCCTGTCCAACATGATGAGACCTTGTTTCTACTAAAAATGCAAAATTACCCAGGCATGGTGGCGCACACTTATAATCCCAGCCACTTGGGAGGCTCAGGCAGGAGAACTGCTTGAACCTGGGAGGTGGCTGTTGCGTGAACCAAGATTGTGCTATGGTACTCCAGCCTGGGCAACAGGAGCAAAACTCAGTCTCAAAAAAAAAAGTTATGGATAGTATTTATAGAGGGAGAAACTGGAATAAATTCAGTGTTTCACAGTGAGTTTGGGATGACCTCTGTGCAGTCTGTGTCGTAATGACTGTGGTGACTGAACCTGGGAAGCATCTGATCCTGCTCTTTCAGTCCCAGGAAGTCATGGAGAGTCTCAGTCTCACCCAGAGTGGAGGAAACTCCTGCTCCGAAGCTAAGTACACGTGCTGCCCCTGGGAGGTTCTGAGACTTAGACTGCCTTTAGAAACTTGAGTATTGTATGGTTTCTGGCAGTCAGTTATCAGGAGTTGACCAGACCTGAGGTCTGTGAAAATCAGTGGGATTCAGTGATTTTGGGTTAAACACAGAGATCCCCTTGTAGATTAGTCATGGGAGAGGATCTACCCCATGTTATTTCAATCTTTACATCTATTGGTTGGGACTCTTTGGGTGTGTCATGAGATGTTCATGGCCAAAGTGGTTTTTGTTTTTGCAGAAATTGCTGTTCCAGACATTTCTTTTGATCTCAGCTCTTAAATAACTTAGAATTTTCTTTTGTTTTACAGTATGTATTGAAGCCCACTTTCACAAAGCAGCAAATTGCAAACTTGGACAAGCAAGCCAAATTGTCCCGGGCATATGATGGTACCACTTACCTGCCAGGTATCGTGGGACTGAATAACATAAAGGCCAATGACTATGCCAACGCTGTCCTTCAGGTAGGATCAAGACAGGAACACTGAGGAAGGGAAGGACACCCAGAAGACTGGGCATAGTGGTTCACGCCTATAATCCCAACACTTTGGGAGGCCAAGGTGGGCAGATCACGAGGTCAGGAGTTTGAGACCAGCCTGGCCAGCATGATGAAACCCCATCTCTACTAAAAACACAAAAATTAGCTGGGTGTGGTGGTGTGCGCCTGTAATCCCAGCTACTGGGGAGGCTGAGGCATGAGAATCGCTTGAATCCAGGAGGCGAAGGTTGCAGTAAGCCGAGATTGTGTCACTGCATTCCAGACTGGGTGACGACAGAGCAAGACTCTGTCTCAGGAAAAAAAAAAAGAAAAAAAAATTTCTACAGTGTGCACCTATTACTCGTATAATTTTCTTAAAAATAACTTAATTGAAGGCCGGGCGTGGTGGCTCATGCCTGTAATCCCAGCACTTTGGGAGGCCAAGGCGGGTGGATCACGAGGTCAAGAGATTGAGACCATCCTGGTCTACATGGTGAAACCCCGTCTCTACTAAAAGTACAAAAAATTAGCTGGGCATGGTGGCGTGTGCCTGTAATCCCAGCTACTCAGGAGGCTGAGGCAGGAGAATTGCCTGAGCCCAGGAGGCGGAGGTTGCGGTGAGCCAAGACCGCGCCATTGCACTTCAGCCTGGGTAACAAGCGAAACTCCGTCTCAAAGATAAAAAAAAAAAGAATAGCTTAATTGAAAATAGGACAGCTTTGGCTTTCTGCCTCTCCCATTTCAGGGTTATGGGCACATGGGTAAAAAAGTCACTGGCTAGCCAGCACAGCAAACATCTACACCATTTAAAAAAAAAAACAACAAAATGCATCTGGCGTGTTTCTTACTTGATACTGCAAGGCCACACAGATTCAGTCCCTCATTCCCTGGAAGTTTCAGAGGCGATGAGCCCAGAGACTGGAAAAAAACCTCACTATTCACAGCAGCTTAGTGAGCAGACAAAGGAATGCTCTGCTTGTTGCAGAACAATTCGAGTATAATCCTTAGCAAGACTCAGTGTCTGAGGATCATCTGACTATACTCTACAAGAAAGCAGTAATTTCTTGGCCAGTAAACATACTATTTCCTGTCCCTCTCTGTTTTTTTGAAATGGAGTCTCACTCTGTCCTCAGGCTGGAGTACAGTGGCATGATCTCAGGTCACTATAACTTCCGCCTCCTAGATTCAAGTGATTCTCTCATTTCAGCCTCCCAAGTAGCTGGGATTACAGGATTGCACCACCATACCTGGCTAATTTTTGTATTTTTAGTAGATTTTGTACTTTTAGTAAATTTTGTATTTTTAGTAGAGACACGGTTTCGCCATGTTGGCCAGGCTGATTCAAACTCCAGACCTCAGGCAATCCGCCCTCTTTGACCTCCCAAAATGTTGGGATTACAGGCATGAGTCACTGTGCCTGGTCCCTTCCTCCCAGTTTTATAGCTCAGACTAATGAGCCTGTGTTTCTTCCTGAAACTAATATGGCTGGTTTTTATCTTTCTGCTTAATGAGGTCAAATTGTTTTTATTGTCCTAAACCTTTTGACCATTTTATTTTGTTTTTTATTTTTTTAAAATTTATTTATTTTGCTGGGCGCAGTGGCTCAAGCCTGTAATCCCAGCACTTTGGGAGGCCGAGGCGGGTGGATCACGAGGTCAAGAGATCGAGACCATCCTGGTCAACATGGTGAAACCCCGTCTCTACTAAAAATACAAAAAACTAGCTGGGCGTGGTGGTGCGTGCCTGTAATCCCAGCTACTTAGGAGGCTGAGGCAGGAGAATTGCCTGAGCCCAGGAGGCAGAGGTTGCGGTGAGCCGAGATCGCGCCATTGCACTCCAGCCTGGGTAACAAGAGCGAAACTCCGTCTCAAAAAAAAAAAAAAAAAAAATTTATTTATTTTACTTTAGATGCATACTGTATCTGGCATTGCTCCCCATGTTAGTCCTCCTCACCCTCCCCTCCCTCCCCGTCCCCCACTATCTCTCCCCTACCCCCCTCAGTTGCCCCCAGCATGTGATGCTCCTCTCCCTGAGTCCTCGTATTCTCGTTCAACACCACCTATGAGTGAGAACATATGGTGCTTGGCTTTCTGTTCTTGTGTTAGTTTGCTGAGAATAATGATTTCCAGATTCATCCAAGTCCCTCCAAAGGACATGAACTCATCGATTTTTTTTTTTTTTTTTGAGACGGAGTTTCGCTCTTGTTACCCAGGCTGGAGTGCAATGGCGCGATCTCGGCTTACTGCAACCTCCGCCTCCTGGGTTCAGGCAATTCTCCTGCCTCAACCTCCTGAGTAGCTGGGATTACAGGCACGCACCACCATGCCCAGCTAATGTTTTGTATTTTTAGTAGAGACGGGGTTTCACCACATTGACCAGGATGGTCTCGATCTCTTGACCTCGTGATCCATCTGCCTTGGCCTCCCAAAGTGCTGGAATTACAGGCTTGAGCCACTGCGCCCAGCGAACTCATCGATTTTTATAGCTGCACAGTATTCCATGGTGTATATATACCACATTTTCTTTGTCCAGTCTATCATTGATGGGCATTTGGGTTGGTTCCAGGTCTTTGCTATTGTACACAGGGCTGCAGTGAACATATGTGTGCATGTGTCTTTATAGTAGAACAATTTATAGTTCTTTGGGTATAAACCCAGTAATGGGACTGCTGGGTTAAATGGAATTTCCATTTCTAGATCCTTGAGAAATCGCCACACTGCATTCCACAATGGTTGAGCTAATTTACACTCCCACCAACTGTGTAAGAGTGTTGCTATTTCTCTACATCCTCTCCAGCATCTGTTGTCTCCAGATTTTTTCTTTTGTTCTTTTTTTAAAATGGAGTTTCACCATGTTGGTCAGGCTGGTCTTGAACTCCCAACCTCAGGTGATCCGCCTGCCTTGGCCTCCAAAGTGCTGGGATTACAGGCTTGAGACACCTTGACTGTTTTCCATCATAACAGAGTATATTTACTTTAAAAAAATATTTTTGGCAGGGCCTGGTGGCTCAGTCATGAGAATTGCTTCAGTCTGGGAGGCGGAAGTCAAGATCTTGCCACTGCACTCCAGCTTGGGGGATAGAGCAAGACTTTGTCTCCAAAAAAAAAGTTCAGTAGGTTTTTGGGGAACAGGTGGTGTTTGGTTACATGAATAAGTTCTTTAGTGGTGATTTCTGAGATTCTGGTCACCCATCGCCTGAGCAGTGTACACTGTACCCAATGTGGAGTCTTTTATTCCTCACCCCCCCCAGCATTTCCCCTAAGGCCCCAAAGTCCATTATACCTTTTCGTCCTCACAGCTCCGTATATTTACCTTTATGTACAATTATATGGTTATATTATGGGAAAACGTCAGATTTTAAGATAATTTTCATATTGGTTTGGAGTTGAGAGATGGGAGAACTATGTTTCCTAGATAGTTATCTTTGCTTCAGTCAAAATGGATTATGAAGAAAAGAGTATTTGGGTTTTACCCTTCTACTATGAATTTAAGTATTGTCACAGCATAATTAGAGTAACAAAAGGAAATTGTTAAATAAATTGATAGAGATTTGAATACCTGTGGTTTTTGTTTTGTTTTGTTTTAACCTTATCGTTATCCACATCAGCAAAGTGTCTGCAGAACTGTAGTTCTTATGAAACTCAATTTTTTTTTCCTTGTTTCCATTATCCAATCAGTGGTATTTCAGAAACTCAATCTTAAGGATAGTTCTGTAATGTGAGCCTGGGTAGGGTTCTCCAAGGGTCCATTTACTTTTGGCTCTTTTTTTTTTTTGAGACGGAGTTTCGCTCTTTGTTACCCAGGCTGGAGTGCAATGGCGCGATCTCGGCTCACCGCAGCTTCCGCTCCCTGGGTTCAGGCAATTCTCCTGCCTCAGCCTCCTGAGTAGCTGGGATTACAGGCACGCGCCACCATGCCCAGCTAATTTTTTGTATTTTTAGTAGAGACGGGGTTTCACCATGTTGACCACGTTGGTCTCGATCTCTTGACCTCGTGGTCCACCCACCTCGGCCTCCCAAAGTGCTGGGATTACAGGCTTGAGCCACCGCGCCCAGCCACTTTTGGCTCTTTAAGGCCATCACAGGTAGATCACAGGATTCTATTAGGAGACCTTTAGTTGGAAGAGCTTGGCTCAAGGGATCCTACAAAGGGGCTTTGGGTTAATTGGAGTGTTTGGTTTTCAGGCTCTATCTAATGTTCCTCCTCTCCGGAACTACTTTCTGGAAGAAGACAACTATAAGAACATCAAGCGTCCTCCAGGGGATATTATGTTCTTGTTGGTCCAGCGTTTTGGAGAGCTGATGAGAAAGCTCTGGAACCCTCGAAATTTCAAGGCACATGTGTCTCCCCATGAGATGCTTCAGGCAGTTGTACTTTGCAGTAAGAAGACTTTTCAGATCACTAAACAAGGTAAGGAGCAAGTCATTCATGTTTCCCTTGACTTCAGGACAAAAAAACCAGTTTGATGAGCAAATTTATTTCCATATGGCAGTGAATTTTTTTTTTTTTTTTTTTTTTGAGACAGAGTCTAACTCTGTCACCCAGGCTGGAGTGCAATGGTGTGGTCTCAGCTCAGTGCAACCTCTGCCTCCCTTGTTCAAGCGACTCTCCTGCCTCAGCCTCCCCAGTAGCTGGGACTACAGGTGCGTGTCACCGCACCTGGCTAATTTTTGTATTTTTAGTAGATACAGGGTTTTACTTTGTTGGCTAGGCTGGTCTCAAACTGCTGACCTTGTGATCTGCCTACCTCGGCCTCCCAAAGTGCTGGGATTACAGGTGTGAGCTACCATGCCCTTCCTTGTTTTCTTTTCTTTTGTTTGTTTGTTTGTTTGTTTGTTTTTTAAGAGGTAGAGTCTTGCTCTTTTGACCAGGCTGGAATGCAGTGGTGGGATTATAGCTCACTGCAACCTTGGACTTCTGGACTCAAGGGATCCTCTTGCCTCAGCTTCAAGTAGCTGGGATTACAGGCATAAGCCACTGTGCCCAGCTGTAGTGAATCTTGAGAGTAGCCAGGAGTGTACGGTGGATAGTATGGTTAGGTTCCTCATTCTCTGATCAGTCTGTCCTGCTAAGAGTCCCAGGAGATTCCAGCTGAATACAAAGTCTGTCTTCTTTGGTAAATTAAATTATATGACTTAGGGGAATACCAGGAGGTTGGGAAAGACACTAGCTTTTATTAAACACCTATCACCTATCCTTATTTTTTCATGTCCTACATTTGAGTGTTTATAATGATTTTTTTTTTTTTTGAGATGGAATCTTACTTTGTTGCCTAGGCTGGAGTGCAGTGGTGTGATCTCTGCTCACTGCAACCTCTGTCTCCTGGGTTCAAAGGATTCTTCTGCCTCAGCCTTCCGAGTAGCTGGGATTACAGTGCCCACCACCATGCCCTGCTAATTTTTGTATTTTTAGTAGAGAGGGGGGTTTCACCATGTTGACCAGGCTGGTCTTGAACTCTTGACCTCAAGTGATACACCTGCTTTGGCCTCCCAAAGTTCTGGAATTACAGGTGTGAGCCACTGCACCTGACCTCTAATGAACTATTTTGACTGTTTCTATCTCTCCAAACCCAATTTGTTATTATCTTATGAGTAAAGTGGACACTGTAACTTTGTACCTGAATCTCATGTGGTATCCTCTAGTGTTCATATTAGTTTATTCAACATTCGTTCATGGTGCTAGGTTTTAGAGCAGCAGGGATAAGAAACATGATTTTTGTCTTTGAAGAACTTCCAGTCTAGTGGGGAAATCGTTATGTAGAAAGGTTGAGTGTGCTGGCATAAGCCTGTGGTCTGAGCTACTTGAGAGGCTGAGGCAGCAGTATTGCCTAAGCCTAGGAGTTCAAGGCCACAGTGAACTATGATCATACCAGTGCAGTCCAGCTGGGCAATGAAGCAAAAAAAAAAAGAAACCTGTCTTTAAAAATGAATAAGCAAATTTCAGCTATCTTTTTTTTTTTTTTACAAAAGGTAATTACAGGGTGTTATGTGCTGTGCTGTCCTGTGGGAGGGAGTATGGAACAAGGACCCCCTCAACTGAACATGTAGGAGGTAGATGAGAGGTCAGAGTAGAGGAGGAGACTCCTGAGTTTTAGGTAGAGTTAGAGGGAGGTTGGGGTGGAGGCTGGGCATTCTAGGTAGAGAGGATATGGTGGGCAGAAGTGAAAAGTGCCTGGCATAGACAGACTGCAAGTAACTGGACCCGTGGACTCCAGGGATCAATGGAGAGTTGAGGTGTAGATCCTGAGGGAGGGACCTGATGGCCTGGTTTATAAGCCACCATAAGGAGCTTGGATTATATCCTGATAATAGCTGGGGTCATTGAAGGCTTATTATTATTATTTTTTGTGACGGGATATCACTCTGTTGCCCAGGCTGGAGTACAGTGGTGCGATCTTGGCCCACTGCAACCTCTGCCTCCTAGATTCAAGCAATTCTCCTGCCTCAGCCTCTGAGTAGCTGGGACTATAGGCACCTGCCACCACACCTGGCTAGTTTTTTTGTATTTTTGGTAGAGACAGGGTTTCACCATGTTGGCCAGGCTGGTCGCGAACTCCTGACCTCAGGTGATCTGTTCACCTCGTCTTCCCAAAGTGCTGGGATTGCAGGTGTGAACCGCTGTGTCTGGCGTCACTGAAGGCTTTTAACAAAGGTGTGACATCAGAGTTGTTTTTTTTTTTTTGAGACAGAGTTTCTATCTTGTTATCCAGGTTGGAGTGCAATGGCATGATCTCGGCTCACCGCAACCTCCGCCTCCTGGGTTCAGGCAATTCTTCTGCCTCAGCCTCCTGAGGCTGGGATTACAGGCACGTGCCACCATGCCCAGCTAATTTTTTATATTTTTAGTAGAGACAGGGTTTCACCATGTTGACCAGGATGGTCTCGATCTCTTGACCTCGTGATCCACCTGCCTCGGCCTCCCAAAGTGCTGGGATTACAGGCGTGAGCCACTGCACCCAACCCAGAGTTGTTTTTAAAACATTATTCTGGCTGGGCATGGTGGCTCAAACCTGTAATCAGCAACTTCGGTAGGTTGAGGTGGGTGGATTGCTTGAACCCAGAAGTTAGAGACCATCCTGGGCAACATAGTGAGACCCTGTATATACAAATGATTCTTAAAAATTAGCCAAGCATGATGTCACGTACCTGTTGTTCCAGCTACTTGGGAGGCTGAGGTTGGAGGATTGCTTGAGCCTGGGAGGTAGAAGCTGCAGTGAACCTTGTTCGCATCACTGCTCTCCAGCCTGGACAACAGAGCTGGAGACCTCCATCTGTAAAATAAAAACATTATTCTGGCTGAGGATTGACTTAGAGGGGGTGTTGAGTAGTGGCGTTTAAGAGTCTCTGTTACTTAAAGAGAAATAGGGGGAATCAAGGTGATAAGGAATGGGGCCCATGGAGCGCTTGTTTTACGGTTAGTAGGAAATAAGATATACTTTGGGTTGGATAATATATATTGATCAGAAGCCCATGATTTAGGCTCAGCTGAGCAGAAGTTGTAAGCCATTCGAGCTTGGTAATTAATGGTGTTTAGTAGTTTACAACATGGCCAATAAAATCCTAATCAGGTGCCAGGCACACTGGCTCATGCCTGTAATCCTAGCACTTTGGGAGGCCAAAGTGGAAGGATTGCTTGAGCCCAAGAGTTCAAAACCAGCCTGAGCAACATAGTGAGGCAGACCTCCTCTCTACAAAAAATTTAAAAGTTAGCTGGGGGCATGGTGGTACACACCTGTAGTCCCAGTTACTTGGAAAACTGAGGTGGAAGGATTATTTGAGCCTGGGAGCCAGAGCTTGCAGTGAGCTGAAGTTGTGCCACTGCACTCCAGCCTGGGTGACAGAGTGAGACCCTTTATTGGGGGAAAAAAAATCTTCATCTGGGTACTCTAGCCTTCTAAACAGGTGACACTCTGACTGTATGCTTTGTAGGACCATCTGATTCCCAAGAACTAGGTGTCTAGGTTATCTTCTGTTTATAGGGACATTTCTGTTTCTGGACCAACACCCGAGCTCCCAGGGTTTTATATGAAGGCTGTGACAAAGGAAGACATTTTTGTTGAGAATGAATTTTTTTGTGGACCATGAGTGGATGGATCAGTGTCAGCATTCACTGTGTTCCACAGGTGACTTGTGGCCTGAAGGTGGATAGTGGGGCCTGTCAGCTTTTGACAGCTTGGAACGTAATGGCATAACTGGGTTGTAGAGTTGCAGAAAAATCAAGGTACCCTGAGAATGAATGTGTCTAGTTTCTCCTATCATAGTCACTATTGGCTTTGATAGTTATGATGACACATAAACGTAATTTCCTCCATCTCAAAGACCTAGTAGATTATTAGTTGTCTAGTGTTGAGATGTGTGAAGTGTTTCTTGCTGTTGTAGTTTGTTGCTAAATAAAAGCATTCTATATACGGGGAATAAAAAGAAAATCATTCTGTGGGGTTGTTAGAGGCCTCTGGGTTTAGTGAAATGAAATTGAAGCAGATATACTATAGTCTTTGAGATTTTATTTTTTTATTTTATTTTTATTTTTTTTAAATTTTTTATTTTATTTTATTTTTTTTATTTTTATTATTTTTTTTATATTTATTATTATTATTATTATTATTATTTTTTTTTTTTTTTGAGATGGAGTTTCACTCTTGTTACCCAGGCTGGAGTGCAATGGCGCGATCTCAGCTCACCGCAACCTCCGCCTCCTGGGTTCAGGCAATTCTCCTGCCTCAGCCTCCTGAGTAGCTGGGATTACAGGCACGCGCCACCACGCCCAGCTAATTTTTTGTATTTTTAGTAGAGACGGAGTTTCGCCATGTTGACCAGGATGGTCTCGATCTCTTGACCTCGTGATCCACCCGCCTCGGCCTCCCAAAGTGCTGGGATTACAGGCTTGAGCCACCGCGCCCGGCCTAGTCTTTGAGATTTTAATTGGGTGAGCAAAGAGGAACTATAAATAGAAGCAAATATTAGTTGAAGAGAAAGTAGCCATTAATCTGGCCAGACGCAGTGGCTCATGCCTGTAATCCCAGCACTGTGGGAGGCTGAGGTGGGAGGATCATTTGAGGTCAAGAGTTCGAGACCATCCTGGCCAACATGGTGAAACCCCGTTTCTAATAAAAATACAAAAATTAGGCCTGGGGCCCTGAGTGGGCGGCTGGGTGGCGTCGCCGCCTTGCTCCTGCTTGGGCCTGGGCCAAAAAGGAAAAAAAAAAAAAAAAATTAGCTGAGCATGGTGGCAGACACCTGTAATCCCAGCTACTTGGGAGGCTGACATAGGAGGATCACTTGAATCCAGGAGATGGAGGTCATAGTGAGCCGAGATAGTGCCACTGCACTCCAGCCTGGGTGACAGAGGGAGACTCTGTCTTAAAAAAAAAAAAAAAGGTAGCCATTATCCCAGAAATGTCTGAGTGGCAGGCTCCGTAGACAGCATTTTCATGGAATATTGTCAGTCTGCTTATTCCCAGAACCACTTGTTCTGTATGCCTCTTCAGTCCTGGTGCTAGACACTTTTCTGCAAGACAAGAATCTTTGTGAGCTAGAGAAGGGAAGAAGGAAGTCTGAGCTTATTCTGAAGAAAAGTGAACGTTAAAAGGTCATTATGCATTTGTTTTCGTCATCACTGGGCGATGAGAAACAGTCCTGGTATGAATCAGAGAGCCTAGGGAGTTAAGATTGGAAGAGTCAGAGCTTGACCTTGAGGAGTGCCAGCATTTAATGGTCAGATAGAGGAGGATGCACAGGGATTGGGATGGGATGGGATGGGATGGTCAGAGAGGAATGGGGAGAGCCAGGAATGCCTGCCAAGTTATTCTAATGCCACTTACCTTCAATGTTTTCCACTCTTCCTTTTTTTCCAGGGGATGGAGTCGACTTTCTGTCTTGGTTTTTGAATGCTCTGCACTCAGCTCTGGGGGGGACAAAGAAGAAAAAGAAGAGTAAGTCATTTAGTTATAAAAAGGAGCTCTTTTGTTCCCTTTTAAAAAACTTTGGGGCTGGGCTGGGCACGGTGGCTCATGCCTATAATCCCAGCACTTTGGGAGGCCGAGGTGGGTGGATCAGCTGAGGTCAGGAGTTTGAGACTGGCCTGGCCAATGTGGCGAAACCCCATCTCTACTAAAAATGCAAAAGTTAGCCAGGTGTGATGGCGCATACCTGAAATCACAGCTACTCGGGAGGCTGAGGCAGGAGAATCGCTTGAACCTGGGAGGCAGAGATTGCAGTAAGCCGAGATTGTGCCACTACATTCCAGCCTGGGCGATGAGTGAGACTCTATTTCAAAAAAAACCAAAACCAAAAAAACTTTGCAACTTCTCATTCTTTTGTTAACTTTTTCTGGGGGAGGGTAGTATCTATTTTATACATTAGCTGAATTTTCTTTTTGAATAGACCCCTCTTCATAGTTTTTGCTAGAATATGGTTATAGTCCCAATGGTATTTTATTTTATGTATATTTTATTTTATTTTATTTTATTTTTGAGACGGAGTTTCGCTCTTGTTACCCAGGCTGGAGTGCAATGGCACGATCTCGGCTCACCGCAACCTCCGCCTCCTGGGTTCAGGCAATTCTCCTGCCTCAACCTCCTGAGCAGCTGGGATTACAGGCACGTGCCACCATGCCCAGCTAATTTTTAGTATTTTTAGTAGAGACGGGGTTTCACCATGTTGACCAGGATGGTCTCGATCTCTTGACCTTGTGATCCACCCGCCTCGGCCTCCCAAAGTGCTGGGATTACAGGCTTGAGCCACTGCACCCGGCCTATATTTTATTTTATTTTTTAATTATTTATTTTTCTTATAAGACGAGGTTTCACCATGTTGGCCAGGCTGGTCTTGAACTCCTGACCTCAGGTGATCTGCCCACCTCAGCCTCCCAAAGTGCTACCACTGCGCCCAGTCTTATTTTACATATTTTTTGAGATGGAGTCTCGCTTTGTCACCCAGGCTGGAGTGCGGTGGCGCATTCTCAGCTCTCTGCAGCCTCCATCTCCCAGGTTCAAGCAATTTCCCTCCCTCAGCCTTCTGAGTAGCTGGGATTACAGGCCCCCACCACCATGCCCAGCTAATGTTTGTATTTTTAGTAGGGACAAGGTTTCACCATGTTGGCCAGGCTGGTCTCCCAACTTCTGACCTCAGATGATCCCCCCATCTCGGCTTCCCAGAGTGCTGGAATTATAGGTGTGAGCCACAACACCTGGCCGCTGCTGGTGTCTTGATGTGGGAATGTGGCCTGTTTATCTTCTCACTTGATAGCCCTGCCCTCTCTATCAGGTGTCTTCAGCCTGTGCTAACCCTATGAGTTCTCTAACTTGCATCCTGGCGGGATTTTAGAACCTGGTTGTGCTTTCTCTCTTGTTGCTTTGATCCTGTTCTGGCCCATCTCTTAGTCTATCATTGTCCTTTTGTGGTAATTACAGGTTGGACATTGTCTTCCTTTGAAAGTAGCATAGAATGTATTTTTAGTAGAGACGGGGTTTCACCATGTTGACCAGGATGATCTCGATCTCTTGACCTTGTGATCCACCACCTCGGCCTCCCAAAGTGCTGGGATTACAGGCGTGAGCCACTGCACCCAGCCTACTTTTTCTTTTATGGACCAGGCCCTGTGATGGAGGGTCAAAAGTTGTCTTAAGGGGGCAGGCGTGGTAGCTCACACCTGTAATCCCAGCATTTTGGGAGACCGAGGCGGGTGGATCACCTGAGGTTGGGAGTTCGAGACCAGCCTGACAAACATGGAGAAACCCTGTCTCTACTAAAAATAAAAAATTAGCCAGGCATGGTGGCGCATGCCTTGTAATCCCAGCTACCTGGGAGGCTGAGGCAGGAGAAGCGCTTGAACCTGGGAGGTGGAGGTTGTGGTGAGCCAAGATTGCGACATTGCACTCCAGCCTGGTCAACAAGAACAAAAATCGTCTCAAAAAAAAAAACCAAAACATTGAAGAGAAATAAAGTAATGATTTACACAAATAATAATAAAGGTACCATGGTAGTATATGTTACAAAGGGAAACTTCTATGTTCAGTGAGAACTCTGGGTCTTTTGCTGGAAGAGGCTAGTTTATTTCAGAAATTTAGAAGCTGGAAATATGTTTTGGACATGTTTTCCAACCTCACAGAATTTGTCTTTTGCTTTCTGTTTGTGCAGCTATTGTGACTGATGTTTTCCAGGGGTCCATGAGGATCTTCACTAAAAAGCTACCCCATCCTGATCTGGTGAGTTAATTGAGCCTGGGTCTTGGACTCATTTATATTGCTTGAGGGGCCTTAGGGAAGATGAAGAGATACTTAGAGAACTGACAAACCTGCTTGCTGCATGAAGAGGCTCAACAAAGCACCTGCTTAGTGGCAGCTCTGACTGGTCCATGTCATGCTAGTGCACTTTTCAGTTTGGGAGTTAGTGGTGGGATGTACTCTGCTGGTTTAAGTCGTCTGGCCACTAAGTAGTGCTGATTTGTTTTTTCAGAAAGCTCAGATAAGCTTTCTTTATTTTTCTGAGATAGAGGCTCCATCTGTCGCCCAGGCTGGAGTGCAATGGTGTGATCTCGGCTCACTGCAACCTTTACCTCGCAAGTTCAAGCAATTCTCCTGCCTTGGCCTCCTGAGTAGCTGTGATTACAGGCACTTGCAACCACGTCCTGCTAATTTTGTATTTTTAGTAGTGACAGGGCTTCACCATGTTGGTCCGGGCTGGCCTCGAACTCCTGACCTCAGGTGATCTATTCACTTCGGCCTCGCAAAGTGTTGGGATTACAGGCATGAGCCACTGTATCTGGCCCTGAGTTAAGATTCCTAGATGGTCTTAGAGCTTTTCTTTTTTTGAGATGAAGTTTCGCTCTTGTTGCCTAGTCTGGAGTGAAATGGCACAATCTTGGCTTACTGCAGCCACCACTTCCTGGGTTCAAGTAGTTCTTCTGCCTTAGCCTCCCGAGTAGCTGGAATTACAAGCCTGCGCCACCATGCCTGGCTAATTTTTGTATTTTTAGTAGAGATGGGGTTTCACCTTGTTGGTCAGGCTGGTCTCGAACCCCTGACCTCAGGTGATCCATCTGCAATTGGCCTCCCAAGGTGCTGGGATTACAGGTGTGAGCCACTGTGCCTGGCCCACTTTCTTTTGTCTTTTTTTTAATGGATTTTTTTTTTCTTTTTTGAGGTAAGCTCTCACTCTGTCACTCAGGCTGAGTGTAGTGGTGTGATCATGGTTCACTGCAGCCTCAGCCTCCCCAGCTCAAGTGATCCAGTCACCTCAGCCTCCCCAAAAGCTGGGACTATAGTTGCATACTACCACACGTGGCTAATTTTTTTAAATTTTAATTTAATTAATTTATTTTGAGATGGAGTTTCTCTCTTGTTGCCCAGGCTGGAGTGCAGTGGCGCGATATTGGCTCACTGCAACATCTGCCTCCAGAGTTCAAGCGATTCTCCTGCCTCAGCCTCCCGAGTAGCTAGGATTACAGGCATGTGCCACCATGCCTGGCTAATTTTGTATTTTTAGTAGAAATGGGGTTTCTCCATGTGCGTCAGGGCGGTCTCGAATTCCCAACCTGTGGTGTCCACCCACCTTGGTCTCCCAAAGTGCTGGGTTTATGGGCGTCGGCTATCACACCCGGCCAATTTTTTATTTTTTGGAGAGGTGGAATCTCACTATGTGCCCACGCTGCTCTTGGAGTCCTGGACTCAAGCATTGTTCTCCCCTTGGCCTCCCAAAATACTGAGATTATAGGCGTAAGCCACCACACTTGGCCTCAGAGCTTTTTAGATAGTCTGTTATATATGCAAAATCTTTTTAAAGAAGGAAATCTGTTCTTAAGTTTATCTAACCACATGTTGCATGCCAGACTGCCCAATCTCTCAGGCACCTCTCTTTGTTCCTTCGGATGAAGGAAATTTCAGTGTAGCCAAACATCAGTTTTGTATTGGTTGCCACACCACTCACACTCCTTTCCTCTCTTCTTCTTACTCATTTGTAGCCAGCAGAAGAAAAAGAGCAGTTGCTTCACAATGATGAGTACCAGGAGACAATGGTAGAGTCCACTTTTATGTACCTGACATTGGACCTTCCTACCGCCCCCCTCTACAAGGACGAGAAGGAGCAGCTCATCATTCCCCAAGTGCCGCTCTTCAATATCCTGGCCAAGTTCAATGGCATCACTGAGAAGGTAGCCCATTAGCAGCCCTGCCCTGCCAATACCTATCCTTGCTTCCTTGCTCTCTTGACTTTTTCATTTTCTTTTCTTTTCTTTTTTTTTTTTTTGAGTTGGAGTCTTGCTCTGTCATCCAGGCTAGAGTGCAGTGGCGCAATTTCAGCTCACTGTATCCTCTGCCTTCCAGGTTCAAGTGATTCTCCTGTCTCAGCCTCCCTGAGTAGCTAGGATTACAGGCGCCCACCACCATGCCCAGCTAATTTTTGTACTTTTAGTAGAGAGGGGGTATCACCATCTTGGCCAGGGTGGTCTCGAACTCCTGACCTTGTGATCCACCCACCTCGGCCTCCCAAAGTGCTGGAATTACAGGCATGAGCCACCGTGCCCAGGCTCTTTTTTTGAAACAGAGTTTCACTCTTGTTGCCCAGGCTGGAATACGGTGGTGCGATCTTGGTTCACTGCAACCTCTGCCTTCTGGGTTCAAGCAGTTTTCCTGCCTCAGCCTCTCTATTATCTGGGATTACAGGCACCCACCACCATACCCGGCTTATTTTTAGTAGAGACAGGGTTTCACCATGTTGGCCGGGCTGGTCTCGAACTGACTTCAGGTGATCCACCTACTTCAGTCTCCCAAAGTGCTGAGATTACAGGTGTGAGTCACCGCGCCTGGCCCATTTTCATTTTATAAATAAGAATCACCACATGTATGCGATGTGTTTATTATAAGATGTATTGACTTTACTGAGCCTTCCAGACTCTTTGGTACTTCTAGCTGGTTACCCCCAACTCTTAACTTACAATGCCTCTTCTTTTTATTATTTTTTGAAACAGGGTCTTGCTCTATCTCCCAGGCTGGCGTGCAGTGGCATGATCATGGCTCACTGCAGCCTCAGACTCCTGGGCTCAAGTGATTCTCTCACCTCAGCCTCCCGAGTAGCTGGGGCTATAGACACGCTCCACCACACCCAGCTAAATTTTTTTATAGAGCGAGATCTCATTAAGTTGCCCAGGCTGGTCTTTAACTCCTGGCCTCAAGGGATCCTCTCATCACTACACCTCCCAAAGTGTTGGGATTACAGGTGTGAACCAATGTGCCCCCTCTTGTACTTCTCATATATCCTTTTTTTTTTTTTTTTTTTTTTTTTTTTGAGACGGAGTCTCGCTCTTGTTACCCAGGCTGGAGTGCAATGGCGCGATCTCGGCTCACCGCAACCTCCGCTTCCTGGGTTCAGGCAATTCTCCTGCCTCAGCCTCCTGAGTAGCTGGGATTACAAGCACGCACCACCATGCCCAGCTAATTTTTTGTATTTTTAGTAGAGACGGGGTTTCACCATGTTGACCAGGATGGTCTCGACCTCTCGACCTCGTGATCCACCCGCCTCGGCCTTCCAAAGTGCTGGGATTACAAGCTTGAGCCACCGCGCCCGGCCTCATATATCCTTTTTAAGCTTTCTGCCTGCCTCTGGGTAGTATAGAGAAAGGAAGGGCATTTAGGACAGTAGAAACTCCAAAAAATGGGGAGAAAACTTTTTTTTTTTTGAGATGGAGTTTCACTCGTCACCCAGGTTGGAGTGCAATGGTGCAATTTTGGTTCACTGCAACCTCTGCCTTCTGGGCTCAAGTGATTCTCCTGCCATATCTTCCTAAGTAGCTGGATTACAGGCTCCTGCCACCATGCCCAGCTGAGTTTTGTATTTTTAGTAGAGACGGGGTTTCACCATGTTGGCCAGGCTGGTTTCAAACTCTGACCTCAGGTGATCCGCCCATCTCCGCCTCCCAAAGTGCTGGGATTACAGGTGTGAGCCACCGTGCCTGGCCTTTTTTTTTTTTTTTTTGGAGATGGAGTCTTACTCTGTTGCCTAGGCTGGAGTGCACTGGTGTGATCTTGGCTCACTGCAATCTCCATCTCCCAGGTTCAAGCGATTCCCCTGCCTTAGCCTCCTGAGTAGCTGGGACTACAGGCGCCCACCACCATGCTTAGCTCATTTTTGTATTTTTTTATTAGAGACAGGGTTTCACCATGTTGGCTAGGATGGTTTCGATCTCTGGCCTCAAGTGATCTGCCTGCCTCAACCTCCCAAAGTGTTGGAGTTACAGACATGAGCCACCATGCCTGGTTTATATAAATATTTTTTTTTTTTTTTTTTTTTTTTTTGAGACGGAGTTTCGCTCTTGTTACCCAGGTGGGAGTGCAATGGCGCGATCTCGGCTCACCGCAACCTCCGCCTCCTGGGTTCAGGCAATTCTCCTGCCTCAGCCTCCTGAGTAGCTGGGATTACAGGCACGCGCCGCCATGCCCAGCTAATTTTTTTGTATTTTTAGTAGAGATGGGGTTTCACCATGTTGACCAGGATGGTCTCGATCTCTTGACCTCGTGATCCACTCGCCTCAGCCTCCCAAAGTGCTGGGATTACAGGCTTGAGCCACCGGCTATATAAATATTTTTAAGTATAGATGGAGTTTCACCATGTTGTCAAGGCTGGTCTCGAACTCCTGTGCTGAAGTGATCCCCTTGCCTCGGCCTCCTATAGTGATAGGATTACAGGCGTGAGCCACCAGGCTTGGCCTCTTTTTTTAAAATTACCCTTAGCTAAACTGCTCATCCTAAGCTTCATAATATAATTTCTGGGACCAGGTGTCTTGTGAACTCTAGGTATGAGGCAAAATTATATTTTAAAAAACCAAAACTAAAAACTCATACCACTGCTCCAATACCTGCTGAACTTCAGCACTAATTTGAGAATTTTTTTTCCTTTCTCTAGGAATATAAGACTTACAAGGAGAACTTTCTAAAGCGCTTCCAGCTTACCAAGCTGCCTCCATATCTAATCTTTTGTATCAAGAGATTCACTAAGAACAACTTCTTTGTTGAGAAGAATCCAACTATTGTCAATTTCCCTATTACGTAAGTAACATCCTGCCTCACTTGCTCTCATGGGGAGTGAGCCTGAATTTCTTCTTTTATGTTTTTAGCATTATTAATTTTGGACTGTCTTAGTTGGGGATTACAAGGAACAGAGCCTACCTATACTACATAAGTTAAGAGTTTTTAGTGGAAGGATACACTTCTTTCAGGGACCACAAAGATAGAAAATTACTAGGGGGTACTCCCTATTTTATCTTCTCTCCTGTTGCTGGCTGGAAATTATAGTCCTCCTGCATAGAGGTGAAGGAATAATGCAAGTAGGATAGGACAGATAGGATTCTGCCTGGTTTTGAAGATGTCCCAAATCGTGAGGGTCTGCCCATCTATTTGCTGGCTGTCATACCTTCTTGCACACCAGACTTGTACTAGATGCTTTTAGTTTCCTTCCTTCCAACTCATAAAACCTCTGCAAGATCCCTTTGGGGATAGACTGTTGGTTTTCAGTTCTCAAGAGACAAAGTTTTTTACACTTAAGATGTTGGGCCGAGTGTGGTGGCTCACACCTGTAATCCCTGTACTTTGGGAGGCCGAGGCAGGCAGATCATTTGAGGTCAGGAGTTTGAGACCAGCCTGACTAACATGGTGAATCCCTGTCTACTAAAAATACAAAAATTAGCCAGGTGTAGTGACAGGTGCCTATAATCCCAGCTACTCAGGAAGCTCAGGCAGGAGAATTGCTGCAACCCAGGAGGTGGAGGCTGCAGTGAGCTGAGATGGTATCACTACACTCCAGCCTGGGTGACAAAGTGTGACTGTGCTCAGAAAAGAAAGTAAGAAAATAGTTTCAGTTTTAAATTGTTTTTTATTTTTATTTTTTGAGATGGATTGTCACTCTGTCACCCAGGCTGGAGTGCAATGATGCAATCTCAGCTCGCTGCAACTTGCGCCTCCTGGGTTTTAGCAATTCTGCCTGAGCTTCCCAAGTAGTTGGGATTGTAGGCGCCTGTCACTACACCTGGCTAATTTTTGTATTTTTAGTAGAGACAGGGTTTCACCATGTTAGTCAGGCTGGTCTCGAACTCCTGACCTCAAATAATCTGCCTGCCTTGGCCTCCCAAAGTGCTGGTATTACAGGCGTGAGCTACCATGCCCAGCTTTCTGTTTTAAATTCTGTGTAGCATTTAAGAAGGTAGTATCTAAAAATAAGAGCCCTGAGTTTTAGGCTGTCTTAGTGGTGGGACCTCAGACCCACTGTTTACATGTTTTCTGGATGCTTTCTCTCATAGATAGAATGAGAGACTTGGACTAGATGGGCGTGAGTCCTAGGGGTTCGTCCAGGTGTAATATCTTACAGTATTGCCAGAACTCTGAGAACCATGGCAGGTGAGGAGAGAGAACATTTGCAGTTGAGAATTACAGAATTTCTTTTTCTCTTTTCCCACACTTTTCTCCACTAGCATCTTACTTGTGAGACACTAGAATGAAATTGGGGGACATGGAGGATTCTGTGCCACCTTGAGCAGGACGACAGAGGTGCTTTCTTTGAAATTCCATGCATCAGGGTTTTATTTTGGCACTAGCCTCTTGTGAATTGCCAGTCACCTGTCTGTACCTGGTAGCTAGGGGCAGTCTTCATTCCCAGGGCAGCTACAGAGGGAGGAAGACTGTGTATCCTGCTCAGTTGCCACAGAAACTTCCTTGCCGGTTGGTTTCTTTTATATTGAGCCTAGAGTATATTTTCCTATGAGTTGCAGTTGGGTTTTTGGCAAGTGTGACTTCAGTAGTTTGTCCTTCAAAACTTACTTCAGAGGAAGTAAGAAAGCTTACTTCACAGAAGTTAAGCTTCTTAACTAGGCAGTCTTTAACTGAACATCAAATTGTGACTAATTCTGGAAACCTGCACTTTAATTACTTTACGCACTGTAATTACTTTGAGTAACATGATTCTGGATCATTTCATTGTCCTTACTTCTTGAAAAGGCTCCTTTTCATCCCTGTCTTCTCCTGTGTTTGATTCATAACACATCCTCTTGTCAGTTATCAGACTTACAGTGTTTAGGTGCCCCCTGCTTATTTGGAGGTATTTTTGAGGGCAGGTTTAAAATTTCACTTTCAGGTAATTAGCCATTCTTTTAACTGGTCTGTTGCTGTGGCTGGGAGAGGAGTATAGTTTGCTCCTTTAGGCTGGGGGAAGTAGCTGACGTCCATAATGTCATCACTTTGGGAGGTGGAGGTGGGAGGATTGCTTGAGCTCAGGAGTTTGAGACCAGTCCAGACAACATACAACATAGCAAAATCTTGTCTCTATTTAAAAAAAAAAAAAAGAATGATTTGTTCCTTTTCCTATTTATTAAACAAAATGATTAAATATAGTATTTGTCTTTTGCCACATGGACAGTTTTGGTTCAGTCATGAAATCTTGAGTATAAATACTCCGTAAGACTTCTCTGATACCCATTCAGACAAGTCTAGTTCAAGCAGAAGAGAAAAAAAAATGAGAAGTCAGCTTTTAGCAGCAGGAAGGCAGGTTGGCTATCTAGAGCTCACATGGATTCAGACTCATATCTCCATTTTCCTTTTTGTTTTTTTTTTGAGACAGAGTCTCACTCTGTCGCTCAGGCTGGAGTGCAGTGGCGTGATCGCGGCTTACTGTAAACTCTACCTCCTGGGTTCAAGCAATTCTGCCTCAGCCTCCTGAGTACTTGGGACTATAGGTACACACCGCCATGCCTAGCTAATTTGATTTTTTTGTATTTTAGTAGAGACTGGGTTTTACCATGTTGCCCAGGCTGGTTTTGAATTCCTGAGCTCAGGCAATCCACCTGTTGTGGCCTCCCAAAGTGTTGAGATTACAAGCGTGAGCCATTGCATCTGGCCTCCATTTTCTTAACAGTGAATATTTATATTTATTGCGGTCTGACTGCATCATGTATAGGACACTGTCAGTCTGTAGAGACAAATAGGTGTAACCAATACATAGAAAGCTACATATAATCATTACAACAAAGTTGTGTTTTGTTTATTACCACATGGTTTATATTTAAAACTGTATTTTTGAACAGTTAATATGTTTACGGTCTAAATTCACAGGGAGATAAATAACTGGATGTGACCACCATTAGCTGTTTCTTGTGAACCCTTCCAGTGATAACACGGTTTTGTTTCATGTAATAAGTTGGTAGCATCAGACAGTTTTTATGGTGTAATGTCTTTTTATTTTACCTTGTATTAAGTTTTTATAAATATGTGTAGGCTCCAAAATGATACATTTGTCCTAAAATTATGTATGTATTCTCTTAATATTCTTGTTAACTGTCTATGTATTTTCTTTTTTAACTATTTGAAAGTTCTTCTTGGCCAGCATGGTGGCTCATGCCTGTAATCCCAGCACTTTGGGAGGCAGATGCGGGCAGATCAGCTGAGGTTGGGAGTTTGAGACCAGCCTGGGCAACATGGTGAAACCTGGTCTCTACTAAAAGAGATATGATGAAATCCCATTTCTACTAAAAATAGAAAAATTATCTGGGCGTGGTGGTATGTGCCTGTAATCCCAGCTACTTGGGAGGCTGAGACAGGAGAATCGCTTGAACCCAGGAGGTGGAGGTTACATTGAGCCGAGATTGCACCATTGGAATCCAGCCTGAGCAACAAGAACAAAACTCTGTCTCAAAATAAAAGAAAAAGTTCTTGTTTTGGGGTGTTTTTATGAGACAGGGTCTCACCGTTGCGTAGGCTGGAGAGCAGTAGTATGGTCCTGGCTCACTGTAGCCTTAATCTCCTGGGCTCAAGTGATCCTACCACCTCAGCTTCCTGAGTAGCTAAGACCCCATTCATGTACCACCATGCGTGGCTAATTTTTTTTGTGTGTGTAGGGGTCTCACTACATTGCCCAGGCTGGTCTTGAACTCTTGAACTCCTGGGCTCAAGCAGTCCTCCTACCTTAGCCTCTCAAAGTGTTGCGATTATAAGTGTGAGCCACTACCTATTGTTCTTTTTTTTTCTTTTAATCATTTGGGATGCTGTGTGAGCTTGTCATTCAGGTTGGCATTATTTTGTGCATTCCAGCACACCTGGACATCCTTGACTCTGCAGGCCTACCCAGAGCAAGAGTCCTAAAATAGGGCTCAACAACTTTGTGGTCCATTTGTGTAGAACAGTTTCCTTAACCTCATACCCTTTGTCCGATTATTCTGGCTTTATTTTCACCATATCAGAAATGTGGATCTGAGAGAATACTTGTCTGAAGAAGTACAAGCAGTACACAAGAATACCACGTATGATCTCATTGCCAACATCGTGCACGACGGGAAACCCTCCGAGGGCTCCTACCGGATCCACGTGCTTCATCATGTGAGTGGCTGCTGACTGTCTCACTGTACAGAGTGGCAGAAACAGGTGTTTCTTTGGCATCTGAGAGGCCAGCTCCCTTCAGTTTGTCCTTGCTTGGCCTTGGCTTGGAACTCTGCAAGTGATAGTGCTGTCAGTAGTTAGTTTAAAGCAGTGGTTCTCAGTTTTGGCTACACATTGGACTTACTTGGGAGCTTTTGTTTGAGACGGAGTCTTGCTCTGTCCCCCAGGCTGGAGTGCAGTGGCGCTATTGTGGCTCAATGCAACCTCTGCCTCCTGGATTCAAGCAATTCTCTGCTTCAGCCTCAGCCTCCTGAGTAGCTGGGATTATAGGTATGTGCCACTACACCTGACTAATTTTTGCATTTTTAGTAGAGATGGGGTTTCACCATCTTGGCCAGGCTGGTCTTGAACTACCGACCTTGTGATTCATCCCCCCCACCCCACCACCTCAGCCTCCCAAAGTGCTGGGATTACATACATGAATCACTGCACCCAGCTGGGAGCTTTTTAAAATCCCAATGCCTAGGCATCACACCAGGCTGGTTACATTAGAATAGTGGTTTTCAACTGGGGCAGAGGCCAGTGATGTTGGTATATATTTTACAACACAAAGGACAGCCCCTGGTACAAAGAATTATCTGGCCCTAAATGTTAATCAGCATAAAGGTTAAAGACTCTTAGATTATCTGGAGGTAGAACCAGGCATTTGATGTCTTCTCTGTTTTTTTAAGTTAATTGAGGTGGGGTAATGCTATGTTGCCTAGGCTGGCCTCAAACTGATAGGCTCAAGCAATCCTTCTGCTTTAGCTTCTGGAACTGTTGGGATTATAGGTATGGCCCACCGTGCCTGGCTGGCATTTGATATTTTTAAGTTCCCCGAGAGATCCTGATGTGCAGCCAAGGTTGAGAACCTCTGCCCTAGACTAGAGCCTTACCACCCAAAATGATATGGTTCCTTGGACCAATAGCATCAGCATCAGTCTTGTTAGATATCAGCTTGTTAGAAATGCAGACTCTCAGGCCCCCCAAACCTAACTAAATTAGAATCTGCATTTTTTTTTTTTTTTTTGAGACAGAGTTTCGCTCTTGTTACCCAGGCTGGAGTGCAATGGCATGATCTCAGCTCACTGCAACTTCCACCTCCTGGGTTCAGGCAATTCTCCTGCCTCAGCCTCCTGAGTAGCTGGGATTACAGGCACGCGCCACCATGCTCAGCTAATTTTTTTGTATTTTTAGTAGAGACGGGGTCTGGGTTCAGGCAATTCTCCTGCCTCAGCCTCCTGAGTAGCTGGGATTACAGGCACGCGCCACCATGCCCAGCTAATTTTTTTGTATTTTTAGTAGAGACGGGGTTGGGACTCTTGTCATTCAGGTTGGCATATTTTGTGCATTCCAGCACACCTGGACATCCTTGACTCTGCAGGCCTACCCAGAGCAAGAGTCCTAAAGCAGGGCTCAACAACTTTGTGGTCCATTTGTGTAGAACAGTTTCCTTAACCTCATACCCTTTGTCCAATTATTCTGGCTTTATTTTCACCATATCAGAAATGTGGATCTGAGAGAATACTTGTCTGAAGAAGTACAAATGTTGACCAGGATGGTCTCGATCTCTTGACCTTGTGATCCACCCGCCTTGGCCTCCCAAAGTGCTGGGATTACAGGCTTGAGCCACCGCGCCCGGCCAGAATCTGCATTTTAACATGACCCTTTGATTTGTAAGAAATTAAAGTCTGTGAAGCACTGGTTTAGAGGCTCCCTTTCAGCTCAAAAATTTTGTGAATTTGTCTCAAGCTGAAAACAGATAAAACATGTACTTGAGATATATTCGATATCACATAGATTATTGGCGTAGATTGTTCTCATTTGATTAGTCTTTTCTGGAACTGTGGGTTTAATCTTAACTAGCTTCTGTTTATCAACTGTGGTTAGGCAGTATGCCAGTTACTTAATGTACACTAATCTCATTTCTTATTAAAACACACCTACAAGACAGGTGTCAGTATCATCTTTTTTACAGTGGAAGAGATCTAGGCTTAGAGTTTCAGTAATTGCCCTCAAGTCAGTAGAATTAGGATTTGAACCCAGGTATTCTGCTTCATAGCCCATGTTCTTAACTCAGCCTTGAAGCAGGAATGGGAGCTTGCTTATGTGATCCTGAGCTTTCCTTACATTTCTTATATTCTCAACTATGGTATCCAGAGGATCTAGAGTGTTTATATTCTACAATAATAGTCTTTGGCATTTCTTTTTTTTTTTTTTTTTTTTTTGAGACAGAGTTTCGCTCTTGTTACCCAGGCTGGAGTGCAATGGCGCGATCTCGGCTCACCGCAACCTCCGCCTCCTGGGTTCAGGCAATTCTCCTGCCTCAGCCTCCTGAGTAGCTGGGATTACAGGCACGCGCCGCCATGCCCAGCTAATTTTTTTGTATTTTTAGTAGAGACGGGGTTTCACCATGTTGACCAGGATGGTCTCGATCTCTTGACCTCGTGATCCACCCGCCTCGGCCTCCCAAAGTGCTGGGATTACAGGCTTGAGCCACCGCGCCCGGCGTCTTTGGCATTTCTTAGCACTTTGGTTGGATAAGGCCGGGGGGTGGCCAGAGGTGCCTGTGCCTTGATCTAGAAACCTTTCCCCTTGTTCATGGAAGCATGTAGTGAGATACTTTTTGCAGTATTTGCAGCACTGGTTTCTTAGGCCAAAGGAATCAGGTTAGTGTGATAGACAGTGTCCACCAAGGACGCCTTTTCTTGATGATCTATTGCTTTTTTCTTTTTTTTGAGACAGGGTCTCACTCTATCACCCAGGCTGGAGTACACTGGCATGATCTTGGCTCACTGCAACCTCTGCCTCCTGGGTTCAAGTGATTCTCCTGCCTCAGCCTCCTGAGTAGCTGGGACTGCAGGTGCCTGCCACCATGCCTGGCTAATTTTTGTATTTTTGGTAGAGATGGGGTTTTACCGTGTTGGCCAGGCTGGTCTTAAACTCCTGACCTCAAGTGATCCGCCTGTGTCGACCTCCCAAAATGTTGGAATTACAGGTATGAGCCACTGTGCCCAGCCAGGAATGTCCATATTTAGGCTCTCTCAGTGGTTGACACTGTGTACCTCTTAAGTGAGAATGTCTAGTCTGTCATTTCTGAGCAGGAAGGAGAAATCATAGGTGATGATTAGAGGGCTTCCTCTTTTCTCCTCTTTAGTGTCCACTAAATTCTTTTTAAAAAGATGTACAGAAGTGTTTCAGACTCCATTGTACTTTAAGGGGCCAGCACAATGCCTCATGCTCATAATCCTAGCACTTTAGGAGGCTGAGGTGGGAGGATCATTTGAGACCAGGAGTTACCCTGGGCAACACAGTGGGACCCCATCTCTATTTAAAAAAAAAAAAAAAAAAAATGAGCCGGGCGCGGTGGCTCAAGCCTGTAATCCCAGCACTTTGGGAGGCCGAGGCGGGTGGATCACAACATCGAGAGATCGATACCATCCTGGTCAACATGGTGAAACCCCATCTCTACTAAAAATACAAAAAATTAGCTGGGCATGGTGGCACGTGCCTGTAATCCCAGCTACTCAGGAGGCTGAGGCAGGAGAATTGCCTGAACCCAGGAGGCGGAGGTTGCGGTGAGCTGAGATTGCGCCATTGCACTCCAGCCTGGGTAACAAGAGTGAAACTCCGTCTCAAAAAAAAAAAAAAAAATGAGCCAGTTGTGGTTCCAGTCCCAGCTACCTGGGAGGCTGAAGCAGGAGGATTGCTTGAGCCCAGAAGGTTGAGGCTGCAGTGAGCTGTGATTGCACCACTGCACTCCAGCCTGGGTGACAGAGTGAGACCCTGTCTCAAAAAACAAAACAACAAACAAAAAAACTGTACTTTAAAAAATCACTAACAGGAATTGAGTTTGCCATGATCGATACACCCAAAGTCCTGTTGATTGAATCATGCCCAGCAGAAGTCATGTCCCCTCTTCTTTATGACTCTTTGCTGGATCATCTAGTGGCTGTTTTTCTGATTTTTCTAGTCTTGGCTATAATCCTTTCCTTCTTTACCCTTTTGGTTTTAGAGAGCAGACTAACCCAGCCTTTCATACTTTTTGCAGGGGACAGGCAAATGGTATGAATTACAAGACCTCCAGGTGACTGACATCCTTCCCCAGATGATCACACTGTCAGAGGCTTACATTCAGGTGGGTTGGCCATAGGCTTAATGAGCCACAAATAGGTGGGGTGTGGGGCCAGTGAGAAGAGTGGGCCAAGGCAGGAAGAGGGTTAGAGTTAGGACCTTGTTTGGAGGCCAGGTGCCAGTTGGGATGTACTTAGGAATGAGGTGGGGCCAGAATGTATGACCTTGAAAGTCAAGCAGAGATTTTCAGAAAAGAAGTGTAGGGAAGTATACAAAATGTATGAGTGAGCAAAGAAAGTTGTGTTTATGGCCAGGTTAGTTTTGCAGAAGTGTGCGATCAGGTTTCGAGAAAGAAGAACCTAGACTCATCAGGAAGGCTGGCTAGAAATTGACCCTGAAGTGTTCCCCAGAACCCCAGGCAGAAAGCTCTCTTTGTGACCCCACAACGCTTTCTACCTGCCTTTTGTTTAGTGCCGACCATATCGCTTTGCCTGTCTGTCCTCTCCATTGGATTGATCTGTGGAGCACAGAGCCTCTCTATCTTCTCTTTATGTTACTGCCCTAGTACCTGGCAACAGAGGGCAGATTGAGACAAAGAAAAGCCATAGCTTTATAAGAGGAAAATGATACCTCTCCTAGAGATAACTCTTTTTTCTCCTCAGTGGCTGTAGCCACTGTAGCAGATTTGTAAATGGGGTGATGAGTTGTCCATGGCCTGGCATGGAGTAGGTATGTGATAAGCGTCTGTTGACCGAATGCCTCGAATGCCTCCTAGACTTCAGTTTGTGTTTTCGTTTCTTACAGATTTGGAAGAGGCGAGATAATGATGAAACCAATCAGCAGGGGGCTTGAAGGAGGCATCTAGGGCTTTGCTTCCTCCCAAGAGCTGTGGCTGATGATGTTAAATAAGAATACAGAAGCTGTAGCTAAACACAGGCTGGCTGGTGGGTTCTCTGAAGCAGCCCAGCTTGTATGGGTTCTGGCTAAACCAGAGCATCAAGAGCTCTGCCTGCCTGAGATGGCCCCACACTGTCACCCAGCAGTTCTTTGATCATTTTTTTTCTAGATTGATTCTCTCCCATGCATTGAGCTCCCTTCTAGCTTCAGCAGGGCAGAGTCCTCCTTCAGATGTGTGTAACGTATATCTGAGTATCCAGGAGTAGCTGAAGGACAGATAATTTCTTCCAAACATCAAGCCTCGGGATTACCGGAGCAAGCAGGAAGCCAGTAACCTCGCTCTCTCTGTTAGAGGTGGAGGATTTTCCTATGGTTCCCCTCATTTCCCGATGTGTATTTTCAGATGGATTAAATATTCTCCTGTTTCTAAACCAGCCTCTTGTTTTATATCTTTTCCTTTGGTGATTGGCTAAAGGAAATATTTTCCTTTTTAATCTTCACAAACTCTCTCCGCTGCAGTCTGACTCTGGCGGACATCATGCTTGCCTTTTACTTTCAGCTTGTGTGTGATGTGTCAGGATGCATTTGTTTCTAAGTAAGAAAATACTTGAGTCAAGAGGATACATTATTATTGTGCTTAACTAGAAGGCTGGAGGTGGGCAGTTTCCAGCTGCAGGGCAGGTGTGAGTAAGGGAAGAGAGAAGAAAGGAAATAGGAAGGGCTTCTCACTGCAGGGCAATTCTGAGAAGGTCTCGGCCCGGCCAGTGTGGAGCCCCAGGGCAAATATTACCTGTCAGACAATTCAGCAGAAATGGCTCCCATCAAGCTGAGTTGTGGGCTTTGAGCAGCCTGGAAGAAGGGTGGCCTTGGCATGAGCACTGTGGCAGATCCAAAGATGTGGGAAGCAGCTGGAGGTAGCCAGCCAGTCACAGCCAGTTCTCTTGAAGCCATGCACTCCTGTGGTGATACCCTTTACCTGGACACAACCCTGTACTCGCTTTCCTCTGCCTCTGGCAGCTCCAGTATTTCCTTTGCAGGCTTATCTCTTCTATCTAGCCACAAGATTCAGTCCTAAGCCCACTCTTGCTGTTTACTTTTTCCTTAGGGCATTTCAACTATTCCTGGGGCTTCACTTACCATTTTTATGGAAATGACGCATAAGCACTTTTTTTTTTTTTTTTTTTGAGACGGAGTTTCACTCTTGTTGCCCAGGCTTGGGGGTGCAGTGTTGTGATCTCTGCTCACTGCAACTTCCACCTCCCAGGTTCAAGGGATTCTCCTGCCTCAGCCTCCTGAGTAGCTGGGCTTACAGGCACCTGCCACCAGGCCTGGCTAATTTTTGTATTTTTAGTAGAGACGGGGTTTCACCATGTTGGCCAGGCTGGTCTCGAACTCCTGACCTCAAGTGATCCACTTGCCTTGGCCTCCCAAACTACTGGGATTACAGGTGTCAGTCACAGTGCCCAGCCCTATTTTGGGTGTTTTAAAGTAAACTCAAACTTAGCATTGTTCAGAACTGAGCCTGCCAGGCGTGGTGGCTCCTTCCTGTAATCCTAGCACTTGGGGAGGCTAAGGTGGAAGGATTGTTTGAGGCCAGGAGTTCAAGACTAGCCTGGCCAACATAGCGAGCCACCATCTCTACAATAACAAAAGTTAGCTGGGCATGGTGGTATAGGCCTGTAGTCCCTGCTACTTGGGAGGCTGAGGCAGGAGGATCCTTTGAGGCAGGAGTTTTGAGACTGCAGCAAACCATGATTGTACCACTGCACTCCAGCCTGGGCAACAGAGCAGGGCAACAGAGAAAGACCTTGTCTTTACAAAAAAAAAAAAAAAAAAAGAGGTGAGTGTCCCTGTCTTTTTCTTTTTTTCCCTTTTTTGAGACAGTTTTGCTCTGTCGCCCAGGCTGGAGTGCAGTGGCGTTATCTTGGCTCACTGTCAACCTTTGCCTCCCCAGTTCAAGTGATTGTGCTTCAGCCTCCCAAGTAGGTGGGACTCCAGGCAGTGTGCCTGGCTAATTTTTGTATTTTTAATAGAGACGGTTTCACCATGTTGGTAAGGCTGGTGTCGAACTCCTGACCTCAGGTGATCCACCGGCCTCAGTCTCCCAAAATGCTGGGATTACAGGCATGAGCCACCGTGCCCGGTCATGAGTTTCCCTTTCAAACTTGGCTATTATTGAGGTGAAGATTATACTATCTAGCTACAGAAATTCATGTATAATAATCTGTTCAGGGAAAGTTTAATTTCAATAATTATTAACTATAACGGGTTTGTAGTAACAAGGGATTAGCTAGTAACAAGTAAAGAATGTAGGAATAACAGATGCAAAGAGCTGCCACTATCCTTGGAGCTGACAGTGTCCAAAGCTGAGATCCAGACCTTGCTAAAAAAAATGCCCCCTGAACCTTGTTAAAAATCTGCTTTATTGTGTGCTGGGGAAAGCTATTTACAGGAGGTGTCTTCCTGGAGGCCTCTTACACAAAACTGTCCAGGGAGGAGAGTGTGCCAGGTGCCCTCTCTACTGGGTGCCCGTGCTGCTCAAATGTATATGTTGTCCCCCAAAGCCAAGAAAAACCTATCAAACTTTGTGCCTGTGTGCGTGTGTTAAGTGGTATAGGGTACAGCCACCTGTCTTACCTTGGACAGGATATTTTGAGATAACGCTACACTATTGACTTTCCAGAAGTGTCTCTGAGGTGGCAGGCCCTGAATTATTTTTGGGTGTAACTCCCAACTTCTGATTTGTCTTACTACGGCACCTAAAGCACTTGGTACTTTCTCCTCATCAGATCTAACAGCATAGTGTCATCACTGTAGTGGAATAGTGTGATACTGTGTGTATTGTCAAGATGATCAAGATCTCTGTGAACCAATTATGCTAGACTAGAGCAGAACTGACACAGTCCTGAGGTAACACTGTGAAGGTATATTGTTGGCCCTGCCAGGTAAAAGCAAACTACTTCTGGTGATCCTTATAAATTGGTATGGGGAGGGGAGTTTGATCCTAACTTGGTAGCTGCATACCAGGTGCTAGGAGCTGTTCTGTATCAGTAAAGATGCTACATCTGGCCCCGGGCATGGTAGCTTACAGATGTAATCCCAGAAGTTTGGGAAGTCAAGGCAAGAAGATTGCTTGAACCTAGAAGTTTGAGACCAGCCTGAGCAACAAAGTGAGACTCCATCCCTACAAAGAAATTTAGCCAGGCATGCTGGCATGCACCTGTGGTCCCAGCTACATGGGAGACTGAGGCAGGAGGATCACTTGAGTCAAGGCTGCAGTGGGCTGAGTTTGAGCTCTGGGTGACAGACTGAGACACTGTCTCAAAAAAGAAAAAAAAGATACTACATTTGGGATTGCAGCTTCAGTTGGAGTCACTCTGATTGTTTGCAGTAGTCCATGGACATTCTACAAGATTTATCAGACTTCTGCACAGGCTTTGCCACTGTCATTTTAGTCTAAGCTATTGCCAGTTTCTGTTTGCAGTGGTCTCAATAGGTCTCTCCACATTTCCTTGCTGCCTACCCCCAGTTTATCCACGCTTTAGCTAGAGTAATCTTTTAAAACACAAACCTGAGTCATTTCTCCCCCATACTCTGATTTCACCCTTAGAGACACTTCTTTGGCTCTTAGGATAATGACTGAAATCCTCAGCTGCTAGCCACTAATTTCTCAGGAAGTTTCTACTTTTTTTGTTTGTTTGAGACAGGGTCTGGCACTGTTGCCCAGGCTGGAGGGTAGTGGCACAATCTTGGCTCACTGCAACCTCCGCCTCCTAGGCTCCAGCCATCCTCCCACCTCAGCCTCCTGAGTAGCTGGGCCCATGGGCTTGCACCACCACACTGGGCTCATTTTTAAAACCTTTTTGTAGAGATGGGGTTTCACCATGTTGCCTAGGGTGTACTCAAACTTGTGAGCTCAAGGGGTCTGCCTGCCTCGGCCTCCTAAAGTATTGGGATTACAGCCATGAGCCACCATACCTGGCCCCTGCTTGTTCTTGATTCCAGGCTCACTGAGCTTCATTCTATTGCTCAGATGTGCCACATGACATGAGGCCTCTGTACCATCTGCTTCCTTTGTGAGGGATGCTCTTTCTTTCCCTTTTAATTCCTTCTCCTCCCTGACCTTCATACCCATGATACCCTGTATATCTCTAATTGATAACCCTTATTGCACCTGAAGAATTTTTTTTTCTGTGATTATTTGGTTAAGGCCTATTTTCCCAACTAAACTCTCAAGTTACAAAGGATAGGTAGAAACTTTTGTGCCTAGTCCTAGGGAAAAGCTTGGCACTTGGAAGTCAACCACCCATGTTTTTTTGAGCAAATGCTTTAGTATTTAACCTGTTCTCTGTGTTGTCCTTTTGCACAAATAATTTTGTCTATACCCATCCAAGATGGTGAAAAGAGGTATTGTCACTTAAAAGTTTGGGGACTATTTCTTGGAGCTGACTGTCATATCCTGTGTGATCTCGAGGTCCTTTGTAGGTAGCACGAGGCTTGCTTCCACCACTGCTGTCTGGGCTGGGTCCTGGCCTGCGTGTCTTCACAGCCAATCCCAGCATACCCTTTGTCTTTTGAAGACCTCGGGCTCTGGCCAGAGTTTGAGCCACACATGCAGAAGAAGTGAAATTCAATTCATTTTTCTTAGCATGACCCAACAATAGCCAGAAGTCACAGATGAAAAGATAGATATGGAACAAATACCTCAGATACATGATAGAGAAAAATTTGCAATGTATAGGAAAGCAAATAAATGAGTATACCTAGTTTTTAATTTTAATTTTAATTTTTTTTGAGACAGTCTCGCTCTGTCAGCCAGACTGGAGTGCAGTGGTGTGATCCTGGCTCACTGCAACCTCTACCTCCCAGGTTCAAGTGATTCTCCTGCCTCAGCCTCCCAAGTAGCTGGGACTACAGGCGTGTGCCACCACACCCGGCTAATTTTTGGATTTTTTTTTTTAGTAGAGATGGGGTTTCACTGTGTTAGCCAGGATGGTCTCAATCTCCTGACCTCGTGATCCACCCACCTTAGCCTCCCAAAGTGCTGGGATTATAGGTGTGAGCCACTGTGCCTGGCCCTTAGTTTATTTTTACTGGCAAAACAATAAGAGAAAGAAATCTAAACAGAAAATTGGGCAAAAATCCCAAGCAGGCATCTCATAAAAGATGAACTACAAATGGCCAATAAATATGTGGAAAGGTATTTATCTGGCAACTAAAGAAATGCATGGCCGGGTGCGGTGGCTCACACCTGTAATTCCAGCACTGTGGGAGGCCAAGGTAGATGGATCACGAGGTCAGGAGATTGAGACCATTCTGGCCAACATGGGGAAACCCCGTCTTTACTAAAAATACAAAAAATTAGCTGTGTGTGGCGGTGCATGCCTGTAATCCCAGCTATTTGGCAGGCTGAGGCAGGTGAATCACTTGAACCCACGAGGCGAAGGTTGCAGTGGGCTGAGATCATGCCACTGCACTCCAGCCTGGAGACAGAGCTAGAGTCTGTCTCAAAGAAAAAGACAAAGAAATGCAGATTAGAACAACCATCATGAGACATCATTGAAAAATATTTTGGATTAGCAGAAAGAAAAAAAGGAACAAAACCAAACCAAAACAAATATTTTGGATAGGCTGTGATCCCAGCACTTTAGTGGGCCAAGGCCGGTGGATCATCTGAGGTCAGGAGTTCGAGATCAGCTTGGCCAACATGGTGAAACCACATCTCTACTAAAAAAACAAAAATTAGCCAGATATGGTAGCGCATGCCTGTAGTCCCAGCTACTCTGGAGGCTGAGGCAGGAGAATTGTTTGAACCTGGGGGGCAGAGGTTGCAGTGAGCCGAGATATTGCCACTGCACTCCAGTCTGGGTGACAGAGTGAGACTCCCTCTCAAAAAAACAAAAACAAAAACAAAAACAAATATATATATATTTCTTGGATTAGCAACAATTGAAAGATTGTTAATACTCTAGTTTGGTGAGAATGGAAAGAGGCACTTGTTTTCTGTTGGAATAGAAATTGGTACGGCTGGCACAGAGGCCCAGATTGGTAATCCAGCCTCTGTTAAAAGTAAAGGTGTCCCCCAAATTTCATGTCTTGGAATTGATTCTAAGAAGATAGACAAACAAAGATGTAAGTGCGAAGATTTTTATTCTTCACAAATCATTGATAACAGTTGTTTAAAGAAATTAAGGGCCAGCCATGGTATCTGATGCCTGCAGTCCCAGCACTTAAGGAGGCAGAGGCAGGAGGATTGCTTGAACCCCGGAGTTCCAGGCTACTGTGAGCCGTGATCGCACTACCGCACTCTAGCCTGGGAGACAGAGCTGTCATGTGACGATCAGCAATGCTAGTAGATACTTACCTTTGTTGACCCAAAAAGGTTATTGTTAAATGAACACTGCAGGTTACAAAGTAGCATGTATAGGATATTTCTGTTTTTGGAGATATGCTATATCTGTTTTTGTATATGTGTACAGAAAGCTTTGGAATTATAGATAATAACATGTTAATGATTATGTCATAGATTTAAAAATTTCAGTTATTTATTGGGGGACATAATGTAACTGTCTTTATTTCTCTATAACCGAACTCATTTTGGCTCATGAGCCCTCAAAACATATTATTTCCACTTCAGAGTAACTCATTCCCTTCTTAATACGCAGCCTCTCTTGGCTGACTAACCACTTACTCCTACTTCCCCTTTCCCTGGGAATGTTTACAAATTACCCTGTGGTGAGCAAAAGCATGGGGTACCAAGTGTTCCCTGGCCCTCCCGGTCCCCCTGCGTGCCTTTTGTCTTGCCTGATTGTCATCTTCTTGTGCCATCATTGCTACACGTCTGATTTCTGCTCATCTCAAGATCCACTACATCTGCCACAGACTCATTCCCAGCCATGGGCTCTTACAGGCACACCATCTTGTTCAGAGCCAGTTCTGCCTGCTTCTAAGTCCATGGGCTGCAGTTGCCTCGCTCCATCCTCACCCTTTCTGATGTCCTGTGAGAGGCAGGCTTCTCTTAGAAGCCCACACCCTGGAAAGTGAAGAATAAGCTCCCTCCTCTTGGGCTATAATCCCTCCTGGGACTTCTCTTCCCCCACCTTACTAAGGGCAGGGGTGCAGGATGTTGGACACTTCTCAGGGACCCTTGGAATCTCAAGTGTAGCCACTTCCTGCCAATTTTTGTCCCCCTACCATCCAGTCAACTCTTTTTAAAAATTAATTAATTAATTTTGAGATAGGATCTCTCTCTGTCACCCAGGGACAGTGGCATCATCATGGCTCACTGCAGACTTGACCTCCCCGATTCAAGTGATCCTCCCACCTCAGCCTCCTGAATAGCTAGGACCACAGACACACGCCACCATGCCCAGCTAATTTTTGTATCCTTTTTTTTTTCTTTGAGATAGAGTGTTGCTCTTGTTGCCCAGGCTGGAGTGCAGTGGTGCGATTTTGGCTCCCTACAACCTCTATCTCCTGTGTTCAAGTGATTCTCCTGCCTCAGCTGCCTGAGTAGCTGGGAATACAGGCGTCTGCAACCACATGTGGCTGATTTTGTATTTTTTTTGTTTTGTTTTGTTTTTTTTTTAGATGAAGTCTTGCTCTTGTCACCCAGGCTGGAGTGCTGTGGCACACACAGTCTTGGCTTACTGCAGCCTCCGCCTCCTGAGTTCAAGTGATTCTCCTGCCTCAGCCTCCTGAGTAGCTGGGATTACAGGCGCCTGCTACCACTCCTGGCTAATGCTTGTATTTTTAGTAGAGACAGGGTTTTATCATGTTGGCTAGGCTGGTCTCAAATTCTTGATTTTGCAATCTGCCTGCCTCGGCCTCCCAGAATGCTGGGATTACAGGCATAAACCAGCATGCCTGGCCCTAATGTTGTATATATATGTTTTTTAGTAGATATGGGGTTTCACCATGTTGGTCAGGCTGATATCAGCTCTCTGCAACCTCTGCCTCCCGGGTTCAAGTAATTCTCCTGGCTCAGCCTCCCAAGTAGCTGGGATTACAGGTGCCCACCACCGTGCCCAGCTAATTTTTGTATTTTTAGTAGAGATGGGGTGTCACCATGTTAGCCAGGATGGTCTGGATCTGCTGACCTTGTGATCCGCCCACCTCGGCCTCCCAAAGTGCTGGGATTACAGGTGTGAGCCACCATGCCCGGCCAAGTTTTTTTTATTTTTTATAGAGATAGGGTTTTGCCATGTTGCCCAGGCTGGTCTTGAACTCCTGGGCTCAAGTGATCACCCACCTCAGCCTCCCAAAGTCTGTCAACTCTTGACCTCCTTTTGAGTAAACCCTCCTTTTTCATTCTCAGGCACTCATTACTACTCTTATTTTTGGGATAAATTATTAATGCCTCCTCTTCTTCAAATATTGGCTTTTCGTTGTCCCAATCAAGCCTTTTTTTTTTTTTTTTTTTTGAGATGGAGTTTCGCTCTTGTTACCCAGGCTGGAGTGCAATGGCGCGATCTCGGCTCACGGCAACCTCCGTCTCCTGGGTTCAAGCAATTCTCCTGCCTCAGCCTCCCGAGTAGCTGGGACTACAGGCGTGCACCACCATGCCCAGCTAATTTTTTGTATTTTTAGTAGAGACGGGGTTTCACCATGTTGACCAGGATGGTCTCGATCTCTTGACCTCGTGATCCACCCGCCTCGGCCTCCCAAAGTGCTGGGATTACAGGCTTGAACCACCGCGCCTGGCGTATTTGAAGCCTTTTAATTTATTATTTATTAATTATTATTATTATTTTTTAGACAGGGTCTCTCACTCTCTCCCCAGCTGCAGTGCAGTGGTATGATCTCGGCTCACTGCAACCTCCACCTCCTGGGTTCAAGCGAGAATCCTGCCTCAGCCGCCTGAATAGCTGGGATTACAGGTACCTGCCACCATGCCCAGCTAATTTTTTGTATTTTCAGTAGAGATGGGATTTCGCCATGTTTTGCCTGCCTCGGCTTCCCAAAGTACTGAGATTACAGGCTTGAGCCACTGCGCCGGCCTTTTATTTTTATTTTTTAAAATTTAAAACACCCTCTTCCTCAGAGAGTTGCATTTTGTAATTGAAACAATGGCTTTAAAGACAGTAATTAGCAGCCTGGGTGCGGTGTTTCAAGCCTGTAATCCCAGCACTTTGAGAGGCTGAGGTGGGCGGATCACGAGGCCAGGAGTTCGAGACCAGCCTGACTAACATAGTGAAACCCCATTTCTACTAAAAATACAAAAATTAGCCAGGTGTGGTGGCACACCCCTGAATTCCCAGCTACTTGGGAAGCTGAGGCAGGAGAATCGTCTGAACCAGGGACGCGGAGGTTGCAGTGAGCTGAGATTTTGCCGCTGCACTGCACGCACTCCAGCCTAGGAGACAGAGCGAGACTCCATCTCAAAAGCAAAGAAACAAAATGTTAGGAATAATAATTATAATAATAAAAAAATACAGTAGTTAGCTATAGTTTACAAACATCTACTTAAAAGTTAAAATCCAGGAGCCAATGACTTGTGTATCTCATCTGTAGCCCAAGAGCAGAATGCATAGACAGCTCTTGCTGGCGCTTGAATGGTGGAGGTGTGGAGCCAGAGAGTGCGGGGAGAGGACTGAAAAAGCCCCAATCTCAGTGTCAAAATACACATCCAGCAATAGCTCTCTCCCGGGCTTGGTGGGATTGAGAAAGAGAAAGAAAGAGAAGGAGAGGAGGAGAGAAGGAGAGAAGGGAAGAATGGAAGAAGGGAAGGAAGGAAGGAAAAGAAAGAAAGAGAAGAAAGGAAGGAAGGAAAAGAGAAAAAGAAAGAGAAAAAGAATGAGGAAGGAAGGAAGGGAAAGAAAGAAAAACTACAGACAAAAAAAGAGTGGAAATCTTTCTGTCTCTCTTTCTCTTTCTCTTTCTTCTTTCTTTTCTTTTCCCCTCCCCTCTGCTCCCCTCCCCTCTTCTCCCTTCCTCTCCCCTCTCCCTTGGATTCAGTTTTACTCTTGTTGCCCAGGCTAAACTGCAATGGTGCAAGCTCAGCTCAACGCCACCCCTACCTCTCCAGTTCAAGCCTCTTGCCTCAGCCTCCCGAGTAGCTGGGATTACAGGCATGCACCACCACACCCTGCTAATTTTGTATTTTTAATAGAGACAGGGTTGCTCCATGTTGGTCAGGCTGATCTCCAACTCCTGACCCCAGATGATTCACCCACCTTGGCCTCCCAAAGTGCTGGGATTACAAGCGTGAGCCACTGCGCCCTGATGTATTTCTTTGATAATAAGAAATATGACAAAAGTTCTTTTACAAATAAAGGGATGCTTGCAGGCATTGCAGTCCTTAAGGCTAAGGCTTATTTGGCTTTTGTTTATTTTTAGGTTTTTGGTGTCCTTGAGACCTCACCTCATCCCAGTGAATAGAGACTGGGAGGGGAGAGCAGTAGCTGGAGGGCAGGCGGGGAACACTTGTGAGGGAGAGGAGCTGTGGACATCCACTTCTCTGCCAAGGGAGAGAGTGAGGTAGGCTGTGGCCCGCTGACTTCAGGGTGAGGCCCCAGCTACTGCAGCACTTCTTATTTATTTATATTTTTTAAGGAAGAGTCTTGCTGTGTCACCCCGGCTGGAGTGCAGTGCAGTGGCACGATCTTAGCTCACTGCAACCTCCGCCCCTCCCAGGTTCAAGTGATTCTCTTGCCTTAGCCTTCCAAGTAGCTGGGACTACAGTCACCTACCACCATGCCTGGCTAATTTTTGTATTTTCAGTAGAGACGGGGTTTCACTGTGTTGGCCAGGCTGGTCTTGAACTGCTGACCTTGTGATCCCCCTGCCTTGGGCTCCCAAAGTGCTGGGATTACAGGCATGAGCCACTGTGCCTGGCCGGCACTTCATTCATTCATTCATTCATTCATTCATTCATTCACTGAGATAGAGTATTGCTCTGTTGCCCAGGCTGGAGTGCAGTGGTGTGATTTCGGAACTTCTTTTTTATTTATTTAGTTACTGAGATAAAGTCTTGCTCTGTTGCCCAGGCTGGAGTGCAGTGGTGTGATCTCGGCTCACTGCAATGTCCCCTCCTGGGCTCAAGCAATTCTCCTGCCTCAGCCTTGAGTAGCTGGGATTATAGGCATGCACAACCATGCTTGGCTAATTTTTTGCGTTTTTAGTAGAGACAGGGTTTCACCATGTTGCTTAGGCTGGTCTCAAATTCCTGACCTCAAGTGATCCTCTTGCCTTGGCCTCCCAAAGTACTGGGATTACAGGCGTGAGCCATGGTGCCCGGCCATAATGCAGCACTTTAAAGGACGGTGTCTTTTTCTTTTTCATACAAGAGAATAGGACTTTATTAGCATTGGCGCAGGTTTGTATTTCACAGGAATGGGTTCTTAGCATGCACAAGCCCAGCTGGGCTTCGAGCAGATGAATCATAGCAGAAACAGAATTGCCCTTGGACTTTCAATCAAAAGCTGGAAGTCCACCTTACAGAAAGACAAAAAGAAACCCCCTTTTTATATCTTAACAAAGGGACAGCTCTCAAGCAGCAGAGCATCTCGAGGGCAAAATCATGCTAGAGCGTGCCGTGTCCACCCTGGACCACACCGTTCCTGATTTTTTGAAAAACTTAACTGAAGGATTTCTGATGTCTATCTTTTAGAGTTCTGTATGTTCCCATTTTTTATTCTTCTGAATTTAGAATTGCAAATAACTGTAAAAGCCAGTCTTTGAGTGCATGGGGTTGGGTGTGAGGCGGGTGGTGGGGGCAGTGTTTCCTGTGGAGCGGTGGCTGGTTTCTCCTGAGCCCAGCCCTGGGAGGCCGTGGGATGAGTGGAGGCTGCAGAGCTCCTGCAGATGCTGCCCTCACTGCGCCTCACACCAGAGAAGACAGAAGTGGCTCTGGCATCTGGCTGTGGTTGAGCTGAAACAGACAAGGCCGACACAGGGCTGGGGCCCGTGGTCCACCAGTGGAAGTGACTCTGGAGGAAGAGCAACGGGGAGGATGATGTGGGAGCTGAGGCTTCTTTTCAGCGTGGCAGCTGGCCAGGAAGCAGGGGGAAGAGCCTGGTCACCATGGTCCCAGAGCCCCTCTCACTAGGCTCCTCCTTTGCAGCTGAGGAGGATGAGGGCGTGAGAGAGGCTGTGTGTGTCCTGCCTGGGGACCCACCGCCAGATAGATAGCAGAGTCGGGTTTGAAGCCCAGGCCTCCCTTGCCAACCCACTGGGTTTGCTGTTTCAGCAAGGAAGGCCGGAACCCCTGGGAGCTAGGGAAAGGCGACTGCCCTGGTTCTGGATGATTCCCTACTCCCAGGCCCCCAGCTGTCATCAGTGGGGTAAGGACACATTAAACGTCCCTGTGGGACAGACAGGTCTGAGTTGGAGAGGACCTCCCCTCCCCACTGCCTCCCACAGGGGCTTGTGATTCAGGGTTTCAGGAGCAGGGCTGGCTCTCCAGCCTCAGAGAGAAGAAGCGGACTTGGCTGTGAGCTCCAGGAGGGCAGAGCTCCCAGCCTTTCATCCATAGCTATAGCCCTGGCCCCTAGGACGTAGCCTGGCCACAGACACTAATTTTTTTTTTTTTTGCCTCAGCCTCCCGAGTAGCTGGGATTATAGGCATGTGCCACCATGCCCTGCTAATTTTGTATTTTTAATAGAGACAGTGTTTTTCCATGTTGGTCAGGCTGGTCTCAAACTCTGACCTCATGATTCACCCACCTTGGCCTTCCAAAGTGCTAGGATTACAGGTGTGAGCCACTAGGGAGGCCTGGGCTTCAAAAAAAGATGGAGTTTTGCTCTTGTTGCCCAGGCTGGAGTACAGTGGCGAGATCTTGGCTCACTGCAACCTCTACCTCCTGGGTTCAAGCAATTCTCCTGCCTCAGCCTCCCAAGCAGCTGAGATTACAGGCATGCACCACCATGCCCCACTAATTTTGCATTTTTAGTAGAGATGGGGTTTCTCCATGTTGATCAGGCTGGTCTCGAACTCCCGACCTTAGATGATCTGCCTGTCTTGGCTTCCCAAAGTGCTGGGATTATAGGTGTGAGCTACTGCGCCCTGCCCTGGCCTTATGTTTTTCAAAGTGAGGGAACAAATGAATAAATGACCACCATGTTAGGAGCTGGCTTTAAGCAGAATTGTAAAGTGGACCAAGCTTGCTCTCAAGGTCACCTTGAGCCCTGGTTGCTGTGTCCTGCCCTCTCAGGGTCATTTCCCAGCTCCCAGGCACCTGCTCACAGAGGCTGCATCTGGGCCCCCTCCATCCTTCCATCTTAAGATTCTCCTCTGACTTAGAACCCGGCAGTAGGGAGAGAATGTGTCTCAGGAGGGTGGAGTTAGATGATGTCGGCCTTCCTGGCATCTGAGGGGAGATAGCTCTGCGTAGCAAAGTATGATTTCCTGTAAGCCCCAGGAAAGCTTGGCCTTGGCCAGAATATATTGAACCATGGGGTTCAGTGAGTCCTGGGGGCAAGCTCTGAGGGGGAGGTCTGGGACAGGGGCGGGGGAGCTGGGGCTGGGCACTTGGTGACTGGGGTTCTAGCAGAGGGGAGTGCCCAGGGTCCTGGAAGGGGCATTTTCCTGATGTTGGGCCAGAAGCCCTCAGGAGCCTCCAGCTGTGTGGTGAGAGGGAGGATGGAGCAGCCGGCAGGAGTGGCCGCCTCTTCCTGCTTGGCAAGCAGATGGGCACCCCATGCCCTGATGGTCAGGACCTGCCCCCTTCCCTCCCTGCAGCTGGGAGCCTGGACTCACCTGGGTGGCTGAGTTCTCATCAGAGGTCGGGACTGTGGATACACTGGAGAGGACTGGACATGGTCCCACACACCCCGAGGACCTGTCGCAGGGACAGTGTCAGGGCTGAGACCTTGGCCCCCTCAGCTCCCCACGCCCAGCTCCTCCGGGAAAGAACAGCACTCACTCCACCTGCCACCTAGCGGGCGCTCCCTGTGTGACTCCACAGACCCCTCAGGCCACTCCCTGAGCCACAGGTATTACGGCTTAGAGCCTGAGGAGGTGAGATGTTCACTGCAGAACACCCACTTTGTACCCCACCCCACCAGCACACACTGGCCGGGGGAACACAGCCCATCCCATAATGGACATCCAGCCACACTCTTCCGACCATCCCTCCCTTTCCATCCCCCTTTCTATGCTGTAGTGACTTTTCTACATGGAAACAGTGAGGAGTGCCTCCCATACCCTGGCCCGTGCACGTGGGGCCACCTTGGACCCAGGGGAGTGGGGCCTCTGAGGATCACGGACCCAGCCGTCGGGGTCTCCGGGAGCTGAGGGAAGTCCTAGGACCAGCCGGGAGGGTGGGTGTACCTGGCAGGTGGTGTGGGCATCCCAGCCTCTGGACGCCAGGGTCAGCAATTGGGGTGTGTGCTGCTCCACAAATCGGTTACACTGAAGAAGGAGAGACACAGCAGTGGAGGGGATCCGGCCCTTTGCAGGACATCCCTGTTGTGTGGTCCTGGCCTCTCCACGTCTCTGAGTCACTCTAGGGCTCCCTCCTGACTCTTCCATCAGCCCTCACTGAACAGCTCTGGCTGCAGTTAAAACCCTTAACAAACCAGAGCCAGCTAAAATAGAGGGCTTCCATCAGAAAAGCAAGCGACACTGGAGGCAGAGGATCTTCAAACGCAGGCAGAGGCTGGGCCGGGGGGCCCACGCCTATAATCCCAGCACTCTGAGAGGCTGAGGTGGGCGGGTCACGAGGTCAAAAGTTCGAGACCAGCCTGACCAACATGGTGAAACCCCATCTCTACTAAAAATACAAAAATTAGCCGGGTGTGATGGTGCATGCCTGTAATCCCGGCTACTCTGGAGGCTGAGGCAGGAGGATCACTTGAACCTGGGAGGCAGAGGTTGCAGTAAGCCGAGATTGTGCCACTGCACTCAAGCCTGGGTGACAGAACAAGACTCTGCCTCAAAAACAAAAACAAAAACAGAACTCAGGCAGAGAGATGGAATCTCAGCCACTACCCCCTCTTCCACCTCCATTTCAGTTCTAGGAGAAAACTTAATATTCATCTGGTCTTTGAGACCAGATGTAATAGGCAATGGGGAGGCTTGGGAGTTGCTGAGCAGGGAGTACTGTGCAGACAGCCACCTCCTTGGGAAGAGCGTCAGCTGGCTTGCCTCAGGACAGCATCTCCCTTTAAGAAGGGAATTTCCTGGCTGGGTGTGGTGGCTCACACCTCTAATTCCAGCACTTTGGAAGCCGAGGCGGGCAGATCACCTGAGGTTAGGAGTTCGAGACCAGCCTGACCAACATGGTGAAACCTTCTCTCTACTAAAAATACAAAAATTAGCCAGGCAGGGTGGCGCACGCCTGTAATCCCAGCTACTCAAGAGGCTGAGGCAAGAGAATTACTGAGAGGCTGAGGCAAGAGAACCCAGGAGGCAGAGGCTGCAGTGAACCAAGATCCTCCTATTGCACTCCAGCCTGGGGGACAAGAGTGAAACACCTTCTCAAAAAAGAAAGAGAGAATTTCCTGTCATTGGGTATTGGCAGGGGCCCTAGGACCTTCAAGCCCAGCCCTCTCCTTTTGCAGATGGATTTGTCCTGAGTGAGTCACATCTTGAGGAGGGCAGGGGCAGTAATGAGATCAGGACTCTGGAGAAAAGACCAGTCCCTTTCCCGGCTCCAGCTGACCCTGGCATTACTCATCTCTTGGTAGATAACTGGGCCTCTGAAGGCTTGCCTGCCACTTACTCAGCCCGTGAAGGGGGCCTGCTGGTCCTCTGGAGCCCATAGCCCTTTGTCCAGAGGTGACTCCTGACCCTTAGCAGGCTCTGCCCTAAGTTACAGTCCCACCGTTGTCTGCCCCACATCCTGTCTGCCTGTCTGTGCTCCAGTCCGGCCCATCCTATGTGTCTCTGGCTGCGAAGTCCTTCTTGGGCTCAGCCTCCCACCTTGAACAGGCCGTGACCACAAGTCCCCATGTGCCTGCCCCGTACCTTTTCCCTGTCCAGCCAGGAGCCAAGGCAGGTCTGGAGCATTGCCTGTGGCATGGCCTGCTCGCTGCTGTTCCTGGCCTGGGTGGTCACGGCCATGCAGAGCTGGCACTCAAAGTCCTGCGGCAGCCATTCTCCTGTTGTTGATCCTAGAGAGGCAAGCGTTAGGGGGAAGCAGGCAAGACCACCCTGCAGAAGTGTTCGGTTTCTGTCCTCCTTGGTGCATTGCAGCGGGACCAGACAGGGAGAGGGTCATGCAGGGGTAGGGAAGGGGGAGGAGGAGAGTGGGCATTGGGCTAAGGAGTGGGCAGTGGGCTCACCTGGGGCAGCGTTGTCATTCAGGGAGCACCGGAGAACGAGGCCGCACACCAGCTGGGGCAGCATGCGGCCCAGCAGCGCGTCAAGCAGGATGACGGTGTAGCGCTCCGCCAGGCACTGGCAGATGCCGCCCGCCACCAGGGGTACCACGTGGCACACTTGGGCCACTGCCACAGCTAGCACACCCTGGGGCGGGGGTGGAGAGAGGCCAGCATGGGGCCTTCACTTGGCAGCCTCCACTCTCTGCCCAGCGCTCAGCTAGGCGCTTCCTACACATTCCCTCATTCTCTTCTAGAAGAGAGGGCAAGGCTGTAAACAAATGACACTGGGGATTGAAGAGTCCAGGGGATGTAGGGGACTCACCCAGAGTCACTGAATGTAGGAGCCAGTTTCGGACCTATGCCTGGCTCCAAAGGCTCTGGCCCACAGCTAGGGACTCTCAAAAGTGATCCGCTGGACCTGACCTTCCCCCAAGACTTGGGATTCAGCTGCCTGCCTGACTCTCCTCTCCTGCGCTTCCCACAGGCATCTCAAACTCAGCATGGCCAGGAGGGAGCTCTCTGTTTTTCTGCTCAAACCCATTTCTTCTTGAGTCACTCCATCTCAGCTGCTGGCATTACAGAAGGCTGATTGCTCTGGCCGGTCTGGAAAAGTCACTGTGGAGTTCCTCCTGGTCCTCGTGCTCCGGGCCCATCTATGTCCAAGTGTAGTGAGCCCACCTTCCAAACTCGTCCTCAGGCCAGCCTTCAGCCCTGTTCCTGTCACATTGCCTCTTACTGTGATCTCTGCAGTGATCTTCCTTCCTTTCCTTCCTCCCGCCCTTCTTTCCTTCTTTCCTTCCTTTGTCTTGCTCCATCACCCGGGCTGGAGTGCAGTGGCTCAATCTTGGCTCTCTGCAACCTCCGCCTCCCAGGTTCAAGTGGTTCTCCTGCCTCAGCCTCCCAAGTAGCTGGGACTACAGGCATGTGCTACCACATCCAGCTAATTTTTGTGTTTTTTATTAATTTTTTTTTTGAGACGGAATTTCGCTCTTGTTGCCCAGGCTAGAGTGCAATGGCGCGATCTCGGCTCACTGAAACCTCCACCTCCCGGATTCAAGTGATTCTCCTGCCTCAGCCTCCAGAGTAGCTGGGATTACAAGCATGTGTCATCACGCCCAGCTAATTTTGTATTTTTAGTAGAGATGGGGTTTCTCCATGTTGGCCAGGCTGGTCTTGATCTCTTGACCACAGGTGATCCGCCCGCCTCCGCCTCCCAAAGTGTTGGGATTACAGGCATGAGCCACCTCGCCTGGCTAATTTTTGTATTTTTAGTAAAGACAGGGTTTCACCATGTTGCTCAGGCTGGTCTCGAACTCCTGGACTCAGTGATCCACCTGCCTCAGCCTTCTAAAGTGCTGGGATTACAGATGTGAGCCACTGCGCCCGGCCTTGATGTTTCTTAACCTGGCTTGGAAAGGTCTCCCTGGCCTGGCCGTGCCTGCCTGCTGGGCCGCTGCACCGGTCTCTGTTCCTCAGGCTTGCCCAGCTTGCTCCTTCGAGAAGCACTTTGCCTATCAGGGCTTTGTCGTCCTCTAGGTCTCAGCTTGATTGTCACCCCTCAGAGACTCTTCCTGACATGCCAGCATCATCCCCACACTGGCTATCCCTCATCCTGCTTGAATCCTCCACGTTCTGAAAACTCCCCCACCACAGCACAAGCTCTGGGAAATCAGGAACCTCACCTGCTGCTGTGAGCCGCCCGGGGCTCATGGCACCCTATCTGGGGAAGGCTGAGGGGGCAGGGCCTTTCCTCATTTGGGCCCCATTGTGGGGCAAGGTAGCCCGATTGGTGGGGCCACTGGGCAACAGCCACTGCGGGTCTGGAAGACTCCAAGTTGGATTGAGGCAGGGATGGGAATCTATCTGTGGAAATTCTTCTCGAAAAATCAATGCAACTTTTCTACAGAGACCTCTGGGGATGCTTCTCCATCAGATGGTGAGCTGCTGGAAGTCAAGGCTGCGTCTTGTCTGTTTTTGCACTTTGGCACCTGGCGTGGCACCTCCATGCAGTGGGGGCTTAATGTTTGTTGCATGAACTGTAGGCCTGGCACCTACCAGGCCTGAGTCTGAACCCCAGGGTCCCCTGGGTGGGGGCAATGCACAAGCGCCTCTCTCCCTCTTAACTTCTGGCAGCTAGCTGGGCCCTGAAGGGGGTGTGAGTTGGGAGGGGGGCGCTGCAGGAAACCCTCCTGGGCTCCATGGTGCCCTGGATGCCTCACCTTGGGAATCATGGCTTGGACGTGCTTGATCAGAATCCTGCAGAGCCAGCAGTAGGGGAGAGGGATGGGGAATTGCTGCTCAGAGAGATCCTGGGGGGAGAATTTGGTGGAGGCCAGGCTGGGCGCTGGGAGAAGAGTCCTCCAGGCTCTCCTCCCCTCCCTTTTCCTCCCTGTCTCTCCCTCCTCCCTTAGACTCTGCCCGGAGTTTCCCGTCCCCTTCCCAGCCCTGCCTCTCCCAGGGCCCAGCGCCAGGGGCTTCAGAGGTGGCCCTAGCCCCTGGATTCCCACTCAACTGGCTGTGGGGCCTCCCTCACCTGTGTTTGAGGCCCAGGCCTCGGCTGCAGGGCCCCAGGCAGCACGGGGAGGACCAGCTTGTCCAGTAGAGGGTTGGGCAGAGGGTCTGACATCCCTGGCTCTCGCTCTGGCTCTGGCTGCCGGGATCTGCACAGGCCCAGGTGCATACAGATGCCCTTTGAGTTCTGGGGCACAGCACAGAGGGGGAGTGTTAGGGTCTGAGAGGGAAGCCTTCCCCTGTTCAGGCTGCCCAAGGGCTCAGGGACCGGGGCCACTGGAACAGGAGGAAGCAGGCGTAGTGGCGGTGCTGTGGTTTAGAGCTTTATGTGGGGACAAAAGGCAGAGACGGGGCTGTGTGGGGACTTTAGGGCAGGTGGCCGGGATTGTGTGTGAACGAGGATGAGCATATGTGTGAGAATGAATAAGTGTGTAAGCATGCGTGTGAGTGAGGGTGTGAGGGTGTAAGAGCATTCAGGCTCACCACATGCACCTTGACCTGGGGGCTATGGTCGGGTGCATGGCTGAAGGGCACTTAGTTTTCTGGGCCCTTTGTGGGTGGGGTGTGTGTGTGTCTGTGTGTGTGGCCAGCTGGGGTGCTCTGTGTGTGTGTGTGTGTCTGTGTGTGTCTGGCTGGTGGGGGTGCTCTGTGTGTTTGTGTGTGTGTGTGTGTGTGTGTGTGTGTCTAGCTGGCTGGCTGGGGTGCTTTGTGTGTGCTGTGTGTGTGTCTGTGTGTGTGTGTGTGTGTCCGGACGGCTGGGGTGATGTGTGTGTAACTCCCATGGTGGGCACAGGGGCCTGCGTGGGGAGGCAGGTGGGAGGCGAGCTTGCAGCCCTCACAATCTGCTTCTGGAAGTAGTCGATGACCAGGGGGAAGTAGTCGTCAAGCGCTTGGTTGCACTGGGGCACGAGCAGCTTCAAGGGGAAGGTGCTGCACTCCTGCTCCAGGAACTTCCGCATCGTGTCCTGAAAGGTTGGTGGGGCCGTCAGCTGGGCATCTCTGAGGTCTGCCCCACCCAAGTCCCTGGACATAGGGCCCCAACAGGGGAGACCAACCCCCAGTCCTCCAGGGCACTGGAGTTCGAGAGTGTCAAGGAGGTAAGTAGCTGGGCATAGGTAGGGCCCCTTCCCCTCAGGAAAGACCATCTCTGGCTGTGCTGTTGAGCTCATGGCCAAGACTCGCTCCCAGCTAGGAGGAGCTGGGAGTTCCCAGGTACACTCAGGCCTCCCACTCAGCCTGGAAATGGCCCCTTTAGGGGGCTTGCCCCTTCCCTGCTCTGTCCCTCATCTCTTGGGCCCCAGCCTTCATCCAGGATCTGGGTCTCATTACCTGGAAAATGGCCTCCTTGGCCATCTTGGTAAGGATGTGGACGATGTCCTCACACTCTTGGCATAGGTCATCCTGGGGAGGGAGGGGGCCCCACGGTGGAGGACACATGAGTGGAGGGCATGCTCCCAGCTCCAGTTGGGAGGTTCTCTCAGGCAGAGGCCAACAGAGCACTCCAAGGCATAAACAGCTGGCCACCAGCCCATCTTGTCCCACCTTATCCATTCCATTCTGTCCACCCATCCCATCCCCTTCATCTGACTGCATCTACTCTGTCATCCTAGCCCATCGAATCCATCCCATTCCATTTCATCCTATCTCATTTCATCTCATCCCATTCCATCTCTTCCATCCCCTATGGGGGCTCCACTCCCCTCCTGTCCATCCAGAGCCCGCCCAGCACCCTTCATCGCAGACCCCCAGTTGCTGTGCATCCTTGGTGGTACTCACGGCTCCCACATGTCCCCAGACTTTCTGTAGGCAATGCCCCAGGGCTCTACATTGCAATGCTTGCTCTAGGCTTTGGCACCAGAACTCAGGGCCCTGGGCACAGGCCACAGATGAGGTGGTCCCGGCAGCTGTGGTTCGGGGCCAGAGCAATCTTAGTCAGGATCTAGGTTACACACCTGGCATCCTGATTTCACCCAACCTCTAAACCCAGTTTTGCTGGGAGTGCGAGGCCATTAAACATGTGGGAGGCAGACAGCTCTGGGTTCCACCTGCTCCAGGACCCACAAGCTGTGTGACCTTGGGTAAGCACAGAACTCTCTCCGAGCCCCAGCTGCTTTGTCTTTAAAATGAAGGCACACTTGGGATGATGCCTGGCACAGAGCAGTGCTCAGTGAGTGGTGGAGCTGCCTAGGAGAGGGAGGCTGGGGGAGACTCACCAGTGTCCGAGCCACAGAGTGTAGGCAGCAGCAGCAGCAGCCACTGCAGCAGGCGTGACTCGCCCATGGCACCTCTGCAGCCTGGGTACTCTGCTTGGGGCATGGCCCCTTATAGCTGGGTGGGGCATGGGGGTGCTATGGGAATGGCAGGGACCTCAGTGTTTGCCTTTGCCCTGGAGAGCCCTCCAGGTGCTTGATCCCACCTCTTCCCAGCAGGGACACTCCTGCCTGCCTTACCACCTGTCCTGGCTGATGGCCCCTTCCTGCTCTTTGCCCCCTGCCCAGATTCCCATGTGCCTGGACTTGTGGCTTCCTCCAACCAGGGGTCTCTCAAGCATCCACACCTGGTCCCACCTCTCCAGGCCGAGGGAGGGAAGCTGAGGAGGATGGGGGGCATCTGGCTGGGGGGCAGACAGGGTGATCCCCTCCCACCCCTCCCTGGGCCTCCCAGGCCCCCTCCACTCTTGAGCAATGTTCTCGAGAGCTTCCTGCCTGGCTCTTAACCCAGGGCAAGCCCTGGAAAGGCAGACCCAGGACACTCCCACCTCCTCCTTACCTTTTCCCCTGAAAAAAACTTCTGATTCTATGGACACATGGTTGGCATTAGTCAGGAGAGTATTTACATGGAACAGAAAACAAAATACCCTGAGAGTCTGAGACCAGATTTCTGTGGCCCTGGAGCAGCTCCCAGACAGCCCTATTGGGTAGCTGCTGCCCATGGCCTCTGGGGAGCCCCTTCAGGGTAGGGACTGGGGCATAGCTGCGATGGTTCAGCAGAAAGAAACTGTCATATGCAGCTGCAGGGGCTCTCAGGGAGGGCCCCCACTGCAGAGCACACTGGAGAAAAAGCTCACAGGCTGAGGGGGCAGAGAATATCTCGAGTGGAAGAAGGAGAGCATCAGCTCATTGCCTCCACCCCGGCCATTGGGATCAATTTATCTATCTCTGCGGGAGCCCTCTCCCTAGTGGAAACTCACGGGCCTCTAAACTCAGGAAGCACGGCAGTGCTCTTGGGGTGGACAGGGTAGGAATTAGTGCCACGAAAAAAAGAGTTGGGGCTGAGCGTGGTGGCTCACTCCTGTAATCCTAGCGCTTTGGGAGACTGAGGAAGGAGGACTCTTTGAGCCCAGAAATTCGAGACCATCCTGGCCAATATAGTGAGACTCCATCATTACAACAAAATTTAAAAATTACCCAGGTGTGGTGGTGCATGCCTCTGGTTCCAGCTACTCAGGAGGCTGAGGCAGGAGGATTGCTGGAACCCAGCAGTCGCAGCTGCAGTGAGCTGTGATTGTGCGACTGCACTCTGGTCTGGGTAACAGAGATCCTGTATCAAAATTTTTAAAAAATGTTTTAAAAAAGGAAAAAAAGAATTGGACACAAGATGGCTAATGACACACTCAAGGTGACCCAAGGATTTATGTAGTTTCTGTTGGTCTCAAGCCCTTGTCAGTACAGCAAACACAGCTGCCATCATGGGAGTCCACCAAGACTGTGTGAAAATGTGTAACCAAAGAGTTGGAACCCAGTGACCTCCGCAGAACCTCAGGAAGGTGAAACTGGAACATGTTTGTTATTTAGTATGTGTTAAACAAATGAGCGAGTGGGATCTGGTTTGACAATCAGGACAGGCTGCCAAGAGAGTAGGTGTATGTGGCTGGCTGCCTTCAGGGACATATTGGTTAGGGTGGTCTCGCTACCATAACGAAGAGCCCTCCAGTCTATGGGCTTCATGCATGTTTCTCTTTTTTTTTTTTTTTTTTGACATGAGGTCTCACTCTGGCACCCAGGCGGAGTGCAGTGGCATTATTTTGGCTCACTGCAACCTCCACCTCCCAGGTTCAAGTGATCTCCCACCTATCTCCAGAGTAGCTGAGCTCACAGGTGCATGCTACCTCACCTAGCTAATTTTTTTTTCTATGATATTTTTGGTAGAGACATATTGTCCAGGCTGGTCTTCAACTTCTGAGCTAAGACGATACACCTGCCTCAGCTTCCCAATGTGCTGGGATTACAAATATAAGCCACTGTGCCTGGCCACATGTTTCCTTCTTTTTTTTTTTTTTTTTTTGAGTTGGAGTCTCACTCTGTCACCCAGGCTGGAGTGCAGTGGTGTGATCTTGGCTCACTACAACTTCTGCCTCCCGGGTTCAAGCGATTCTCCTGCCTCAGTCTCTTGAGTAGCTAGGATTACAAGCACCACTATCCTGCCTGGCTAATTTTTGTATTTTTTTTTTTAGTAGAGACAGGGTTTCACCATATTGGCCAGGCCGGTCTTGAACTCCTGACCTCAGGTGATCTGAGTGCCTCAGCCTCCCAAAGTGCTGGAATAATGGATGTGAGCCACCGTGCCTGGCCCACATCTTTCCTTCTTACTCGGTCACAGTGCAGCACAGGTTGACTCTGGGTGGGAGCCTAGGGTCCATACCGTCATTTCGGTGCTTGGACTCACCCCTCTGCTTGCTGGGAGGGCTTAGAGTCTTCCCCTGGGTCCTCTTCATCTGGCTGACAGGGAGAAGAGAGAAAGAGTGGAAGACGGTGGGGAAGGTTTTAGGGACTAGGTCTGGGAGTGGTGTCCATCATTTCTCCCCTCTCAGTTCAGTCTCGTTCCCTCACTAACCCAAGGGAAGGTTGGGAAATGCGATGTGCCTGCATGCCCAGGAGGAAAGGGAAATGTTGGTGGACACATAGCATTGTCTAAAAGCCATAACACTGAATGCAAAACCAGGTGCTTATGTGGGGTTTTAGTGAATTCGTGGCTTTTATCAGAATCTCAAAGAGAGCTGCCATCCAAGAGCACCAATAAAGGAGACACAAAAAGCCAGCTGTTGACTGAGCTGAGGGTGTCCTGGCTCCTGGTCCCTGGGATGGGCAGTCCCCTGGCACTCTTTGCTCTGATGCCACCCTCACCACAGTCTCTGATTAAAATTGAGCTTCCTGTGAGGCAGCACTGTGGGGGAACCTGCACAGATCTGCCTCTACTGACGGCCCTCCTCCTGGCCCACCTGCTTCTTACTGGAAATGAATAAACATTCTGGGCAGGCTGCGGTGGCTCAGGTCTGTAATCCCAGCACTTTGGGAGATCAAGTTGGGTGGATCACCTGAGGTCAGGAGCTCAAGACCAGCCCTGATCAACATGGAGAAACCCTGTCTGTACTGAAAAAAAAAAAAAAAAAAAAAAAAAAAATTAGCCAGATATGGTGGCACACGCCCGTAATCTCAGCTACTCAGGAGGCTGAGGCAGGAGAATTGCTTGAACCTGGGAGGCGGAGGTTGCAGTGAGCTAAGATGGTGCCGTTGCACTCCAGCCTGGGCAATAAGAGCAAAATTCCATCTGAAAAAGAAAGAAAGAGAGAAAGAAAGAAACATTCTGATAGCTATTCTGGGGATGGAGAACTTCATTAACTCAAGTTTATAGGAGATGCCTTCCCTCTTGGTGTGTGGACAAACTCGTTTTTGATGGCCAGTTCCTTGTCATCAAACTACAGAAAACACGTGTCCCGCCCAGCATTGTGTCCATGGGTCTACACTACACAAGTCTGCCCTTGCCTGCCCCAGTAATCTTGTCTAGAAAGCCACTCACCACATCCCTGGAAAGGGAAGCTTCATGGACTACCTCCCCTCATCCCACTGGCCAGAGCCAACTGGACCAGAGGTAGACACCAGACCCCAAAAGAGTTCATCTGCATGCTTGGCTAAGCCAACTGGATTTTCAAATCGGGAGATGAGAGCCAAGTCAGCTGGTTGTGGGGTGAGGAGTCAAAGTCAAGTTAATGGTGCATTACCAAGAGGGTCCTTGACCACTTAATGCAAAATAGCCTGGAGCAAATAAAAACCATAACTCACACTGCCTGGGACAGCTATTATGAAAAAAACAGATAATAATAGGTGTTGAGAGGATGTGGAGAAATTGGAACCCTAGGTGTTTTGCTGCTGAGAATGTAAAATGGTGCAGTCACTGTGGAAACCCACGTGGAAAATAGTTTCTACAAAACAGTTCCTGAAAAGTTTGAATATTGAGTTACCTTCAGACCCAGCAATTCTACTCCTACATACGTATCGAAGAGAATGGAAAACAGGGACTGGAACAGATATTTGTATGTCGGTTTTCTTTCGTTCTTTTTTTTGAGATAGAGTTTCACTCCTGATGCCCAGGCTGGAGTGCAGTGGCGCTATCCTGGCTCACAGCAACCTCTGCCTCCTGGGTTCAAGCAATTCTCCTGCCTCAGCCTCCCAAGTAGCTGGGATTACAGGCATGCGCCACCACACCTGGCTAATTTTTTGTATTTTTAGTAGAAATGAGGTTTCTCCATGTTGGTCAGGCTAGTTTCTAACTCCCAGCCTCAAGATCTTCCCGCCTCCACCTCCCAAAGTGCTGGGATTACAGGCGTGAGCCACCACACCTGGCCTGTATGTCAATTTTCATAGCAACATTATTCATAAGAGCCAAAAGGTAGAAACAACTCAGCCTCTGCCTCCTGGGTTCAGGTGATTCTCCTGCCTCAGCCTCCCGAATAGCTGGGATTATAGGCATGTGCCACCATCCCCTGCTAATTTTTGTATTTTTAGTAGAGACCATATTTCATCATGTGAGCCAGGCTGGCCTTGAACTTCTGACCTTGTGACCCACCCACCTCAGGCCTCCCGAAGTGCTAGGATTATAGGCATGAGCCACCATGCCTGGACGAATTTCCTTCCTCTAAGGCTCAATAATATTTCTTTTTGTGTGTACACCACATTTTGTTTACCCATTCATCTGTTTCCTCCCTCTGTCTCCCCAGGGTCAGCTGGATTCAATTAAGAACAGCCATGTTGGCATTGACCTTCCTTGAATCTCCGCTTCTTTACCTTGCCGTTGTGGGCTGAATTGAGTCCCCTAAAAGATGTTGTCCTAACCCCTGGTGTTTGTGACTGTGAACTTATTTGAAATAGAGCCTTTGCAGGTTGCAGTGAGCTGAGATTGCGCCACTGCATTCCAGCCTGGGAGACTGAGCAAGACTCCGTCTCGGCGGGTGGGGGATAGAAAAAAAAAGAAAGAAATTCGGACACCTGCTACAACATGGATCAATCTTGAAAACATGAAGTTCAGTGAAATAATCCAGTCACAAAAGGACAAATATTGTGTGATTCCACTTACAGGAAGTACCTGGAGTAGTCAGAGCACTGACATGGCCGAAATGCTGATTTAACCAATCCTTTATTGTCCTGTTTATACAATTTCTACTTGGAGATTCTATGACCAGAAAGTGTGATCACAGCGGAGGCCTTGGGGAAGATCTGGGTGTTGAATCTCAGAGCAGGATATTCCCTGAGTAAGTGTCCAAGGTGGGTGACATTTGGCTCCTGCGTCAGGGCTGTCCTCTTTCACCATCTGTCAGATGTCCCTTCCCTCAGGGCCCTGACGAAAGCTCATCTGCTCATCCTCCCTGTCAGGAATGTCCTTTCCCTCTGTCCCTAACTGGACACTACCTGCAGGAAGGAAATGTACTTGCCTGCCCATGGCTGATTCAGGACCCACCATGGTGCTGGGAATACAGTGGCTGCCTAACCAAGCAACTGCCATTCCCTTTTTCTTCCTTGTTAATGGAACCCAAGTTTTGTTCTGGTTCAGAGAGCTGATTTGGTGACCTTGCCCTGGGGACGCACCATGATCAGGCTGAGCCATCTCTCTTTGGCAGTAATTACTTAGAGTAAGCATGTGTTTGGGTTCTGGTCAACCAGAACTGACGCAAGTTGGCTGGGGGCCATGTGGTGGGGGGATACTTCCGGGGGATGTTTTCATCTTGGTTAAAGCAGACAGATGAGAAGAAATGCCTCTTTCTCCTTTTGGAAATTCTTATACAAGGCTGAGATGTTGAAACCGTGGCAGCCGTCCTGCCCCAAGAAGTGGGAGACAGCAGAAGTACTGAGAAGGAGCTCAGAGCCCTGACACGGCCAAGATGCTGATTTAACCAATCCTGAGCCCTTGTTGTCCTGTTTATACAATTTCTACTTGGATATTCTGTTATGTGCAGCCCAGATCACCTCAATCAAAGGCAGAAGGAAGGAAAGGCAGGCAGAAAGAAAGAAGGAAAAAAGAAAAGAGGTAGGGAGGGAAGGAAGGAAGGAAGGAAGGAAGGAAGGAAGGAAGGAAGGAAGAAGGAAGGTAATATGTACTTTGCATCCTTTCTGCGCAGGTTTAATTTCACATCCTCCAAGGAGGTCTCCCAGTTTTCCCCAACATGGGACCCAATCCCTGTCCTCTTGCCATTGTCCTATCTGTCCTTTGTGGCAGCTCTTAGCGCTGCCAGACTTTGGCTTGGGAGTCCTTTGGCCTGGAGGCTACAATTTGAGCCTTTCCTATGCCCCCTCCTGGGTGCGCACACACATTTGGTTCCGGCCAGTGTCCTCCTGCCACATAGCAGCCTGCTGGGCAGGAGCATGGGGGCCTGGGAGCCTCGGAGCCTCTTGGAAGAACCTGCTTCCTAAGGGAAGAGGGAGTCAGACTGATCAGTTCCACTCCCTGACAAAATCCCAGTTATCAGAAGAGAGGAAGGGTTTTGAGATGGAGTTTCACTCTTGTAGCCCAGGCTGGAGTGCCGTGGCACGATCTCAACTCACTGCAACCCCTGCCTCCCAGGTTCAAGTGATTCTCCTGCCTCAGCCTCCCGAGTAGCTGGGATTAAAGCTAGCACCACAGCGCCTGGCTAATTTTTGTGTTTTTTAGTAGAGATGGGGCTTTGTCATATTTTTTTTTTTTTGTACTTTAGGTTCTGGAGTGCATGTGCAGACCACGCAGAGTTGCTGCGTAGGTGCATACGTAACCAGGTGGTTTGCTGCCTCCATTCCTCCTTCATCTATATCCAGCATTTCTCCCCACGTTATTCCTCCCCACCCCGCCACCCCCTGCTGTCCCAACTGACCCCCGTGTGTGATGCGCCCCTCCCTGTGTCCATGTGTTCTCATCGTACAACACCCGCCTATGAGTGAGAACATGCGGCGTTTGGTTTTCTGTTCTTTTGTCAGTTTGCTGAGAATGATGGTTTCCAGATTCATCCAAGTCCCTACAAAGGACATGATCTCATCATTTTTTATGGCTTCGTAGTATTCCATGGGGTATATGTGCCACATTTTCTTTGTCCACGGACTTTGCCGTGTTGATCAGGCTGGTCTCAAACTCCTCACTTCAGGTGGTCTGCCACTTCCGCTTCCCAAAGTGCTGGGATTACAAGTGTGAGCCAGGGTGCCCAGCCCAGGAGCTGAGCTTCTTATGGCATTTGTCATCTACCAGCCCAGCCCAGCCCAGCCCTGCCTCTTCAAGTAGAGCCTGGGTTCCAGGAAAGGAGAGAGCAAAGAGCTGTTCCACTAACAACTTCAAGAGCACCCTTTTGAAGTTCAAGTTGTTTGACTCTGGCACACTGACTCCATTTTTTAAGTCCACACTGGTATAACTGGAAGAAGTAATGGTTTCATTCATTTATTCATTTCTATTATTTTTATGCATTTATAAAAATACATACTTGGCAACATGCCAGGCACTAATCTAGGCACCAGAGATACAGCAGTAAACTGGGTAACATGTGTGGCGTCAGGGAGCTTCCCTCCTACTGGATGCTGTTCATGAAGGCAGGTTGTTTCTCATTGAACCCTGGGGCAGAACTTGCATCTAATAATTTCTTGGGCTCTCACCACGCCCTTGATGGGGCTTTGTCCACAGTGGGGGCTCAAAAATATTTTCTGAATTCAAGTAGTCCTGATCTATTAACCCCATTCAGGACAGTAAAAGCTTCCTGTAAGATCACTCAATGCAGCACTTTCATATTTTATTCAAAAGCCAGAAATATCTGAGGACAAAGGAAGAGCTAAAAATAACTTGCAGGCTTTATTAAAGCTGGTAAGAGAAGGTATGACCTTGGGGAATGTAGTATTTATTGTTTTTATGTTATTAGTTAAATTCTGATTGCAAAAATAAGTATGTCAGGCATTTTTATGTTACAAAGAAGAGAGAACTGGATGCAAACTGACCTGTAAGAAAGGGAGTTTTCGCGTGAGCCCAGGAGTTCGAGGTCAGCCTGGGCAACATAGTGAGACTCTGTCTGGAAGAGAAAAGCAGGGGTGGGATTTTTGGTTCATGTAATTGAAAAACCTGGAAGTCGATCAAGTAGTTGCTGGCAAAGTTTATCCATGAGTGCAAATCATGTCACCAAGATCTGGCTTCTCCCTGTGCTCTGCCTCCACTGTCTGGAGCCTCCAGGCCTTCCCTTATTTCAGTGAAAAAGCTATAGCTGTTCCAGATGTCAGTTTCATCTATGTTGTCCAAGCATACAGTGGGGCTTCTCTGGTAGCCCTAGTGCTCGTCTTGCTCCATTGCCCAGGCTGGAGTGCAATGGCGTAGAAATCACTGCAACCTCTGTCTCCCAGATTCAAGCGATTTTCCTGCCTCAGCCTTCTGAGTAGCTGAGATTACAGGCACGCACCATCATGCTTGGCTTATTTTTTGTATTTTTAGTAGAGATGGAGTTTCACCATGTTGGCCAGGCTGGTCTCGAACTCCTGACCTCAGGTGATCCACCTACCTTGGCCTCCCAAAGTGCTGGGATTACAAGCGTGAGCCACCGCCCCTGGCAGGAAGCCTCTCTTTTCTGAAGCAACAGTAAACGTCTTCTTTGGCTCAGGTGAGGTTATTTACCCATTCCCAAACCAATCACTGTGCCAGGGCAAAAGGACACATGGGTTAACTAACACCAGACATATCTGCCATCTACAGGGACTAACTGCAGTGAGCAGAGATTTCTACGCCATTGCACTCCAGCCTGCGCAACGGAGCAAGACGAGCACTAGGGCTACCAGAGAAGCCCCACTGTCTGCTTGGACAACGTAGATGAAACTGTGACATCTGGAACAGCTATAGCCTTTTCACTGCAATAGGGGACTAACCCTGTAGATGGCAGAGATATCTGATGTTAATCAGGAGGAAGGGACAGTGCCCTCAACACAAAGTCCCGGCACTGACATAGAAGGAAGGGCGTGGATGCTGAAGGAAACACTAATAACCATCTACTGTAGTCACTGTAAGAAATTCACATATGAAAGTGGGTGGCTGAGAAAGGAAAATCTCCTGCAATTCTAAATTCAAGAAGAGCCTCTGATGCCGGGCGCGGTGGCTCAAGCCTGTAATCCCAGCACTTTGGGAGGCCGAGGTGGGTGGATCACGAGGTCAAGAGATCGAGACCATACTGGTCAACATAGTGAAACCCCGTCTCTACCAAAAATACAAAAAAATTAGCTGGGCATGGTGGCGTGTGCCTGTAATCCCAGCTACTCAGGAGGCTGAGGCAGGAGAATTGCCTGAAGCCAGGAGGCGGAGGTTGCGGTGAGCCGAGATCGCGCCATTGCACTCCAGCCTGGGTAACAAGAGTGAAACTCCGTCTCAAAAAAAAAAAAAAAAAAAAAAAAAAGAAGAGCCTCTGGTGACTTTTTCTGTATTATCTTCCTGGCTTTTTCCCGTACATATTTCATCCTATAGGTTACATGTGTGTACATTTATATGTGCATCAGGCACAATGGCCCCCCAAAGATGACGCCTTCCAATCCGCAGGATTTCTGACTGTGATGAACTATCACTGCTGTGATTCGGTTAGATTACATGTCTGAGTTGATGTTACAGAGATGATCCAGTTGGGTCTAATATAATCTCATGAGCCCCAAAACCACAGAATTTCTCCCAACCGGTAGCAGGAGAGAAAAGCAGAGATTGAAAGATGCTGCGCCATTGCTGAATTTGAAGATGAAGCAGGCCAGGAACCAAGAAATGCAGGCAGCCATCAGAAGCCAAGACACCAGTTGACAGCCAGCAAGAAAACAGTGACCCCAGTCCTATGGCGGCATGGGACTGATTCTGCCAGCAACCCGAATGACATTGGAAGTGGCCACTTCCCAGGCTTTCAGAGAAGAGACCAAGTCGGCCCACACCTTGATTTTGGCTTTGTGGTCCACCCCAACTTCTGACCTACAGAACTATCAGATAATAAATGGGTGCTGTTTTAAGTCACTAAGTTTTTGGTGATCTCTTATGTAGCAATAGAAAACCAATAAAATACATAACGATTATTTTACTAAGAAGGGTTATGCTATGCCTAATGCAACTTACTTTTTCTCCACTTAATTACTCTTGAATACTTTTTTTTTTTTTTTTTTTTTTTGAGACAGCATCTTACTCTGTCATTTAGGCTAAAGTGCAGTAGCACAATCTTGGCTTATTGCAACCTCTGCCTCCCAGGCCCAGGGGATCCTTCTGCCTTGCCTACTGAGTGGCTGGGACTACAGGTGCACATCACTGCTTCTGATTAATTAATTAATTAATTAATTAATTAATTTTGTAGAGATGGGATTTCACCATGTGGCCCAGGCTGGTCTTGAACTCCTGAGCTCAGGTGATTTGCCCACCTCAGCCTCCCAAAGTGCTGGGATTACAAGTGTGAGCCACTGTGCCCGGCCTCATCGTGAATACTTCCTAAATTAGAACATATAGCTTTAACGCCTTTTTATGCCTGCGTAAGGTTTCATTTTCTGAGCTGTACCCTAATCTACTTAATTATTCCTCTATTGATGGATTATTTTTCAGTGTTCAGTAGGAGGAACAATGCCTCAAAGAAAACCATTCATAGATATGTTTGTGAACTTCTGTATTTTTAGGTAGGCTCAATCCAAGAATTACTGAAGGGGTCAGCATACTTGAATTTTAACGCACACTGCCAATAGGTCTTCCAAGATACCATGCTGATTCATCTCCTGTGAGCAGTGTAGAAGAGTGTGCCTTTCTCCTTACTGGAATTGTGAGTTTTTTTCTTTTTTCAATTGCGGTAAAATACAGATAATATAAAGTTCGCATCCCAGGCCAGGCATGGTGGTTCACGCCTGTAATCCCGGCACTTTGGGAGGCCAAGGTGGGTGGATCACCTGAGGTCAGGAGTTCAAGATCAGCCTGGCCAACATGGTGAAACCCCGTCTCTACTAAAAATATAAAAATTAGCTGGGTGTGCTGCTGGGCGCCTGTAACCCCAGCTACTCTGGAGGCTGAGGCAGGAGAATTGCTTGAACCTGGGAGACAGAGGCTGCAGTGAGCCACGATCTTGCCATTGTACTCCAGCCTGGGCAACAGAGAGTGAGACTCCATCTCAAAAAAAAAAAAAAAAGTTTCATCCTAACCATTCCATTTCCAAGTGTGATTCCGTGGCTTTAGGTACCTTCACACTGATATGCAACCATCACCACCATTCTTCTCCAGAATGCTTTTCCCCTTCCCAAGCAGAAACTTGGTCCATGAAACGCTAACTCTCCTTCTCCCCCATCCCCTGACAGTTGTTCTACTTCCCATCTCTATGATTTTCACTATTCTATGTTCCTCTTAGAAGTGGACTCATATAGTATTTGTGTTTTTGTGACTGTTTTATTTCACTTAGTAGAGTGTCTTCTGGGTTCATCCGTCTTATACATCTCTTATAATTTCCTTCCTTTTAAAGGCTGTCTGCATGTACCACATTTTGCTTATGGAATTGTGACTCTTTTAAATGACCCTAAAATTTCACCTATTGGCTGTGGCTGGGCATGTAGGTTGTAGCTGGAGGACTTTCCTGCCCATTGTTGATTTCTGCTTCTTTCTGCCTTTCTGGCCCAGCCTCCAACTGCTCCAGTCTAAGGAGATAAGAGGCCACAGAGGCCTCTGGCAGGGGCGGGGTCTCCTTTCTGCAGGAAGTGCTTCAGGCCCCTCTTCTTGGTCTGTCCCTGCAGTAAGAGGCTTCAAGTGGAGTCCCGAGGGAGATGATGAGGGCTGTGCCCTGAACAGGTGCAAAGTGTGGAGGGAAAATGTGGAGCCTGAGGAAGGCATGGACGCCTCCTGAGTTGAGCTGCTTCAGGATGCAGGAGCAGTGATGGTGGCTTCAACAGGAAAAGAGAAGCTGATTGTAACTGGAAAGGTGCCCGCTGCCATTCCTGTAGGAACAAGTGGTTTTCCCAGGAAGATGGGGTCAGGTCACTGAATCTGATGGGCCCTGGCTCTATGCCCAAGCGCTGTTCCAGGCATGGGGTGGGGGTGACAGAAGGGGCAGCAGCCCTGCTCTCACCACGCCAGCTGTCTGAGAAAACACAACAAAGGCGTTCCTTCAGCCACCAGGAACCTTTGTCTCCAGGAAATTAAAACGAAAACCCTAAGTCTAGTGGCTCAGGGCCACAGAGCTTCGTCGCCCGTCACTTGTGCCCAGGACTCCGCTCATCAGTCACCTCCGGGCGCAGGCTGACTTGCAGCCGAAGTCTGGGACACCATGCGAGGAGAAAAGAGAATTCTGGGGTTTCTTCCTGGCTATTAAATGTTCCAGCTGGGAAGGAACACGCTTAAATTCAGCTCAGGAAGCTACCTAGCAGGGCCCACCCCCGCCTTCCCAACCTTCACCCGAAAACTCAGGGCGGCCGGGGGTGCAATTCCTACCAATACCGGGAGGTGGCGCCCGGGAGCCAGGTGGAGATGCACCGCCGCGGGCAGCGAGATCCCCACACCTTGCCCTTCCCGGATTTTGCTGCAGCCCAGCTTTCTTGGGGAGGCTTTTTCTGCTGAACTAAAGGAGCATCAGAAGGTCCAGCCTCTTGACATCCCAGGACCCACGCACCTGTTGAAAAAGGCGCTCCTTCATTGCAGGCAGATAAAATAAAAGCCTCCTGCTATTTCTAGCAGCAGCAAGTACCTGGGCTTTGCAACATTTTAAGCTGTTTTGTTTTCTTTCTTCTTTCCTTTTTTTTTTTTTTTTTTTTTTTTTTGAGATGGAGTCTCCCACTGTAGCTCAGGCTGGAGTGCAATGGCATGATCTCGGCTTACTACAACCTCTGCCTCCTGGGTTCAAGCGATTCTTCTGCCTCAGCCTCCCGTGTAGCAGGGATTACAGGCATGAGCTACCACCTCGGCTAATTTTCGTATTTTTAGTAGAGACAGGGTTTCGCCATGTTGGCCAGGCTGGTCTTGAACTCCTGACCTTAGGTGATCTGCCTGACTCAGCCTACTGAAGGGCTAGGATTACAGGTGTGAGCCACCGTGCCCGGCCAAGCTGTTCTATCTTACTCTTTACATTTATTTGTAATTTTTTTTTTTTTGAGCCAGAGTCTCACTTTGTCCCCCAGGCTGGAGTACAGTATTGCTATCATAGCTCACTGCCACCTCTGCCTCCGAAGTTCAAGTGATTCTCCTGCCTCTCCCTCCCCAGTAGCTGGGATTACAGGTACATATCACCATGCCTAACTAATTTTTGTATTTTTAGTAGACGTGGGGTTTCACCGTGTTGGTCAGGTGGTCTCAAACTCCTGATCTCAAGTGGTCAGCTGGCCTGAGCCTCCCAAAGTTCTGGGATTACAGGCATTGTCACCGAGCTGGGCCCACTTATTTGTAATTTGATCATTGTCTTCTCTCCCACTAGAAAGTAAGTTCCATGAGGGCAGTCCCCATGTTTGTGTTTACTCATATTTGTGTTCTCAGTGCCTGGCGGAGCACCTGGCACAGAGTAGGATTCAATTAGTATTTGCTGAATCAGTGAACGTGACTGAGGGCTGTGCTCTGAGGTCTGGATTGGCTTTGCGGACTGACCGGGGGCACTATCCTGAAGGCTATCAGAGCAGCTGCTGAGAGAGACTCCAAGCAGGCTGGAGCTGCCCTTGTAGCAGAGCCCCAGTGTTCTGGCTGGGCAGGGGGTAGGGCAGCTCTGAAAACTGACAGGAAGGTCTGCCCCCAGCCCAGCCCCCAGGGGCTTTTGTCCAAGTCCCAGTGACAGGATGTCTGCAAGTAAATGCTGAAGGAGATGCTTCAGCTAAAAGCTCCAGGACATATAGGTTCAAATGGTTTAACAGACAGGGAAGGCAGGGTGGAGAGAGGGCTTCTGGGACCTGATAGGACCCTGGCTGCCTTGGGGCCTCCAGGGTGCCAGGGGACACAGCCTAGCTCTGCCTCCCTGGCAGAGATGGCCACATCCAGCAGGTCCTGGTGGCAGTGCAGAGAGAACAGCACCCTGGGGACCAATTATCCTGGGAAAGAGGCTAGTGCCTATCCAGATGGTAGGGCTGGGCACTGCCACAGTACTACTGGCCTGACTTGGCTAATCAGTTGCAGACATAGTTGAAGGGAGATTTGCTGGGGATGTACAGTACTGCAATGCCCACAAAGTAAGAGACAGTAAAATAAGGGTAAATGTTGCTACTTGGAATTGACGCACAGGTCGGTATGCCTCAGGAAACTTAGGTTAATAATGAAAAAGAAAAAAAAACCAAAAAACTGAAACACTGGAGAAAGACTGGCAGAATGTATATCACCTTGTTGATAATGGTATTTCTTGGTAGAATTACATGTGGTCATTACTCCTTGTCTCTGAAAAAAATTAAGCCAAAGGAAAAAAAAAATCTTCCTTTCCCAGTCAAATATACTAGCAAACAAGAAGTTGTTAGAAAACAATTCATGTTAGCATAGATTTTCTCCTGTTTTGGTTGTGAGGAGGAGGGGCTGGTGTGGATCAGCAGGAACCCCAGAAGATGGAGGGTCAGGCTGGGGAATGGAATTCTGGATCTGAGAGTAGGGTGCCCCCTCCTTTCACATCAGATATGAGTCAAACACCAGGACAGGGGTGTGGTAAAGGTCAGGCACCAGGATACCCAGTGACAGAAGCCAGCAGCCAAACAAGGCTGCAGGGGAGGCCAGAGCATGTGAGTCATTCTGGGATGGAAGCTGATAGGTGGGAGGGTGGGGAAGGCAGGGGGGTAGGGCTCGAAGCCAGGTGAGGCTTCAGAGTGGGCTTATATGAACCCTGGTCCAAGGCCTCTGGATCCAAGCTGTCATCAACCGTGAAAGTCAGACGTGGAAGTTGCCAGTGACTTTGGAGCTTCCCCCAAAAAGGGACCCATGTAGGGGAGGTGCTGGGGTGGGAGAGTTTTGAGAAGTTATGTGGTAGAGAGCCTGTACATGAGGGAGAAAGGGTGATGTAAAGGGTTAACTTCTGAGAACAGAGGCCTGGTGAAGACTGAGCCTCTCTTGCAGTCTAGGAACTTGAGAAACGAGTTATGGACAGTTCAGATGAGCTCTGCTGACCTCCCTGGGAAACTACTAACATTTCCTTTGTGTCATAGTCTGAAGTCTCATACAAATGGTGGTGGCCATGTCAGAAGTGGTGTTTTTGTTTTTTGTTTTTTGAGACAGAGTCTGGTTATGTTGGCCAGGGAGTGCAGTGGTGCCATTTTGGCTCACTGCAATCTCTGCCTCCTTGGTTCAGGTGATTCTTCTGCCTCAGCCTCATGAATAGCTGGGATTACATGTGCATGCCACCATGCCAGGCTAATTTTTGTATTTTTAGTAGAGACAGTGTTTCACTATGTTGGTCAGGCTGTTCTTGAACTCCTGACCTTGTGATCCAACCGCCTCAGCTTCTCAAAGTCCTGGGATTACAGGCGTGAGCCACCACGCCTGGAGTAGGAGATTTTTTTTTTTTTTTTTTTTTTTTGGTAGAGATGGAGGTCTTGCTACGTTGTCCAGGCTGGTCTTGTACTCCTGGCCTCCAGTGATCCTCCTGCCCTGGTCTCCCAAAGTGCTGGGATTACAGATGTGAGCTGTTGTGCCCTGCCTCATTTCTTTTGAGTACATACTTAGAAGAGGGATTGCTGGATCATATGGTAATTATACTTTTAATTTGTTGAGGAACCTTTATACTGTTGTCCATAATGGCTCTATACATTTCCACTAATACTTCACTATGTATATGTTTGTCAAAATGTCATGTTGTATGCCTGAAATATATTCAATTTTTACTTTAACAAGTCAATCCTCACACTTTGATCTATTTTTAGTTTGCCATAGTGCTGCATTCAGGAGCTTCCATCCAAGACACAAAGCCTGGCTGGCCTGTCATTTCCTAATAATCCAGCAAGCTTCCATGGTGAGTACGGTGCCTGGGCCCAGAATGGGCCCTTAGAGTCAGCTGATATATGAACTGTCTCTGTAACATCCATTTTAAAGGGCATCCAGGCCAGACATGGTGGCTCATGCATGTAATCCCACCATTTTGGGAGGCGAAGACAGGCGGATCACTTGAAGTCAGGAGTTCAAGACCAGCCTGGCAAACATGGTGAAACCACATCTCTACTAAACATACAAAAATTAGCTGGATGTGGTGGCACATGCCTGTAATCCCATTACTCAGGAGGCTGAGACAGGAGATTTGCTTGAACTAGGGAGGTGGAGGTTGCAGTGAGCTGAGATTGTGTCACTGCACTCCACCCTGGGTGACAGAGCAAGAATCTGTCTCAAAAAAAAAAAAAAAAGATTAAATAAATAAAATAAAGGGCATCCAGGAGGGTGTATCCAAAATGAAGAACAAAAGCCGTGGCACGTGGGGGCTGTTTCCAGTCATCCATCCCTTCACTCATCATCTAGATTTTCTTTCCTGTTTTTTCCTTGCAGACTGACTTCACCTGTCTGGCCATTCAGTTTTCCATCCATCCACTTATTAATCCATCTATTCAAAGGGGCACAAGGACACTTTTGGGGCCGTTGGATGTGTTCATTGTCTTGACTGCTATGATGGCTTTATGGATGTGTACTTGTGTCAGAACTGGTAAATATGTGCATGTGAGTGTAACTTAATTATATCTCAATAAAGTTGGAAACAAGGAAGGTGAATAACAGTATGTCAAAACTGATAACCCACATTTCTATGGACAAGACAATGGAATAGCCATACAATGGGATACTGCTTAGCAGTATAAAGGAACAAATTGCTCAAAGTTATGACAACATAAACCATCTCACACATGAATGCTGATCAAAAGACCTCAGATCTGATAATCATTCTGTATGGTTCCATTTATATGCACTTCAAAAACAGAGAAAACAGGCCAGGCCTGGTGGATCACACCTGTAATCCCAGCACTTTAGGAGGCCGAGGAGGGTGGATCACCTGAGGCCAGGAGTTCAAGACCAGCCTGACCAACATGGTGAAACTCCAACTCTACTAAAAATACAAAAATTAGGTGAGCATGGCGGTGGGCACCTGTAATTCCAGTTACTCAGAAGTCTGAGGCAAGAGAATTGCTTGAACCTGGGAGGTGGAGGTTGCAATGAGCTGAGATCGAGCCATTGTACTCCAGCCTGGGCAACAAGAGAAAAACTCCAGCTTAAACAAACAAACAAACCAGAGAAAACAGAGCTATAGTGTTTAAGAGTATGAGCTCAGGTGGTAAACCTATAAAGAAAAACAAGAACACAGCTATCATGAAGTCCTCCCTAGGGGAGGGGGCAGGGTTGGTCTCTGGGAGGGACGATGATGGGACTTCCGGGCAGCTGGCAGAATTCTTGACCTGGGTGGTTAACATGGAAGTGTGCTTGATAATAAACTGCTGAGCTGTGCATTTTGTTTTATGCATATTTCTTTTTTTTCTTTTTTTTTTTTTTTTGAGACGGAGTTCCGCTCTTGTTACCCAGGCTGGAATGCAATGGCGCGATCTCGGCTCACCGCAACCTCCGCCTCCTGGGTTCAGGCAATTCTCCTGCCTCAGCCTCCTGAGTAGCTGGGATTACAGGCACGCGCCACCATGCCCAGCTAATTTTTTGTATTTTTAGTAGAGACGGGGTTTCACCATGTTGACCAGGATGGTCTCGATCTCTCGACCTCGTGATCCACCCGCCTCGGCCTCCCAAAGTGCTGGGATTACAGGCTTGAGCCACCGCGCCCGGCTTTTTTTTTTTTTTTTGAGATAAAGTCTTGCTCTGTCACCCAGGCTGGAGTGCAGTGGTGCTATCTCGGCTCACTGCAACTTCCATCTCCCGGGGTTCAAGAGATTCTCCTACCTCATCCTCCATTCAAGAGATTCTCCTACCTCATTCTCCTACCTCATCTGGGACTACAGATGTGTGCCACCATGCCTGGCTAATTTTTGTATTTTTAGTAGAGACAGGGTTTCACCATGTTGACCAGGCTGGTTTTGAACTCCTGGCTTTGTGATCTGTCCATCTCAGCCTCCCAAAGTGCTGGGATTACAGGCGTAAGCCACCACGTCTGGCCTTGTGCACATTTCTGAATATGTTTTACATTGTGCAGTTTAAAATGGAGCAACATACATACACATGCTTGTATGGAAAGATACAAAAAAAGAAAGTTTTAACAGTTTTTCTTTCCTCTGAGGAGAGATGCTATGAACTAGTGGGGGCTTATATTCTTTTTCCTTACGTTTTTCATAAATACATAAAAATGTCAAAAATACATGAAATATTTCCTTACACTGTTGGTAAATAAAATCCACAAATTTTCATCATAAATGCATGGATGAGAAAGCAAAGAAGGGGCTCTCCAGCTGCAGGTGCTGAAGGACTGGGAATCCGAGCAGAAGACAGAGGAGGTGATGGCTTGTGTGTCTACGTGAGTGAGAGAGAGCATGTGTGTGTCTATGTGAGTATGTGAGAGTGTATATATGTGTGTCTATGTGAGTGTGTGTTTATATGTGTGTGTGCCTATGTATGTGTGTGTCTATGTACATGTGTGTCTATGTGTGTGTGAGTGTGTGCCTGTGTGTGTGTGTGTGTGTGTGTGTGTGTGTAGTGGAATGGGGGACAGGAAGATGAGGCAGAGGGGGTTTCAGAGAGACTGGAAACCTGAGAAGGATTTACCTCACCATCACTGGCTTCAAAGGGATGTACAGGGCCATGAGCCAGGAGACACCAGCAGCCTTTAGAGCTGAGAATGATCCTCCAATGACAGCCAGCATGGAAGTGGGGATCTCAGTCCTGCAACCACACAGCATTGAGCTCTGCCAACAGTGTGGCATAAGCCTAGACACAGATTCTTCCCAGATCCTCTGGGTTAGGGCCTAGCCAGCCCATGCTTTTCTCACTCATGTTTACATTTTGGGTGGCAAGCTGTTTCTGAGGAGTTGTTTTTGTTTTTCAATTTGATTTAAATGTTCATTTACGTTTACATCTTAAAGTTGGCAGTAAATCTTATATTTACATAGCAAATTAATATTTATAATATACAATGTTCCTGAACAGGCATAACAAATGTTCTTGAAATTATTTTATTTTATTTTTTGAAATGGAGTTTTGCTCTTGTTGCCCAGGCTGGAGTGCAATGGCATGATCTCGGATCACTGAAATCTCTGCCTCCTGGGTTCGAGCAATTCTCCTGCCTCAGCTTCCTGTGAAGCTGGGATTACAGGCATGTGCCACCATGCCTGGCTAATTTTGTATTTTTAGTAAAGACGGGGTTTCACCATGTTGGTCAGGCTGGTCTCGAACTCTTGACCTCAAGTGATCGAGGTGCTGGGCTTACAGGTATGAGCCACTGCACCCGGCCCAAGTTATTCTTTAGATTTAAAATTTTTTTTGATATGGGGTCTCACTATGTTGCGCAGACCAATCTCAAACTTCAGGGTTTGAGTGATCCTCCCACTTCATCCTCCCTAAGCGCTGGAATTAAAGGGATGAATCACCATGACTGACTGGAGTTATTTTGTTTTTAAAATAAAATACTATTTAATAAATGGTAACATAGCCTCAAAATATACATTCTGAAGAAGCGTGAAAGTTAGAGGGGAAAGGCTTTAGACCATTTCTTTCTTTCTTTTTTCTTTCTTTTTTTTTTTTTCTTGATATTGGGTCTCATTATGTTGCCCAGGCTGCTCTTAAACTCCAGGGCTTCCTGAGAAGCTGGGACTACAGGTGCGTGCCACTGCCTCAGGCTTCAGCTCACTTTTTTATATATCCCAAGCCATTCTTTTCCTATCATAAAATTATGATTCTTATTGTAGTTGTAAATTTTAATTAACTTTAACATGGCAGCATATTAACAGAGTCTTACTGAGCAAATTTTCAAGATTATAAATTGTACGTGGAAGGAAGCAGCATTTCCAGTTGACAAATGGATCCACAGATAATTCGATGTCTCCTAAATTAAGCTTGTGATGATTAAGCCAATAAACTGTACTGATAAGAAAACTATTGACAAAGTACAACCAGGGAACTCATCTCAGTGCTGAAATCTGTACCTTAAGAAAACAGTGAATTTTCGCAACTGTCATTTTTTAGAGCTCACAGTATATCTAGAATGGGATGAAAAAGGAAGATGATATAGGATAGTCTCATTCATATAGAAAGTTACCCTAAAATCATGTAACTAAGAGGTTAGAAATCCATAAATAAAATCATCATGAAAAATGACAACCACTACCTCTGAATGCTGATGTAGAAAGGACATTAACGAGAATAAACATTCTGTGCCTTCAGGCTTTGGCAAATAGCTGGGTCTCCCAAAACGTAAGCCAGGACTGAAATCTAAATTGAAATTACTGCAAAGGAATAAAAATAATTTTGGCACTTAAGGGAAGCTTGGTGGTTTTTGAGAAAATCAGGCAATCATCTATACTAACTATCAGGAAAATTGGATAATGCAAAAAGCTGTTAAGTAAAGGAAATAATTCGAGTAAAGAGGCAGATGTGGTAGTTAGTAAACCTAGTGCCTAGAAGTACAGAATTCCTGAAATCGGAGATAATGAAAATATTTACCAAAAGTGAAAGATGAATGGATGCTGGCGAAATGTAAAAATATTCCATGAAATTTGATAGGTGTATTTTCTTCTCATTTTTAGGGTAAAGCTATTTAATAATATTTTCCGAAGTGCAATCAGACAGTTGACATCTAGGGACTGCTTGTTTGCTGTGACCGGTACTGAGAAGACCAGATCTCTAAAGAAAGGGCCATGATTTTCTTAAATTTCAGATAGTCTGGTGGAATACATACCATAAAGTGCTGATTCATTTTATATTCCGTCATCTCCCATGGGTCTTTCTTGGCTGATTGTCTCCATATTTTATTTCTCTTTTGCTGCCTTTAATTATCTCATTCTGAGTCCCTGGCATTTTGTTTCGTTATATCGAAATGTCACTTGAATAAGCTCTGAGTCATTTGCAAAGGTTGGGAAGAAAGCAGGAGAGGGATCTGCTCCCGGCTGGGCATCCCTCTGCAGTCTTGTTCCCTGGCAACCGTGCCACCTCCAGTGAGGGGATAGGCCCCCTGCGTCATCTTCCTGGCCACCCAAGAGCACCATAGTCGGGGTCCCAGGTTGGCCGATTCTCAGCTCCTCTGCACTGGAGAATTCTTCCTAAAACTCTGTTGAGAGAGAAAAAAGATGACTTGGAAAAAAATAGAAAGTCATACTATGATCTGCTGGGCGCAGTGGCTCATGCCTGTAATCCCAGCATTTTGAGAGGCCGAGGCTGGTGGATCACTTGAGGCCAGGAGTTCAAGCCCAGCCTGGCCAACATGGTGAAAACCCATCTCTACTAAAAACACAAAAATTAGCCAGGTGTGGTGGTGGGTGTTTGTAATCTCAGCTACTCAGGAAGCTGAGGCAGGTGAGTCACTTGAACCTGGGAGGTGGAAGTTGCAGTGAGCCGAGATCACACCACTCACACCACTGCACTCTAGCCTGGGTGACACAGCCAGACCTGCCAAAAAAACAAAAAACAAAAAAAAACCCAAAAAGTTATATTATGATCATGGATCTTTCCGTAGTAATTTTTAGTTATAACAAAATTTAAAGTGAAAATTACAATCTGATATATTATTGGTCAAAATAATTTCTAAAATATATTTAGAATGTAGTATATATTTAATATTTAGTATATAAGTATTATACCTTATATATGCTTTTAGCATATAAAGCATTATAGCATATACAATATTACCCAAAGTACAATTTAAAAGTAAAGTAATTTCAAAGGAAAATATGAAAAAGAAAACTGCAGGATTAAATAATGTGGTGTTAATAGAACACTAGATATTCAGGTCAGTTAGATAGAATTGTACCCGGTGTGGTGGCACATGCCTGTCATCCCAGCTACTCAGGAGGCTGAGGCAGGAGAATCACTTAAACCTAGGAGGCAGAGGTTGCAGTGAGCTGAGATCATGCCATTGCACTCCAGCCTGGGCAACAAGACTGAAACTCCATCTAAAAAAAAAAAAGTTTTTTTTTTTTTTGATAATTTAAAAATTGAGATATAATTTACATATAGTGAAATGCTTATATCTTAAGTGTCCAGTTGGAGGAGTTTTGATAGATGTATACACTCATGCAATTCACAAGCTAATTAAGATATAGAACGTTTTCACTACCTAAGAAAATCCCCCTTGTGCAATCCCAATAATCCTCACATCCGCCTCCTACCTCCTACTGTTTCTCTGATTTCTTTTGCCATACATGAATTTTGCTTGTTCAAGAGCTTCATGCACATGGAATCATACAGAATGTCATCTTTCATGTCTGGCTTATTTTTCCTCCGTATTTTTTTTTTTTAAGATTCATTCATTTTGGTTCATTCCTTTTTATTGCCAAGTAGTATTATATTGCATGGCTCTACCTTAATTTCTTCACCCTGTTGATGAACATTTGGGTTATGTCTAATTTTTGGCACATATGAAGACGCTTCTGCGAACAATCTTTTATTTATTTATTTATTCTTATTTTTTTCATTTTCTTTTAACAATCTTTTATTTTTACATATTTATTTATTTTACTTTAGTTTCATACACCTAACAATACATGAAAAATCTTTTAAAACAATTTTTTTTCCTATGGTGGTAAAATACATATAATATAAAATGTGTACCACAAAAAATAATAAGGGGGGTGACAGATATGTTAATTACCTTATTTAATCGTTCCAAGTGGTATACGTATATCAAAACATCACATTGTGCTCCATAAATATATAAAATTATGATTTGTCAATTAAGAATGATATTAATTTAAAAATAACAAAATTAGCCATTATAACCATAAGTGTACAATCTAGTGGCATTAATTACACTCACACAGTTGTGCAGCCATCTATTTGGAACCATCTATTTCCAAAACCAATCTCATCATCCCCAATGGAAAGTCGGTAACCGTTAGGCACCAAGTCCCTCATTTCCCACTCCTTCCAGCCCCTGCTAACCTCTAATCTACTTTCTGTCCCTGTGGATTTGCTTATCCTGGAAATTTGAAGTGGAATCCTACAATATTTATATTTTTGTGTTTGGCTTTCTAATTTTTTTTTTTTTTGTCTTTTTGTTTTTTTCCTTTTTGTGGAGAACGGGGTCTCACTATATTGCCCAGGCAGGTCTCGAACTCCTGGGCTCAAGCTATCCTCCCGCCTCTGCCTCCCTAAGAGCTGGGATTACAGGCGTGAGCCACAGCGCCCGGCCTTGTGTTTGGCTTTCACTCGGCATAATTATTTGCAGGTCATTCATGTTGTAGCATGTACCAGAACTGTGTTCCCTTTTTTGGCCGAATCATATTCCATTGCATATGTACGGTACATTTTGTTTAGTCATTTTTAAAGTTTTTAATTTTTATTTTTCTTAGAGACAGGCTCTCACTCTGTCACCCAGGCTGGAGTGCAGTGGCATGATCTTGGCTCACTGCAGCCTCAACTTCCTGGGCTCAAGCAATCCTCTCACTTCAGCCTCCTAATAGCCTCAAGCCACCTTCCCTCCTTGGCCTCCCAAAGTGCTAGAATTATAGATGTGAGCCACTGTGCCTGGCTTGTTTATCCATTTATTTGTCAGTGGACACCTGGGCTCTTTCCGTCTTTTGGCTATTGTGAATAATGCTTATATGAACATTGATGAACAATGCCCACCACCATACCTGGCTAATTTTTGTGTTTTTAGTAGAGACAAGGTTTTGCCATGTTGGCCAGGCTGGTCTCGAACTCCTGACATTGTGATCCACCTGTCTCGGCCTCCCTAAGTGCTGGGATTAGAGGCGTGAGCCACCGCGCCCGGCTTATTATAGTGTTTTATATTCCCATCAACAATGCTAAAGAGTACCAATTGTTCCACATATACATCAGCATTTGGATTTTCTGTCTTTTTAATTTTAGTCATGTTGATGCCACCATCTCAGTATAGTTTTAATATAGAATTTCTTGGCCAGGTGTGGTGGCTCATGCCTGTAATCCCAGTACTTTGGGAGGCCGAAGTGGGTGGATCACGAGGTCAAGAGATGGAGACCATCCTGGCCAACAAAGTGAAACCCAGTCTCTACTAAAAATACAAAAATTAGCTGGGTGTGGTGGCATGAGCCTGTCGTCCCAGCTACTCAGGAGGTCAAGGCAGAAGGATCGCTTAAACCCAGGAGGTGGAGGTTGCAGTGAGCCGAAATTGCCCCACTGCACTCCAGCCTGGTCACAGAGCAAGACTCCATCTCAAAAAAAAAAAAAAAAAAAAAAAAAAAGAATTTCTTGGCCAGGTGACATGGAGTGAAACTCCAAGTCAAAAAAAAAAAAAAAAAAAAAAAAAAGACTTTCTTTGTGATTTACGACATTGAGCAGATTTTCAAATATTTTGGTCATTCTTATCTTCTTTTGCCAATTACCTGTTCAAATATTTTGCCCATTTAAAAAATTGGATTGCTTTATTATTATATTCTTGCAGTAGTCAACAGACTCACAGTCAATTGATTTTCAACCAAGATGTCAAACCAATTCAATGGGAAAGGAAAAATCTTTTCAAGAAATTGATATGAAAAAACAGAACTTCAACCCAGCTTACACTATACATTAACCTGAGATGAGTCATAGACCTAAATGTAAAAATTAAAATTATAGTTTGTCTCTATTAGTTATAGACCTCAATGTAAAAGTGAAAATACCCTCTTGTGTTTTTTTTCTAGTTTTTAGTTTAAGTAAGATTTTTTGGTTTAAGTAAAGATTTTAGTTTAAGCAAAGATTTTCTAAAGAAGATACAGAAGGCGGCCAGGCACAATGACTTATGCCTGTAATCCCAGCACTTCGGGAGGCTGAGGCAGGCAGATCGTTTGAGGTCAGGAGTTCAAAACCAGCCTGGGCAATGTGGTGAAACCCGTCTCTACTAAAAATACAAAAAAAAAATTAGCCGGGCATGGTGACCCATGCCTGTAGTCCCAGCTACTCCAGAGGCTGAGGCAGGAGAATCGCTTGAACCCAAGAGGCGGAGGTTGCAGTGAACCGAGATTGTGCCACTGCACTCCAGGCTGGGCGAAAGAGCCAGACTCTGCCTCAAAACAAAACAAAACAAACAAAAAGAAGACAATATAGAAGGCAATATTTTACTCAGGAATTCTTTGGAGGCTTGGGCTTGACAAGCAATGGGCTAGTTCCTGGGGTACTGTGGGTGGGAATTGGGTAAGACTTACCCCAGCTGCTTATGACATGGGACCCCAGAGGCCTGGTGGAGGCTTGGAACTAATGACATGAGCTTTGTCACGTACCCCTCAACACCCCAGACAAGCACTCACTGCAATATTTGGTCTCACCAAATTTTCCACAATCATGACAGATGTGAGTCATCTTTCAAGGCTTTTTCCCCTCCATCAGTGTGGTCTTCACCCATGAGACCAAGGTCTACAGTGGTTAGGAGAGAGGGAGCCTACTGAGACGGGAGAGTAGTGCCTGACCTGGCCCCGAGATGGGTAGGTGACCCTGCACTGAGAACCTGGCGACTGAGATAGGGTAGGGCTGGGGGGAAACCTGGGTTTTGGAGTCATGGGGTCTGGATTCAAATCCTCAGACCATCCCCTTCCTAGCTATGTTTTGGCAAGTAATTCACTGGACCTCTCTGAGTCCTGGTTTCCTCATCTGAGGTGAAATGAGTTTGCCAGTTGGTCTGAGAGCTGTTCTAGGCATGATGGGAGACCCTGACAGGCAGAGGCAGCCCTGCCCTCAAGCGGTTGATGTACAGCTGGGGAAACAAGCCAGCCACAAATGCAGTATCTCAAACTCAACTTCTCAACAGCAAGCTCCTTGTCCTAACGTTCACAGAGAGTCTCTCAGCCTCCTGGGCCCCAAATACTAGTAAAGCCTTTGCCTCCCCTCTCTTCTTCCTTTCTTGTAATCAAATAGCTACAAAGTCCTGTCAATTCTTCCTGAAATATGCCTCTTTTATCAAAAAGTCCTGCCTGCAAAGCCACGAGTGGTTGCTCATGCCTATAATCCCAGCACTTTGGAGGCCAAGGCAGGAGGATTGTTTGAGTCCAGGAGTTCAAGACCAGCCTGGGCAACATATAGAGACCCATCTATACAAAAAATTTTAAAATCAGCAGGGGTGGTAGTGGCAAGCACCTGTGGTCTCATCTACTTGAGAGGCTGAGGTGGGGGGATTTCTGGAGACTGAGCTGCAGTGATCTGTGATTGCACCACTGCACTCTAGTCTGAGGGACAGAGCAAGACCTTGTATATATATATATTTTTAAAAAGTCCTGCAGTAGCTGATGCTGCCATTGCCTATATGATTTCCATTCCCTCTTATCCTCCCTAGCAGAATACCAATTTTGTTCAAAGTGTCAATGAAGGCTGGGCGCAATGGCTCATGCCTGTAATCCCAGCACTTTAGGAAGTTGAGGCAGGTGGGTCACCTGAGGTCAGGAGTTGGAGACCAGGCTGACCAACATGGTGAAACCCTGTCTCTACTAAAAATACAAAAATTAGCCAGGCATGGTGGTAGGTGCCTATAATCGCAACTACTCAGGCTGAGACAGAAGAATCACTTGAACCCGAGAGGAGGAGGTTGCAGTGAGCTGAGAACACGCCATTGCAATCTAGCCTGGGTGAAAAGAGTAAAACTCTGTCTCAAAAAAGAAAAAGAAAAAGAAAACAAATAACAACACAAAAACAAACTGTCAGTGAAGGTCCAGCAAACGACTCCCTTCCTATTGCCCTTTGCAGCTGGGGTCATCATTGACACAGTTCAGATCACTGAGGCGGATGCTGAGAGTCCCTGGAAAGACCTGCTTTTCCTGTACAGGTACCATGTCTTTCTGCTTCACTCTTTCTGTTTTCCCCATGATCAGAGCCATGGAGCCTGGGCTGACTGACACCTGCAATCTCAGCACTTTGGGAGTCTGAGGCAGGAGGATAATTCGTCGCCCTAGAGCTTGAGACCGGCCTGGGCAACAATAGTAAGACCTCATCTCTACAAAAAATAAAAAACATTAGCAGTGTGTAGTGGTGTTTGCCTGCATTCCCAGCTACTTGGGAAGCTGATGGGGGAAGATTCCTTGAGACCAAGAGTTCAAGGCTGCAGTGAGCTATGATCTTGTCATTGCACTCCAACCTGGGTGACACACTGAGACCCTGATTCAAAAATAAATAAATAAAACTGAATTTAAAAAATAAAATAAAACAAAAATATCTGTATCTGTTAGTCTTAAAACAAAAATTTATTTTTGTTCTCTAAAAGCGAAAACAAAAAACAAAAATAGTTTTTGGCTGGGCATGGTGGCTCACGCCTGTAATCTCAACACTTTGGGAGGTCAAGGCAGGAGGATCATCTGAGGCCCGGATTAGAGACCAGCCTGGGCAATATAGCCAGGCTCCATCTATACAAAAAATAAAATAAAATAAAATAAAGATTAAAAAATAGTTGTTATTGTATATAATCACCTGTTATATGTGTATATATACATATAGTGTATGTATACGTAACATATATAATTTACAAACCTATGCATTTGAAAGTATAAATGAGTGTTGTAAATCTTAATAGGCTTGTATCTGTTTGGTGAGCTTATAAGTGGTTTTTTTTTTTCTTACCCTGATTACATTTTTTTCAATAAAAATAAAAAGAGACCAAAAGTGCTTAAAATGCTGAATGTCTATGTTTCTTAGTCCAACACTCAGTGGCTTTCACATGGGCAGGAATAACGGTGTGGAGTGTGTGTGGTGTGTGTGTGAGTGAGAGTGTGTGACTTCAAGCTAGTTTGTAATTGTATGTAAGTGTATGGGTGTTTGGGAGTGTGTCTGAGTCTGTGAGTGTGTGTGAATGTGTGTATTTTGGAGAGAGGGTTACTGTGTGTGTGTGTCTGTGTGTCTGTGTGTGTATTAGTGTGTGATGTGGATGTGTTGGGAGTATGTGTGCATGTGAGTGAGTGTGTCTGTCTCCCTGGGGGAGCCAGGAACACCCAGAAAGGATTCAAGGGTCTTCTTCCTCTCAGTTTGGTCTGATCCCTCAGGGGGTGCCTTTTGCAAACCTGCTTTTCTCACTCTCGATTCTGCGCCCCCACACCTTTTTCTAAGCTGGAGAGGAAGTGAGCATGAGAAGGAGCTCAGGCTGCATCTCTGGGGTGGGGCCCGACTGTCTGTCTGTTTCCTGCTCCCATGACAGCTGCCACCAAGGCTCCAGAGGTTGCTAGGCTAGTAGCTCCCCTGGTCACTCCAGCCTGAGAGGGTGACCAGGTCAGCTACTTGTCACTTAATCCATCAAGAGTCACATCACAAAGGGCAGGTGTGGTGGCTCACGCCTGTAATCCCAGCAGTTTGAGAGGTGGAGGGAGGATGGCTGGAGCCCAAGAGCTGGAGACCAGCCAGGGCAATATAACGAGACCCTGTCTCTACAAAGAAAAAGTTTTAAAATTATGTGGGCATGGTGGTATGCACCTGTAGTTCCAGTTGCTCAGGAGGCTGAGGTGGAAGGATCACTTGAACCCAGGAGGCAGAGGTTGCAGTGAGCTGAGATCCCACCACTGCACTCCAGCCTGGGCAACAGAGCAAGACACTGTCTCTCTCTCTCTCTTTCTCTCTCTCTCTCTCACACACACACACACACACACAAGGAATCACATCCCAAAACCAAAGGATGTGGGGAAAGGCTGTGGATTCCAACACGGGCATGCTAAAGGGACCCAGGAGCCCCGGGAAGCAGGCCTGCGAACCATGTGAGCCCAGCATTTCCACTTGAGGGCAGGACCCCTGCTCTCCTCAGCAGCACTTTCAGCTTCCCACAGAGCCAGTTTTTCCAGAGCCCACTTTGGGAATGCCGACGTGTGACAAGAGCCTATTTTGCACAGCACTTCACGGGCTCTGCAGCTTACTCACACCCAGGAACACACCACCCTGGAGCCCTGCGAGCAGGTGAGATGGGGCCCATTTGACAGATGGGCACTGGAGTCCTTGCTCAAGGTGCCCCCAGCTTGTGAGAGGCCTTCCTATGTTGGAACTCTGCCATCTTTTTCCTTCTCAGCAGAAGCAGAGTGGAGGCCGGGCACAGTGGCCCACGCCTGTAATCTTAGCTGACATGGGCAGACCACTTGAGGTCAGGAGCTTGAGACCAGGCTGGCCAATGTGATGAAATCCCATCTCTACTAAAAAAAACCCAAAATTAGCTGGTGGTTCTGGTGGTGCACACCTGTAGTCCCCGCTGCTTGGGAGGCAGAGGTTGCAGTGAACTGAGATTGCACCACTGCACTGCACTCCAGCCTAAAAAAAAAAAAAAAAAAAAAAGGAGCAGAGTAGAGAGCAGGGCCCTGAAAGAGCCCAGGAAGGATACAATGTTTTAGAAAAAAAGACTGGGCTAAAGTTTGGGACTCTGTAGGTGAAGGGATTCCTTGGGAGGTAAAATAATGAGATAATAATATTTAAGTGGGATCTGAGGGCAGGAGGTGCTGAAGACGGGGTGCCAACTGGTGCTGGCTGGGTCCCTAAACCATTTGATCAGCCTGAGATGAAGGACAATCCAAAGAAGAGCGAGGCCAGTTTCTGGTCCCAGCTATGTCCCCAGCAGACCATATGGCTTAAGTCAGTACTTCCTGTTCTCCAAGCCTCAGTTTCCTTATTTGAGCCAGGAAGGGGCTGGGTTAGGATTGCCAGAGAAAATATAAGATGCTCAATTTAATTTGAATTTCAGGAAAACAATATATATATATATTTTTAGCACGGTCTCATTGTGTCACCCAGTCTGGAGAGCAGTGGTGCCTCACTGCAGCCTTGACCTTCTGGGCTCAAGCAATCCTCCTGCCTCAGCAATCCTGAGTAGCTGGGACTACAGGCATGTGCCACCATGCCTGGCTTTTTTCCACCACTCCAAACCCGCACAGGCTGATTTTAAAAGCTATTTTGTAGAGATAGGGGTCTCTATGTTGCCAGCCTGGTGGGTCTCAAACTCCTGAGCTCAGGCGATCCACTCAGCTTGGTTTCTCAAAGTGCTGACATTATAGGCTTGAGCCACCACACCAGGCAATAATTTTTAGTATATGTATGTCCCATGCAATATTTGGAACATACTTGTACTAAATTATTTGTTCTTCATCATATTCAAATTTAACCGGGAATCAGGAATTTTTGTTTGCTAAATCTGGTAGCTGGGAGAATGTGTGAATGAGGATGCGGCCAAGAACAGCATCAGCCTGGACATCCAGGGAGAGGAGGAGGGAGAAGGCGAGAGGAGAGGCGGAGGGATGGGGATGCTTACGAGCAAGGGCCCTGCCTGACCCCCTGCGGCAGGGGCTTCTCCCTCCATTAGCACACCCCAACACCCCAGGCACCCCGGCAGCTGCCTGGCCTCCGGCAGCCCCACATTCTAGTTGTGTGGGGGTGGGGTGTGGACCACGGACATGAACCTTCTGGGCTCCCACCACCCCGCCCTGCTTCTTCACAAATTGGTATTGGTGTTTGTGGTAAACCCAGTGACACGGGGAGATGACATATAAAAAGAGCAGGACCCTGAGAAAGGTTAGGCTGCAGTCTCCCTGCCCATAACACAGGGTGTGGAGGACATTTCAGCAGCCGCCCCACCATGGCTACCTGGGCCCTCTTGCTCCTTGCCGCCATGCTCCTGGGCAACCCAGGTAAGGCCTTCCCCTTGGGATCCATCCTAATGGACCTCCTAGCCCCGCACTCTCAAGCTGGCTGTACCCGGAGCATGGACTCTGTGGGCACCCAGGTACCCCAGACTGTCCCCGGTTTTCTCCCGACTCATGGAGGCCCGGCTGTCCCCTCAGAGCCAGGCTTAGCCCAGTGTGCTGCCCAGCCTGTCAGTGGCCTGGCTGAGGAGGAGAGACAGGCTGGAGGGACAGGGGCCTGGGACCCCCCTTTCCCTCCCAAGGCCCTGCCCCCTCATCTGTGTGGTGAAGGCCATTGGCCCTCCTCGGTGGCTCTGCTTTTCCTTGGGCCCACACTGGCTTAAATTGTGAGGGCTGGTGAGAGAAGAGGGTCCCTTCCCTGTTCAAGGCAGACTCCCTGCCCCTGCAGCCTGCTCTCTCCCAGGTCGTGGGGTCAGTGTGAGCCCCAAGGGCAAGGACACTCCTGGAAGGGAGAGTGGATTTGGCTGGGCCATCTGGATGGAAGGTAAAAAAAGAAAATCTCTTGAAAGGAGATGGGGGAAGTTTCTAGACAGACCCCCAAACCTTTGTGGCTGGGGGAACAGAGGAGAAGGGAGAGTCTCCCCCTCCTGGCTTTCTAGGAGCGTGAAAATACGTGTTTGTGCTGAGAGTGGGTCAGAGCGGCTCCAGGGCAGAGCGTGTGGACAGGTCTCCTGGCCCCTACAAGGCCCAGCTCCTGTCCTGGGCCCTGGCTACCTCCTGGGCTCCCGCCAGACAGGAGAGTGGGCTTTTCCTCTCCTTCCACCTGC